>NC_038046.1:19988077-20288946 GCF_002211085.1 Panicum hallii | reverse complement strand
TACAGAGAACGGCGAGCAAGGATTGCTCACAGTCCCCGCCCCAGAAGAAGGCACGCCTCGTGAGTAAAATAACCGACGCCTCCCTAGCAATGTACCCCCCCAGCCTCTTTCGCTTAAGTCGTGCCCTTAGGCTTGACCCCGGACGAGTAGTACGAGACCTAGTCTTACCCCCAAGCTGTACCCCCTTGCAGTAATGAAGTTGTTTGTGCTTGTTGTTTGTGATGCTGTGTGCTGGTTTGTTGTGTGCTGCTTGTTTATGTGACTACTGGCAGAAGGTAGATTCTGCCTTATATACGAATTAAACAACTTAAACATCACATAATCGTAACCCCACTCTACCCAATCAACAGATGGCTCCCCGGAGCGTCGCGAGGGCCTCCCGTAGCCGGAACCCCGCAGCCGCTGGTGCTGAAGCGTAGCCTGTTGGACAAAACCTCCCTCAGGGAGAACAGGAAGTAAGCCAGAACTGAGGAGAAAATCAAGGAGGAGAGCAACTACCACCACACCCACCCCTCGGAGACTTGGCGCAGATAATCCACAACCAGACCCTTATACTGGAAACACTGGCCAATGCCCTCATTAACCGACAGCCACAAGGGCAGAACATGAATGACAAGCTGACGGCTTTCCTAAGAACCAAGCCGCCCACATTTGCCGGATCCTGCAACCCTTTGGATGCAGATGACTGGTTACGGGTGATTCAGAGGAAACTCGAACCGTTTGAATGCCAGGATTGAGACAAAGTCCTTCTGGTAGCCCACCAACTCACCGGAACAGCATTAGCCTGGTGGGAAAATTATTGTGCCGCAGCTGAGGATGCCTCTACCATCACTTGGGAGGAATTCGTGAAGGAGTTTCGCCGTTATCACATCCCTTCGGCCACCATGAAGCGCAATGCGGATGAGTTCCGCACACTGCAGCAAGGAAGCATGACGGTGGAAGAGTACACTCACCGGTTCATAGAGTTGGCCCGATATGCACCGGAGGAAGTGAACGACGATGACAAGAAACAAGACATGTTCAAGAAGGGGCTAAACCCAGAGCTCCGGACCTTGCTTACCCCTCAGATCTATCCTGACTTCAATACCCTGATGAACAAGGCTATCCTTACGGAAAGGGCCAAAACCGAAGAGAGGAAGGATAACAAACGCAAATTCCTGGAAAGTAAGGCCCGCCAAAAGGACTATTTCCAAAAGCCGAGGAACTTCAGCTACACTGCACCGAGATCTCAGGCCCCAATGCAGTATAGGACTCAGTCTCAAGTGACAGGACCACGGGCCCCTAACACGCAGCTTGGGAGCCAGAATACCATGAGGGCCCCGCAGAGCAATGCAAGCCTGGTCGCCTCCGACAACAACAACGTTAGGGCCTGTTTCAACTGCCGTGAGATAGGGCATTTCATCGCCAATTGTCCTTACGCGAAGAATAAGCCGGCTACCTCAGCCTTCTCCAACACGGTGAACGGACCCAGACCAGCCCTGACCGGTGCCAACCGAGTACCCATCCGCAACAACGACAACAGTCAGCAGACGAAGCAGCCCCAGCAATCATTTGGACGAGCCCGCGTCAGTCACATCGACGCGTAGGAGGCTTAAGGAGCTCAGGGCGTAGTGCTCGGTGAGTACCTAGTCAACTCAGCTCTGGCAACAGTATTATTTGATTCTGGAGTGTCGCATTCGTTCATATCCTCAAGTTTTGTGGAACAACACCGAATACCTACAGTACTACTAAAAACACCCCTATTAACCTGGACGCCTGGAGGCAACATCAAATGCCAACTAGGTTGTCCACGGGTAAGGATCAATTTAAGTGGGGTATAATTTCTAGCAGACTTGGTAGTACTTAAGTCTGGGGAATAGACGTGATCCTTGGAATGGACTGGCTAAGCCGACACACTGGCCTCATAGGCTGTACTGACAAAGTGGTACACCTAACAAACCCCGAAGGAGTACAAGTAACCTGCCATACCCGGGAAAGTGAGTTTAACCCGATGGTATTTAGCATGGAAGCCAAGCCCTTAGAAGAAGTCCCGGTAGTAAACGAATACCCAGATGTCTTCCCCGAAGAACTCCCCGGTATGCCACCGGACAGGGATATAGAGTTCGTCATTGACCTTATCCCTAGGACCTCCCCCATAGCCAAGAGACCCTATAGGATGGCAGCCTCTGAGTTGATAGAGTTAAAGAAGCAGCTAGAAGAACTGCAATGAATTGGCTTCATCAGACCAAGCTCATCGCCATGGGGAGCCCCAGTTCTATTTGTCAAGAAGAAAGATGGGAGTATGAGGTTGTGTGTAGATTACCGAGCACTGAACGAGGTTACCATTAAGAATAAGTACCCCCTCCCCAGGATTGATGACCTTTTCGATCAGCTAGAAGGAGCCAAGTACTTTTCCAAGATCGACCTAAGGTCAGGATATTTTCAGCTTAAGATTAGAGAAAGTGACATCCCTAAGACAGCTTTTGTCACCTGCTACGGGCAGTTCGAGTTCACCGTAATGTCCTTCGGACTAACCAATGCCCCTGCCTATTTTATGAACCTCATGAATAAAGTATTTATGGATGAGCTGGATAAGTTTGTCCTAGTCTTTATCGATGACATACTTATCTACTCCAAGAGTATTCAGGAACATGAGCAACATCTGCGGGTGGTATTGGAAAAGCTGAGAATACATAAGCTATATGCCAAGTTTAGCAAGTGTGAATTCTGGCTAGAGAGAGTAGCTTTCCTTGGTCACATTCTGACCGCGGAAGGCGTAGCAGTGGACCCAGAAAAGGTCGAAGCAGTCTCCAACTGGCAGCGACCGACTAATGTTAGTGAAATCAGAAGTTTTCTTGGATTAGCTGGGTACTATCGGAGATTTATAGAGGGATTCTGCAGGATAGCCCGACCCATGACGGAACTTCTTAAGAAGGAGAAGAAGTTCGCCTGGACAGAATCTTATGAAAGGAGTTTCCAAGAATTGAAGCAAAGGTTGAAAACCGCCCCAGTGCTGACCCTACCGGACATCCATCGGGATTTTGTCATTTATTGTGACGCATCCCGACAAGGATTAGGGTGTGTGCTGATGCAAGACGGGAAAGTCGTTGCATATGCTTCCCGCCAACTTAGGACTCATGAGCAGAACTATCCGACCCATGATTTGGAATTTGCAGCCGTAGTGCATGCCCTTAAAATTTGGAGACATTACTTGATTGGAAATAAGTGTGAGATTTACACCGACCATAAAAGTCTGAAGTATATCTTCACCCAACCGGATTTGAACTTAAGGCAAAGAAGATGGTTGGAGTTGGTAAAGGACTACAATTTGGAAATTCATTATCACCCCGGAAAAGTGAACGTGGTAGCCGATGCCTTAAGTCGGAAATCCTATGGACTCAAAGATAACCATCTGCGCGAGGAAATGGCACGATTAAATGTGCACATTTCTCCTCGAGGTTCCAGCCATGTGCTGAACATCCAATCGACACTAGAGGATGGAATTAGAGAGGCTCAACGCTAGGATCAGAAGTTAATAAGGATCTGCAGACAAACAAGGGAAAACAAAGCACCGGGTTTCAGAGTAGACGATAAGGGAACGTTATGGTACGAGAATAGGATTTGTGTACCCCAGAATGGAGACTTCCGGCGGATAATCATGGACGAAGCCCATAACTCGGCCTACTCCATCCACCCAGGATCCACCAAGATGTATATGGACATAAGGCAAAGATATTGGTGGAATGGAATGAAGGCGGATATTGCACGATTTGTGGCCCATTGTGATACGTGTCAAAGGATCTAGGCCGAACATCAAAAGCCAGCAGGATTATTGCAACCCCTACCCATTTCGGGTTGGAAATGGGATGAGATAGGAATGGACTTTGTAGTAGGCCTACCTAGGACACCGAAGGGACACGATTCTATATGGGTAATAGTAGACCGACTCACTAAATCGGCTCATTTCATACCCGTACGAACTAACAACGGTGGAGAAAAGCTGGCAAAGCTTTATGTGGAAAACGTAGTAAAGCTACATGGAGCGCCTAGCAGAATTGTCTCAGATAGAGGAACCCAATTCACCTCTAGGTTTTGGAAAAGCTTGCATCAAGCCATGGGCACCAAGTTAGATTTCAGCTCCGCATATCACCCACAGACGGATGGTCAGACCGAAAGGGTAAATCAGATTATGGAAGATATGCTGAGAGCATGCGTCCTGACCTACGGAAAGGACTGGGAGCAGAGTCTGCCTTATGCAGAATTCTCATACAATAATAGCTACCAAGCCAGCTTGGGTATGTCACCATTCGAAGCTCTTTATGGAAGGAAGTGCAAAACTCCCCTAATGTGGTCGGAAGTTGGAGAACGTGCCCTAGTGGGACCCGCACTTATAAAAGAAGCAGAAGAAAAGGTAGCGGAGATCCGCGAGAAATTGAAAGCGGCTCAATCCTGACAAAAGAACTACGCAGACAAGAAAAGGCGAGAAATAAGTTTCAACCCAGGAGATTTTGTTTATCTCAGAGTCTCACCCATTCGAGGAACGCGAAGGTTTCAGATACAAGGAAAATTGGCCCCTCGATACATTGGACCTTATCGAGTTCTGAAGAGAGTCGGAGCAGTGGCATACCGACTGGAGCTACCAGAAGAAATGTCGGATATACACCCAGTGTTTCATGTCTCGCAATTAAGAAGGTGTTTGAGAGTACCCGAGGAAGAACACGTGCCGGTGGAAACAATAGACCTTCAGCCGGACCTGCGATACCAGGAAGTACCGGTCAGAATTCTCGACACTGTCACTAGGAGGACAAGAAACTCCGAAGTACGGATATGTAGGGTTCAATGGAGCAGACACGGAATAGAAGAAGCGACATGGGAACGCGAAGAGGCCTTAAAGAAGGAGTTTCCCCATCTGTTTAGGAGCCAGCCGAATCTCGAGGACGAGATTCATTTTAAGTGGGGTAGGTTTGTGACACCCTAAAAATTCACCAAATTAAATTACGCGCTAAGATGTTTTTGTTCAAAGCTTTGTTGTCGTCGAAACTCGTTCAACCCTAAGCCCCGAGCCGACACCGAATCCAGCCGCGGTCCCACTCCTCGCGCTGCGTGTGAGCGTCGCGCGCGCGTGGCCGACCGGCCACGATCACCGCCGCGAATCCCGCCGGCACGCGTCATTCTCCTTTTTCATTTCTCCTCTTTTCCCCATTTCCTTTTCCTTTCCTTTCTCCTTTTCTCTTTCTCTTTTCCCAATTCTTTCTCCCCTTTTTCTTTTTCTATTTCTTCTCCCCTTCTCTTTTCCCTCCTCCCTTCTCCTCCCTTCTCTTCTCCCCTTTCCCCTGCTCCCGAGCACCGCCCGGCCTCCGGCTTCCGGGCCACGCCGCCCCCCTTCTTCCCTCGCGCACGCGGACGCCTGCTCCTGGCCAGCCACACCCACGCCGCGCACACGCGCACGCCCTCGCGCCCTCGCGCACTCGCCCTGGTCGCGCACCGGCCCTGTCCGCGCCGCGCGCGGGCCTTGCCCCGGCCGTGCCGCGACGCACGCGCACGCGCAGCGCGTGGCCGTGCACCGCGCCGTGCCGCCCGTCGCTCGCACCCTGCCCCGGGCCCGCACCTCGCCGCGCCGTGCGCGCCCGCGCGCGCCCCCTCCCACGCGTGGCTGTGCTGCACGCCGAGCCGCCCGCCGCTGCCGCAACCCGCCCTCGCCGCTCGCACCGGCGCCCTGTGCTCGCACAGCCCTCCCCCACGTGCCCGACGACGCCTCGACGCCCACGCCCTCGCCGCACGCCGCGCCGCAACGCCAACAAACGGCTGAAGCGCCATTAATGGCACTCCGCACCGGCCACCGTCGCGGCCGCCCCTCCACCGCCTCATCCCGCCTATAAATAGGCCCCCGCCCCGCTCCCTCTTCCCCCACGGCCTCCACCGCCACCGCCCGCCGCCTTCCAAGCTCCCAACGCTGCCCCGCCGAGCCACCGGCACCGCTGCCGCCCGCTCCCGTCGTCCAGTCCCCTCACGCCGCCCCGGCCCGAGGTGAGGCCGGGAATCAGGCCCCCTCCGCTCCCCCTCCCTTTTCCCCCCCAATCCCGAGCCGCCATCGAACCCTGGCCGCCGGAATCGGCCGGCGCAGGGGCTCCTTCCCCTTCCTCTGTTTCCCGTGGAGAGGGGAGAAAGAAAGGGCTTTTTGCCCAAAAGCCCCCCCTTTCCCTGTATTTCCCCAAAAGAACCCCCCTCCTCTCTATTTCCTATAAACACCCCCCCCTTTTACCCCCTTTTGCAAAAGAAGCCCTGCTCTTTCCGTTATTTCAAACCAAACCCCTCCATTACATAAACCTAGATATACTTGACATCCTGAGTATTTCTAGGGTTCGCAAATAGGTCTTTACTTCCTCCGGATAATTACGAATAAGCCCCTGGGCCCCTGTTTAACCCCTGAACCCCCCTTTACCTCGTCATTTTATGCGCCAAACGATCTCCGATCGACTCGAAACTTTACCACGCCCTTTCTAGTATAGTTCTAACCATGCCATTAAGAACCACCCAAAAATATTACCCCTACCTCCATAACTAAATTATTTACGATTCAAGCCCAACGATAAAAGCTTTTAGTTCTTTCGATTGATTGTGTGCTTGTTCGTTTGCGTCGTAGGACATGGAGTGAACGAGGAAGGTCCCGACTGTGATCAAGTAAACGAGGACCAGTTCTGCGACCCCGAACCCGAGGGACAATGCTTCGATCAAGACCTCCCGCAAGGGCTTGATGATGGCAAGTTCAATCCCGCCCGTTGATGCATGTTTCTGTCCTAGTTTTATAAACATAACCCAATGGCCTGTTTTATAAAATTGCATGGTTTTGCTTGCTGAAAACATGGTAGGATAGCCACCCTTGTTTGTGATAACCATACCTTGACCACCTTGTTTTATAAAAAATGTGTGTGTGTGGGAAGGGATAAAATGTGGTTTTGAAAGATGAGTCAGACGGGATGGATGGCATTTCTGCGTGAATTGCCGTTGGTGTGCTCGTACCTGTGTGGTTGAGCAAGGAAGGGAGATATCCATCTTGTCACCCTAAGGACCGAGTTGATGTGTCGTCTCACCTAGCTTCCTGTCGTGCAAACCACTTGACCGTTGAATGGGCAACGGCTTAGCCTAACCCCACTAGTTAGTCTGATAGCCATCAGGAGAGCTGAGAGCAACGGGTGATCAAGGAGAAGGGATAAAGCTCTGTGTGACTTATGCCCCGGTTAAACCTCGAAGATAGGTCGAATGACCCCTTGATGGATCCTGTGGTGGCTAGTCAGGTCTAGCTAAGGTGGGTAATGGCTTTGTTGGGATCTGCACCGACACTAAGGTGATCGTGCTGTGGTACCCCACCTATGGGTAAAGTTGCACACCTCTGCAGAGTTAAAATCTATTCGAATAGCCGTGCCCACGGTACTGGGCAAGTTATGGTGTGGTCACATAACTAGTGTTTCTCCCTGGGAATGGTGGGACTGGTGTGAGTTGTTTGGGAAGTGTCCGGCAGTCGTGCCATATGCTACGGCGGACGGGGAGTCCGTTGGCAGCGTAAAACTTGGATCCTGTGTGGATCAACATCATGTGCTCCTTGGTACTAGAAAACTTGTTTTGAAAATGTTTTTAAACAAACCTTTGCATACAACCGAGTTTTCCGCAAATAAACCATAACCTTATCCTTGGAGGGTCCTGTGCATTAATTTCTGTTATACCCCCCCTCCGTGGGTGTGATTGGACTTGCTGAGTACGTTTGTACTCACCCCATTCTTACTTTTACAGCAGAAGACCCAGACTACATCCCCGAAGATGTCGAGTAGGGTTTCGTCCTGCACCCAGCCTTGCCTGTGGTTAGGGCCACCGTTGGAGTTCCGCATGGCGCAAGACTCTGATGACCCTCTTTTCGTAGCCAGTGTAGTAGTGTGGGTTTTAGTTGTAATCCTCACGATAGTGGCGCTTCACTGCCCATTACCGCGTAGAGCTGTTCGGTGATGAACCATCTGATGTAATAAAAGTGTTATCAGCCTCCTGGGACTGATAAAGCATCACTTTTAAGTCTTCCTTGATGGGGGGGACGCTTCAGGTAAAGATAGAATCAAAGAAAAAGAAAAGGTAGGAGGACGAACTGCGTCCGAAGAGCATATAGCAACCGTTCTTCGGCAACGGTGCCAGAAAGCTTGTTGGGTATTTTTAACGTCACAGATAAATCCGCAAGTGCACGGAATACCGTTGTAGCTTTCATCCAAGAGTATTCTAGGGTAACGTATCCACTGAGGAATGTGTGTACACTCTCTTAGGTTCAGGTTCGTCCAAGGACACAACACTGGCTAGAGGTAAGGAGCAGAGAGGATTCCTAAGGCTAAGAGTCAAAGGTAAGTTAGAACTATTCTATTTGTTTACTTCGGGCTACTAACTCTGCCTGGACAAAATCGAGATGCCCCGATAATACGGCACTGGGATATACCCAAACGAGGAGGGTTGCGCTGAGTAAGCAGGGCTGTCACCACCTGTCACCTACCTCATCAAACCTGTAGGATATACCACAACCAATAGGTAAAGTCTAGCCTGGACACTACGCCTACGCTGCTGTCTACTAACTCTAGCTTCGGCTAAGAACATCCGTCTCTATCAGGAGTCTTAGGGTGCGTTTGGTTCAGCTGTGAGTTGTGAAAAAGCTGCTGTCAGATGTCTGCTGTGAAAAAGCTGCTGTGAGATGCCTGCTGTGAAAAAAGCTGAAAGTTGTTTGGTTCAAACTGCTGTGAGTTGTCGACTGTGAAAAAGTTATATATTGTCTTTATGCAAATTGACAGTATACAATATTTCTTTGTGATGACCAAATTCTTTTTCCTTTAAATCTTTATTTTTATATATATATATGAAAATATTTGGAGTTAAATTTTTGTATTATTTTTTATTTTTATTTTTCTATATATGAAAATCTTTATTTTCTTATATATAAAAAAGAATTGAAAGGGTATATATGTGACAAATAGTAGGTGTGTAGTTTTCATAAATTCAGAAAAGGTGCAAAAACAGGGTACAACCTGCTTTCAAATTTATATTGCAGAAAAGCAGCTTTTTCAAAGTAGCTGCAGAAAAGTTGAACCCCTTTGGTTCAGCTTCTGCTTTCTGAAAGTAGAAGCAGGTTCAGAAAACTGAACGAGATGCAACCTTAGACTAGAGCACCCACTAAGCTAGTGAACTGTCGATCCAATAAACAACTAAAGAGCTAGAACTACTACTTAACTATAAAACTAAAGCACTAAGATGGTTACGAGCATTTACTTTGATTGATAAGCATCCATCAAGTTACAAGCTGGAGGAGAGTGCTGATAACTCGGCACTTCCCCTACTTCCCCTCACTCTCCTCCTATCTTTTAACACCGCCTAGGCAACCCTACACCTCTAGAGAGAGCCTAGAGCTTGGAATGGGAGAGGAGAAGGCAAAACTTGCAAGTGTGAGGTGTGTTCAAAATCTACCCCCTCCCCTCGTATATATAGGTGTGGCACCAGGGGTCTACGGTCGGGAAAATAGCGGAGGCTTCAATAATTGCCATTAGGAGCCGATGAGGAAGCGCCACGTGCAAGGGTTAAGTTGGTCGTGCCCTGGCTGGTTCGGCCGATCCACCTGGTTCGGCCAAACCAGGTTGGGCACCAACTGACCTCAGCTTCGCGCAGGAGGCTGGCATGTGGGCTCTCTGGTCCCTGGTAAGTGACTTGGCACTTTCTTGGGTCGGTTTCCTGCGCTGGTGGGCCCTTTGATCCGTGTGAGTCTGAACGGTGCATTTTGATTGGCCAGAGCTGCTTAGCCTTGGATCATGCTTGCTCTTTTCCTGCAATTTTAGCTCAAATGCACCTGCATACATATTTAGACCAACACTTGTGGAATTTGTTAGATAATCATCCTATACTAGTGTTGGCATGTGATATTGTTCCTCTTTTATGCAGGATTTGACGGTCGAAATCGAGTTGTAACAAGAGTCAACAGTCGCTCTAGTTGCCTTAGGGGATAATGATATTACGCTTGCTGAGCGCACTGCTGGCGCGGTGGGAGCGTTCTGACAGGGTGGCCTTCATGATAATGGATATGACCATTTACCCGGCCATAAGGGGAGCACTCACTAAGAATCCAAAGAATGCCAACAAATTCAATGCCAACACTCTTCTGTCTAAGTTGATGAACACTAAGTATGATGGGCAAGGCAGTGTGAGAGAGCGCATCGTGAGGCTTGTTGATCTAAGGGATAAGCTCAAGGACTTGAAGTGCCCCCGGAATGATTAGATCCTGCTTCACCATGTGATGTTGCCACTTCCCTTAGTGTTTCATACGTTCAAGGTCCACTAGAATGGTAGCGATGGGCAGTGGGACATTTCTACACTAATTGCTAAGTGTAGCGAGGAGGAAGAAAGGCTGAGATCAGAGAACGGTGTCTTTACCAACCTCATTCATTTGTTTCTGCCAAACGGTGATGCAAACGGTGATGCAAAATTATTTAATAGCATTTTTAGTCAAGCCATTGTAGATTAAATTCATTAATTCTTACTTGGCATTATTGAAAAAATTCATTTCATTTTGTTTACATTCAGATGTGACACCCTCTAGCATCATGAGCTACATCAATGGTGTAGAGAAGCTTGGGGGAAATAAGTTCACTACCTGGAGGGATTAGATTAATCTAATCTTGGTTATTATGGATAATGACAACTCTATGAACGAGGATGCTACTGTCGCTCCAATTCCCACAGGGGATAATGATACTACCCTTTTTGAGCGCACTGGTGCCTGTGACAAAGAAATGGAGCGGTGCGAGCATTCTGGCAGGGTGGCCCTAGTGATAATGGATATGACCATTAACCCGGCCATAAGGGGAGCACTCACTAAGAATCCAAAGAATGCCAAGGACTTCATGGCAAACGTGGATGAGTACTTCAAGGGGTCAACTAAGGTCAATGCCATCACTCTTCTGTCTAAGTTGATAAACACTAAGTATGATGGCCAAGGCAGTGTGAGGGAGCACATCATGAGCCTTGTTGACCTAAGGGATAAGCTCAAGGACTTGAAGTGCCCCCTGAATGATGAGATCCTGCTTCAAAAGCTGTTGCTATGATGAAGAAAAATGCTAGAAGCTGTTGCTTTAGAAGTGGCTTGACACCATCATGGCGGAGCACCAGGTGCAGCTCCAAGAACTGTAGGCCAAGCATGATGAAGTCGCTAACAAGAACAAGGAACTGGTCTGGAAAGAAAAAGGTAAACTTCTGTCAACTGCTTTGTCAGCTTTTTGGTGGTTGAGTTGTTTTCTCTGAACAGTACGAGTACTTTTTCCTCCATTCTCCACAGAACTCAATCTTATGGTATTATATAAAGAGGACTTGTTGACTGATTGGAAGAATGGTGTGTCACACCCGGGCACACGGGACTGTCCACGTGGCACACTTCTCTTAGGATACAGGATGGGACATGGCTCACACCCTACATCTGTTGTAACTACTCGTAGTGCAGTAGGATTACTCGTACAGTAGTGAAACTAGTTGGACCCGGTAGGAAACTACCCGAGAAGTACTCGGGTAGGACTCCTGGGCTTGTACCTGACTAGGATTCCCATGTAAACCTATCCTCCGAGACCTTAAGGACGGACGGGACCCCATCCAGGGGATAACCCGGCGATCATCCAGGGAATCACCCAGAAGATCACCCAATCATCATCAAAGGCAATACAAACCATACAGGACGTAGGGTATTACGCTCTCGGCGGTCCGAACCTGTCTAAACCTTGTGTTCCTTTACACCTTCGAGTTTCTGATCTCGGCGACACCCTACCTACAAACTCACCACCTCAAGGGTATCCCTCGGTGGGCGTGGCGGTAAAACACTGATAGCTGGCAGGCCAGGCATCCTTCAACTTCACTAGTGCTGTGCTTGACGAGGGTGCGACTTTCATCTTCGGCTCCTAGATCTGCGTCACCAATGGTTTGGGTGGCTTTAACAGCCACCTAGCCAACTCCAAGGAGCCGGAGGCGACTTCATCAACTCCAAGCAGCGATCGCAACGACTTCATCGACACCCTCGACGATATGCTGCTTCCCGATCTGGTCCAGCAGAATGAAAAGATATCCATTTTCAACATGATTTCCACTCGTGACGCACCAGATCTATTTGGGTCGGATTCAAACCGACCTGAAAAGACCTCACGATCTAAATCCCTCTCCGACTTGGAGGAGGATTTGGATCTGCTGCTCAAGATCAAGGACATGGGCGCCACCGCTTGTGAGGGGCCCCCCATTTTCGACACCCACTCAAACTCCAATGAAGAGTACTCCCCGCGTAGTACTACATCTTGAAGTCGGTTCTGAAAAGGACTCGGAGGTGAGGGAGCCACCGCTCGTCGGGCAGCCCCCGCCATTGAAAATCACTCGCAACCGGATGACCACACTGAATCGTTTTTGGACAGCCTTCTGGGTTTAACCATCACATCAACGCCGCATGGACGTTTCGTGTACTAGAAGGGCTTCGAGCCTTCCGAACTACTCGATTACGAATCCCGTCTTGTGGCCTTCACACAGGAACTACCCTTCCAGGAGGGTAGACCCCTCTCTCCCTTCACGGAAGAAGGAGAACGTAGCACAGAGCTACTCGAGTACGACCTTAGGGCTAACCACTCGTTGGATCATCAAGTTTGCATGGCCTCCCTTCGCAACGTGGAGGACGATGAGCTGGACCCCCAGTACAACAACGAACAACTCGTGGACGTCTCAGCCGATGAGCCCACAACTAATGCTCCCCAAGATGAAGACGAGGAGCACCAAAGGATCCGACGGGTAAAGAATGCCAAGTGCCCTCAACGCAGACACAACTCATAGAATCGCGCCTGCGAACCAAGGGATCTTAACAACACTTTTGCAGCCGTCACGGATCGCGAGTACCATACGCCGATTGACGCCATCGCAGAAGCAACACTCCTAGCTTAACAACTCCCACCCAATCCTTAGATACAAAGGCTGCAGTACTTGACCCAGCGCACGCTCGTGCAGCTCGACGGGCAACATCCAGTGTCTTCCACTCGGAATAAGCCCTTGAGGTTTGAGCACCATGGTGATACCACGCTGGTTAGTCATACCCCTGGAGGAGGGCCCGGGAGCCGGAGGAACGACAACTGCCAGCGCAACACGGGCCACCCGTCCACACGTGGCAACAATGAACAAGAAGTACAACAACCTACTTGCAACCAGCATGTGGCAAGGCATCACGACCAAGATCCAGTCGAGGCCAACCTCCATGATGCTCCCACGATCGACCTGAGGCAGAAGATCAATGAAGGTCGTGACACACGGCTTGTCATTGAAGCGAGGAGAAGGGACCATACCGGCAGGTGTGACAACGACGACGATAGTGACCGCTTGCCCGCCTTCACCACCAGCATCACCGACAAGTCCTACCCAAAAGACTTCAAACCAGTCGGAATCCCCAAGTTTGACGGTAAGCAGGACCCGCGCCAGTGGATTCATTGCTACTCCATCGCCATTGAAGTTTTAGGGGAATCCAATTCTACAAAAGCTCTCTACTTCCCGGTGGCTCTGGAGTCCGCGCCCCTTGCGTGGCTTGAAAGCCTCAAGCCAAACTCCATCGATTCATGGGAGGACCTCAAGTGGGCCTTCATCGACAACTTCCAAGGATCCATGATCAGGGCGGGCACTTGCCACAACCTATCACAGGTGAAGCAAGAGATGGACGAGACCCTGAGGTCCTACACATGATGTTTCTTCGAGATGCGCGCCACCATCACCAACATCACCGATGAGGATGTCATTCGTTGCTTCCAAAATGACCTCTTCTCAAAGAACACGTACCACGATTTCGGGCACAACCGCCCGACTATTACCATGGAGCTGTGTGACATGATGGCATGGTGGGCTGACTAGGAGGATGAGGAGAATGACCACTTTCCCAAGCGCAACCATGATAAGCAAGGCAATGACAACGACCACTTTGACAAAAGCTAGCGGAACCACTCGGGGAATACCCGAAAGTGCAAGCCAGACCATAAAGTTTCGGCTGTCGAGCGCAACCCGCATGGCAAGAAGTCGGGGAACAACGACTCAGAATATGAGAAAGTCATGCACAAGCAATGCCCGATACACCCGGAATCGCGGCACACGCTTTTTGAGTGTGTCACCATCCGCAAATCACTCAATGCACCACCCCTCCCTCAAGCAGGAAAGCGAAAGGACAAGAAGGATGACGAAGGAGGTGACAAGTCAGGGGCTCAAGACTTCTAGGATTCGAAGAACGTCATCAACGTCATCTTCGGTGGAGACGGTGGATTCCCCTCCAAGCGCGCGCAGAAGCGAACGATGTGCGAAATACTCTCTGTGGAGCCGGCCACGACAAGGCCTCTGAGTTACAGCAAGGTACCGATCTCCTTTTCCAGGGACGATCAATGGACCAGTTTCTCTGAGCCGGGAAAATTCCCGCTCATCCTAGACCTTGTCGTGGCGGGCTCATAGCTGACCAGAGTACTCATTGATGGCGGGCGCAGCCTCAACCTACTTTTCGCGAGTACTCTGAAGAAGATAGGACTGGACATCTCCAAGATGCTCACTCCCAGCAATGCTCCTTTCTACACCACTCGAGTCAGTGGTCCTGCCAGTCACCTTTAGAACGAAAGACAACTACCGCACAAAGTACATCAAGTTTGAGGTGGCGGACTTCGACTCGTTGTACTATGCCATCCTTGGCAGACCGGCACTAGCCAAATTCATGGCCATGCCCCACTACGTCTACCTGCTACTCAAAGATGCCAGGCTAGATAGGCGTACTCACACTCTATGGTGACTTGAAGAAGTCGGACGACTGCGACCAGGAGGCGGTCGAGTACGCTACGACTTCACCCGTGCTAAAGCCGTCTGCAGAAGTACTCGCGGCCGCGCTGAAGCTGACCAACACAGAGATGGAGATGTCCTACCAGCGGCCCAGCCAGTCGAGGGTTAAACCCAACCCCAGCGACGTCGGCATCAAGGCCATCCAGCTGCAAGAGGGCGACCCGTCCAAGATTGCTTTGATCGGGGGCGGCTTAGGTGACAAATAGGAAAGCGCGCTCATCAACTTCCTTAGGGCCAACCAGGACATATTCGCGTGGAAACCAGCGGATATACCAGGGGTGCCCAAGGAGTTGATTGAGCATTGCCTAAAAGTCGATCCTGAATCCACTCCGAAGAAGCAACGACTACGACGCTTCGCCCCCGACAAGAGGGAGGCCATCAAGAAAGAGCTAGCAAAACTACTCGCGGCTGATTTTATTAGAGAAGTGTACCATCCCGAGTGGTTCGCTAACCCTGTACTTGTACTGAAAAAGAATAATAATGAATGGAGGATGTGTGTGGATTATACTGATCTCAATAAACACTGCCTGAAGGACCCCTTCGTGCTCCCACGCATCGATCAAGTCATCGACTCCACGGCTGGCTGCGTCTTGCTGTCCTTCCTCGACTGCTACTCGGGCTAGCATCAGATAGCTCTCAAGGAGGAAGACCAGATCAAAATGGCATTCATCACCCCCTTTGGAGCATACGCATATACTATGATCTCTTTCGGGTTGAAGAACGCAGGAGCCACCTACCAACGGGCCATCCAACTGAGCCTCGTGGACCAGCGATGACACAACGTTGAAGCTTACGTAGATGACGTGGTCATCAAGACCAGATCCCATGATGAGTTCATGTCTGATCTTGAGAAGACCTTCAACAGCTTGCGACGGTTTCGATGGAAGCTGAACCCGACAAAGTGCGTCTTTGGCGTGCCTCAAGGAAAACTATTGGAGTTCATTGTAAGTCACCGTGGGATCGAAGCAAATTCAGAGAAGATCAACGCCATCAGAGCCAGGGATGCTCCAAGAATGAACAAGGACATCCAGAAGCTCACAGGCTGCATGGCAGCTTTGAATCGATTGATCTCCCGACTTGGAGAAAGGGGACTACCCTTCTTCAAATTGCTCAAGCTCCACGACAAGTTCAAGTGGACCGAGGAGGCAAACCATGCACTGAAGATCTCAAGCACCATTTGCAGTTGCCCCCCATCCTGATGGCTCCCCAACCAGGCGAGAATCTGCTACTCTACATTGCCGCAACTACTCATGTTGTCAGTACGGCAATCGTGGTGGAATGATAGGAAGAAGGCCACGCCTTCGGGGTGCAGTGACTAGTTTACTTCATCAGCGAAGTCCTCTCGGAATATAAGGTTCGTTACCCAATGATTTAGAAAATACTTTACGGTATACTCATCACTTCTAGGAAGCTTCGCTACTACTTCAACGCATATAATATCCTGGTGATCTCCGACTTCCCATTGGCGGATATCCTCCACAATTGGGACGCTACCGGACGCATCTCCAAGTGGGAAGTGGAGTTGTGAGCCCTTACACTCGACTTCAAGCCTCGAACAGCCATCAAGTCGCAAACACTAGTCGATTTCATGGAGTGGCGAGAAAACCAAGTGGAAGCCCCAACCAACCAGCTAGAGCATTGGGTCATGTACTTTGACAGCTCACTCAAGCTTGGTGGCGATGGTGCGGGAGTACTTTTCATCAGCCCGAGAGGAGAACAACTCAAGTACGTGTTTCAAATATTATTCGAGGTTTCTAATAATAAGGCTAAGTACGAGGCATTATTGCATGGGCTACGCCTGGCAATCTCTCTTGGCATCAAGCGACTACTCATCTATGGTGACTCTTTATTGGTGGTCGAAAAAGTCAACAAGGAGTGGGACATCAACAAGGATACCATGGACTCCTACGTTATGGAAATGCGCAAGCTCGAGAAAAAGTTCTCGGTGTTGGAAATTCACCATGTGATCCGCGACAACAATGTGGGCACGGATGTGCTCTCCAAACTGGGTTCTGATCGAGCTAACGTCCCACCGGGAGTTTTCATTCACGAGTTGCGTCACCCTTCCATCAGGGCACCAGAATCAAGTTCCATCGCTCAGGATCTCAAGGGACTCGACCTAGAGGTCTTGATGATCGAGGTCGATTGGAGGGTGTCCTTCATTGACTACATCCAGGAGCACAAACTACCCCCCGGCATCAGCCCAAAAAGCGCTGAGGCTACTCGCATCCTACGGCGTAGTAAAGGGTATGTTCTAGTCGGGGGCAACCTGTACAAGCGTGGATCAGCATTAGGCATACTCATGAAGTGTGTCAGCATGGAGGAGGGCAAAGAGATACTCCAAGGGATTCACGAAGGCATGTGCGAGAACCACGCAGCTTCTTGCACACTAGTCGGGAAGGCGTTTCGATCTGGTTTCTACTAGCCAACTGCTTTGGCAGATGCCAAAGCACTCGTACGCCGGTGTACCAACTGCAGTTCTTTGGCAAACAGCCCCATGTTCCGGCTCATAACCTTATTACTAAACCACCCTCATGGCCGTTTGCATGCTGGGGCCTAGACATGATAGGGCCCTTAACAACTATGCCAGGAGATTTTACACACGTGTTGGTGGCCATCGACAAGTTTACCAAGTGGATTGAGTACAAGCCAATCGCAACGCTTACTGTAGATCGAGTGGTTACTTTCATCTACGACATCTTACACCGCTTTAGCTTTCCCAACACCATCATTACAGATTTGGGATCCAATTTCCACTCGCATCAGTTCTGGGATTTCTATGAACGTAGCTCCATTGAAGTCAAATATGTTTCGGTGGCTCATCCGCGGGCCAATGGCCAGGTTGAGCGCGGGTTGATTCTTGATGGATTGAAGAAAAGACTCTATTACGAGGATACAAAAAAGGACAGCAGGTGGATCGAGGAGATCTCATCGGTAGTCGGGGGGCTTCACACACAACTAAGCAAAGCCACAGGACAATCACCTTTCTTTCTCGTATATGGGTCTGAAGCTATATTACCAGCTGATGTGATGTGGAAGTCTCCACGACTGAAGATGATTGAAGAATGTGAGACTGATACTGCACGACATCTCGAGCTTGACTCAGCTAAGGAAATATGATATAATGCATTGCTCCAGTCGGCTCGCTACTTGCAAGGAGTTCAACGTTACCACGACAGGAACGTTCAACAACGCTCCTTCAACATTTTAGATATGGTTCTTTGATGCATCCAGGATGATACCAGGCTGCACAAACTTAACTCACGATGGGAAGTGTGGCAGAACCAACCTGAATTACACCGGCTCAAGTACGCGAGTCCACTCTTGAGGGCTCCAACGTGCTTCAAACGGTATAATCCGTTGGTCTATCGGGTAACGCCCCGATAAACCACTGAATGCAGGATCAAACAAGGTACCCCGCACGAAGGCGAGTCCAGAGATACAAATGCCATCACATTTTACATCACAGGCAGATATATTACATGGGTGTTCAAAAGTGACATAAATTTTCCCAACTGAGGGAATTTATTACAAAACAATCATAAGTTTCAAGTCATGCAGCGGAGTTTAAAGCACGGGAACTGTACACGTTGTCAGTGCAGATGTCATGCTAGCCTTGGCATGACATCACTCGGAGGGGTCTGCGTTGGCCGGGGACGGTTCCCACTCCACGGACCAACCATCAGGCAGAGGGTAGGGCCACAGTACAGGCAGAGCTGAGTCGTCAGGAGGATTACCTGAACAAAAGTTACAAGGCAAGACTGAGTATTCTAATACGCAGCAAGGCTTACCCGGTCATGGTATACCTAGCCATGTATCTAGACTTATGAAGGCTTACACTGGTTCTGGGTTTAGTTTTTAGCTGAAAAAGCATTAAAGAGTAAATCCTTATTTTCAACTTTTAGCTTTCAGATTCTAGTTGTTTATCCATTCTGGGTAAGCACCTATAACTAAACAAACATGGTATACATCTTTGGTCAAACATCATCTTTGATAACCATATAATTGCTCTTGTTACTCTATATGACAAAGGGATCAAGCAGTCTCAATCTCCGCGAGAAACGGACGATTCTGAATCGAATTTCAACCTTGCAAGGTAAACCTAACTCACACGCTTGGAACATCCAACGATGATTCCGAAGCAACCGTTTGCCTTTCATTCCGACTCGTGGACAGATCCACCACAAGCGACTGCAGGACCATACGCACTACCAAAGTGCAGGACGTACGCCTGTAGCGCGACTACATGTCCGTACTCCTGGTTGCCCTTGCAACACGTATTCCTACACGTCGAATCAAGTAACCAGAAGAAGCAAATACGAGTGGTGGGAGGTATGTCCACTCCTTGGGCCGATTGGTTACTAGGCTTGCCGCTTACCCAAAACTCACGGCATGTGGTTAGTACTTTCAAACGCCTAACCCCGATCACCACACACCGCGACCTTAACCAATCTGTCAACACATACGGGGTATCATTCCCTTCCACGATACTGCACATAACCCCGTTCGTCATCCTTATAGTGACGATAGAATTGTAAACAACCAATTCCTATATCGCACGAGTGACAGGAAATCACCCGACTTCTACCGGTCCTATTAGCATAGCAGCTAGTCGGACTCAAGTTCTAGTATTTAGTACATCGGTTCCTGGAATTATGCAGCTAGGGTTCCAAGCAATTCCTAAGAACTTGATGCATGGAATTACATAAATAGATATAGATTGCAGCGTAATTAAAATAGTGGGTTATGTCCGGGGCTTGCCTTCTTGCGTAGGGTTGGGGGCAGTAGTGTCAAGTTTTTCGGAACTTTGGTTCGGAGCTTCAGTTAGACCTCCGACGGTGCTCTCGGGGTCTTCAGGAACTTCTACGGCTTGATCCGAGATTAGCTCGTAGTCACCATCGGCGAGAGTGGTCGGGTCTACATGGTATGCAAGGACATAAAATTAAGGGATGCACACTCTTTTATTTTATTTCACAGTAAAGTTGCAATTTAAAAAGTGAACACTCAAGGACTTATGACACAAAAAGGGTTTTAGCCTTGAATCATCAATTATTATTTAACTTATGACTATAGCATTGAATTTACTGAAAACAAGAATTAAAATATTTTAAGTTTAGCTTCAAATCCTAATTTGAATTCAAATCTTAGGTAAATAACATTATAACGTCTTAAAAAAATTAATCATAGATTAATTATCTACCTATTAGATTATGATAAAAAGATCTAATTAATTTAGCTTTGATAGACACTTAACTAATTCCATTATAAATCAAATTGAATTGCCTAAATTTAAAAGAATTCAAGCTACAAAACTATAGTAGGTTTCAAAATCTTACACCAATTCATACATAACTTATAGAAATTGCATACCAAAAATCATGACTAACAAAGTCAATATGTAGGAGCTATGCATATTAAACTCCCTTATTTTAGATTTAAAATAGACTCAAAAATACTTAGTTTCAAACCAAACTTACTTAATAAAAGTTGTAGAGTTTAAAATCTAGTTTCTAACAAAATTGGTTTGACAATTTTTGGAACTTCCTACAATTTTCTATCAATTTTACAAGTTATTTGCATGGATCACATAAAATAACAAAAGTGTTTACACAAGGGTCCTTAATAGCACTGTTTCTCTGAGTCTTATGGTTTGCAAATAGACCCCTGGGCTTTTGCTCCTTCTAACCCGAGATCCTTGACCGGAAACAAAAGAGGAGCAGAGAGGGGACGGCCGTGTTCCGGCGAGGAGGGTCGCCGGCGGCGAGGTCCGAGGGGAGGAGAGGACTCAGGAGCTCACGGCGGTCCAGAAGCACCAAGTGTCGATGGCTGCGCTGACTGGAAACGTGGATCTCGACGCGAACCCGAGGTGGTGGCGGGGAGGTCACAGTTGACGGCGAGGTTCCGGTGACCGGCGTCGGTGGAGGGGTAGTGCAAGAGCTTCAGCGGGTCGTGGGGAAGATGTTGACGCAAACAATTGGGAGCGTATGCGTCGGATTAGAAGCAATCGACGAAGACAGTGGCGGCGGCGGCAGGGACAGACGCCGGCGAGCGTCGGGACGGCAATACAGGGCACTAGAGACCCCATGAAGTGGTCGTAGAGCTTCACGGTGATGATGTGGTACTGGCTAGGGAGTCGTGGTGGTGGGGAAATGCTCAGAGTGAGCTGCCCACGGTGAGGCCGAAGGCGGCGACGGCGGCGCTTGTCGGAGACAGGACTCTGGCTGCAATTGGAGGGCAACAAGGGTCGACGAGCACGAGCAAGGAACGGGGAAGCTTGCACAGGGGTTAGTGGGGGCGAGAGATGTCTGGTGGCGGCTGCCCACGGCAATGCCGATCGTTGCCGGAGCGGGAGAAGAGAGGCGGCAGTGGAATTTGGGTCGGGTGCTCGAGAATTGGCAAAGGGACTGGAGGAACGGAATGTAGAGGTTGGTGTGGTGCTGATGCGCGCGAGAGATAGAGGTTTAAGGCTCTACGGTGGGCTTTCCTTGGCGACGATGCGGTGGTGGCCGGCAGGTGCTCGGGGGAAGCCGTGGCACACGTAGGGCAGGACAGAGAGGGGGAAAAGGAATCAGGGGCATGGAGAAGGCGACGCGTGGGGGCACGGGAAGCAGGAGGTGGACGTCGGTGATCTGCACAGCGGCCGTCGGAGGGGAGCTGCATCGGCGGCAGAGCAAAAGAGCAGAGGAGCAGGGGACAGAGGGGGTTCAGAGGAAGAAGAAGAGAGGGAGGAGGTCCGGGGGACTGTTTTGTGAAAACCAAAAACTTTAGGGACCCCACAGAAAAGAAGAATTTCCTACTGATCTAGGGGTTTTCTGAGAAAAAGACCAAAATGAAAGTTGTAGAGTTTTTCAAGCTCTACAATTTAGCTTTAGGGCTCAATTTCAAAAACTCAAACTTTACAGCATTACATGCTGAATTTTGAACAAAGTAGAATTTTGAATTACCCTTGTCCTTACCAAGGGGGATTTGATCAAACTTTTGATATATTTGCAAATGTTTAAGGAATGTCATGATGACTAGTACTTTTACAAGTAGGCCCTCAGGTAAACATGAAAGTTACTTTTATTCCACAATTATTTTGCACAAAAGACCCTAGGGCTTATGTTTTATTTACACATAGGCCCCTACTCTTACTTAAGGGCTTATTTTCCTTATGATAACATAAACTTAACACCTAGTATTGTATTTCTCCTAGGTTTCAAGGCTACCTTCCATTCCACCCAACTTACACTTAAAGGCCTATATAATATAGAAATTACAAATACACCCCTAGTCTTTTGTGATACCCACATACACCATAGTAAGCATTATACTAAACTTAGTGTCCATATTTTCTAGTTACCTGAATGTCACAGGAAGGACCTTTCATTGTGCACAAGGTTACATGCTCTGGGTCTGATCGCTTACGGTACTCTGATGGCCAGGAGGTACCAAATTCTTAGAATATTGAGCATCTACGTCGTTTTCATCCTTGATCAACTGGGGACATATTTTATTGATGCCTGGAGATAAATACTTTCAGTACAACTCCATTTTACCAGTTCACGACATGTATTACATGCAAGTTTGCTGATGGGGTCTCGCTCCCATATTTCCAGTACCTAATTACTAGTTTCCAACTAGTCTCTTGGGTTACTGAAGGGGCTTTGTGCTCATACTTTCTGTACAATTCCGTTTTACTGGTTTACGACTGGTACTACGTACAACTTTGCTGAAGGGGCCTCGCTCCCTTATTTTTAGTAACATATTCCTAGTTATTGAAGGGGCCTCGCTCCCATGACAAGCAGTCTACTAGTTTACGAAATGTTCTACACATGTTTGACTATTTCGACTATTCATCTTGACTACAATCCTAGTCGGGATCGACTACGACTAGATAGCTTCATCGAGTGTTCAAGATTCAGCGGCTACTTGCCCGATGCCTGAACTCGGGGGCTAGCACCACATTCTACTACAACTACCTTATACTTATCATCTGGCTCTTGGTCTGGGGGCTTGATGGGACAAGGCACTCAACGTGCCTCAACGGACAGCTCTCATGTTTTAACACTGGACGCTG
This sequence comes from Panicum hallii, assembly GCF_002211085.1. Lineage (NCBI taxonomy): Eukaryota > Viridiplantae > Streptophyta > Magnoliopsida > Poales > Poaceae > Panicum > Panicum hallii. The sequence goes on along the minus strand of NC_038046.1, from coordinate 20,266,025 downwards.
TAAAATTACTCGACAATACCCGATCCAAGAGGCTTTTTAAGGTTCTTCTTGGGTAGATGTTTGTTAACCATTACTTTAGGGATTTTATTCCGAAGTAAGGGGTTTGTTCAAATTATTACCTAGAGGACTTATTTAGTCATTGGCTCAGGGCACAAAACTTGATTTGAGAGGTACTTTTGGAGGCTTTTTGGGATGTTATTTTTTTAACCTTTTTTCAGGGAATTCATCTCGTAAAAGAGGTTTTCAAATTTACTACACCAATTTGCCCATGTTCACCATCAAATCTTTACCGTTATATATTGCATGCCATGATTCTTTGGATCCTTTATTCCAAAACCTTGGGGATTTGGATTCTAAGGCTTAGGGGCTGCGGGACACGTGTTATCATCGACTTATTTTTCAAACCTGCTGGAAGATAAGGATAAAAGACTCAAGATTAAATTGACCCTCAGCTTGATTCTACGAGTCAACCTAAGGCTCGGGGGCTACTCCATATGGAGTGCGAGTTTAATCGCACCCCATATAAAGAAGACTGGACAACTACTCAGGGCATGAGCGCCTCGCAGCCTCGACGCAGCCAAGGAAGTACTCGGAGGACACCTTCAAGACAAAGTTCAGAAGTACTCTGATGCCTGCAGTACTTGGCTACGAAGAGCTCAGGGGCTTGTCAGACCCGTGCACACGGGACTATCCACGTGGCACACTTCTCATAGGATACGGGATGGGACATGGCCCATGCCCTACATCTGTTGTAACTACTCGTAATGCAGTAGGATTACTCATACAGTAGTGAAACTAGTCAAATGCAGTAGGAAACTACCCAAGAAGTACTCGGGTAGGACTCTTGGGCTTGTACCCGACTAGGATTCCCATGTAAACCTGTCCTCCCAGACTATATAAGGGTGAACGGGACCCCCTCCAGGGGATAACCCGGTGATCATCCAGGGAATCACCTAGGAGATCACCCAATTATCATAAAGGCAATACAAACCACACAGGACGTAGGGTATTACGTTCTCGGTGGCACCCTACCTACAAATTCACCACCTTGAGGGTATCCCTCGGTGGGCGTGGCGGTAAAACACCGACATGGTGTGTACCGTCTAACAGAGGAGAACGAGTGCCTCACGAAGAAGCTTCAAGATGCCGATGCCCAGCTTCTAGATTGCATGACCTAGATCAAGTCACTAAGTAATGGCAAGGAGCACTAGTGGAACAAAATTGAAGATCTTGAAGATGCTGCATGATTAGTTGTCAACATAGTGGACCCCCTGAAGATGGAGTAGTAAACCCGAAGACCCTGCTGGAGCGCCTTCATGAGGTCCCACAGGGTGTCGCTGGGTATATATATCTGGGACCACCAAGACCGTAGTTACACATGTACTTGGCTCTACAAGTCTTTTTATCCGGATGCCGATGTCGGGCCACTAGGGGAGGGTGTAGCTGCAGATTGCTCGTATGAGAAATTGTTCGAGTACCTACAAGAAGTAACGTCAGTAGCTGAGAAGATAGTTGACAGCATGGAGTTAGAATAGAAACATTTGTAATGCACCATCTGTCCTGCCACTTACTGCATATTTGTAATATGTCTATCTTTCTTGCCTATTGATTTGTTCAATGTACTCTTAGATAAGTAGTATCGACAATCGTGGGGCTTAGACAAACGTGATACGCTTGGGCCAAGCTACTCTGAGTGCATCGACTTTGGATTTAGTCATTAACTTGGCATTTGTTTTATGGCTCCTTGTTAGGGCCCTTCAAACAGTTTAGGTTTTATCCGTGCCAAGCGGCACTCTAGATTGTTTGGGAGTATAGGCTCGATTACCTCTTTAGTTTTTTTAAAGCTTCTCATAGTTACTGCCTGTGGCTAGTACTCGGAGCCAAACAAGAATTATGGGCTTTGTGACCCCTTCAGAGTTTGCCTCTCGTAGTTATTGTCTGTGATAATATGAGTACTCGGAGCTATTTTTTTTATCTTAGCCTCATTGGCAATGAAAATAGTCGTTTAGGTAGAACTCATGGCATAGCCCCCTACCAATCCCTAAGACTTAAGATGGTTGGCTTGTCGTTAGTACTTGTGGTCGAAGCCCCCGAGTTCTACAATCTAGCTCTGAGAAGAAAGTAATCATTTGGGAATCATGACAACTCTTTATTGATAGAAAGTACTCATGGCCGAAGCCCCTGTGTTCGATGTTCCAGGAGTTTGGAACTTCCTTGCCATCAGGGTAGTGTAGTCAGTATGCCCTGATCTTGTAACTTTTGAGACGATGAAGGGTACTGCCCATCGCGAGTTGAGCTTGTGCAGCCCTATCTCGTCTTGGATGCGATGATGAACCAGATCACCGATGCTGAAAGATCTCTCCTGGACATTACGATTGTGGTAGCGCGAACACCTTGGAGGTTAGGAGTGCTCTAGACTAGAGCGATACATCTGGCTTCTTCAACTGAGTCCACTTCGAGTTGTCTTGCCTTGTTAGCTTCGCCCTCTTCGTACATCTCCAACCATGGAGAATGCCACATGATGTCGGTATCGGTATTTTACCACCTGCCCACCGGGGGTATACCCGAGGTGGTAAGTTTTAGGTAGGGTGACACCGAGATCAGGAACTCGAAGGTGCAAGCAACACAAGGTTTAGACAGGTTCGGGCCATGATGTGCGTAATACCCTACGTCCTGTATGGTGCTTTGTATTGCCTTGGGTGTTGATTGATGTTTTGAGGGGTTCCCTGCCCGCCCTTATATATCCGGGAGGACAGGGTTACATGAATCCTAGTCCGACACTAGCCTAGGAATCGTACTCGAGTACAACTCGAGTAGTTTTCTTCTGTACCGGCTAGTCCTACTTCGCATGCGAGTAGAGTACAACATAGATAAGGTATAGGACATGTCCTATCCCCTAATCTTGTATGAACTACGTTATGTACACAGTCCCATAGTTCCGGGTCTGACAAGCCCCCGAGCTCTACGTAGCTGAGTACTGCAGGCTCCTCGAGTACTGTGGAAGCATTCTTTGGCTTCTTTTGAAGCTTCGTCTAGAAGTTGTTCTTCGAGTACCTTCTTGGCTGCATCGAAGCTATGAGGTGCTCATGCCCCGAATTACTTTGGTATGGTGTGCGATTGAAAAATCGCACTCCATATGGAGTAGCCCCCGAGCCTTAGGTTGAATCGGAGAATCAGGCTGAGGGTCACATTAGTCTTGAATCTTCCTTTCTTACTTTTCGAATAAATTTGAAAAATAAGTAGTCGATGCCACGTATCCCGCAGCCCCCGAGCCTTGAATCCAAATCTCTTAGGTTTGGAAATAAGGATCCAAAGGTCGTGGCATGCAGTGAAAAAATGTTCCCATGATAAATAATTGGTGTGATGGTGCAGATGATGGAAGTTAGATTTGGAATTCGAAAACCCCTTTTTTTGGGACAATTAACCCTGAAAAAATGATTAATCAAATATTTTATCTAAAAAATCCATCAAACGACCCCTCATCTTCCAAATTTTCCCTGAGATGACTCTTCAACTTTGAAGCAGTAAACCTGTATCCGGCCGTTGGTTATTTAACCCCGCGGTAACTCCGGGTAAAATCCATGCTTCCAATCTTCAATCCGCCAATAAATTTCCGAATCCCCAATCAGACCCGCGCTTCGCCTTCATCCCCTTTGAGAAGCCCCAAACTAGCCAAATCTCTCCGCCCATTTCTCCGCAGCCCCCGAGCTACTCGTGGAAAATGGATCTGGAAATAGCACCCAAGAGATCCAGCGAGAAGGATGGGAAGGGGAAGGAGTCACAGCCGCCATCTGGGGAGTGGACTTACAGTAAGTGCTCAAACAATGAACTCCTGAATCTTGTTTTCGAAGATTTACTTCAGGAGAAAAGTCTTGTCAACTGGCGGCCCTCTTTTTGTGAACTTCTTCCTATGGAAAATCTAGACGAAATCATCTCATTTTAACATTTTTCTGAATGGGGTTTGGCTCTCCCCTCTTGCTCTTCTTTTTGGGCCTTCTTTATTTCTACGGGCTTGAGCTCCACCACCTCAACCCAAATTCAATCTGCCACACTGCTATCTTCATCCATTTTTGTGAAGCTTTTCTTGGAATCAAACCCTATTGGGATCTTTTCCGCTTTCTTTTCCAGGTAAAACCGCAACCCACTTCCAAAAATCCATCCCTTGTAGGGGGCGCCGGCATCCAGCTTAGACAACAAGCCGGCGATAGATACCTTTCCTACAAATTCCCCTCCAACATCCCTGGATGGAAAAACCATTGGTTCTACATCGGAAACCATGTCCCCCAACTTCTTGAAAGATCCAGTAAACCGACTGTTGTAAGGCCGGAGTGGAATACCAAACTCTCCAAAGGGGACATGGATCAAAGTCGATGAGTTGCTAGCCATCATAGTAGCCCATAAAGAAATAGGAGTGACCAGCGCGTCCGTGATGTTTTCCTTCTTCAAACACCGGATCCAGCCAATCCAACAATGCCATACACTAGGCTTCGAGTACATAGGCGCTGAAGATCCATCTCGGATGTGCGCAGAGGAGCTGGCTGATGACAACGCGCTCATCCGGGTCAAGCGAGTGCTGCTGGATGTGAACGCAGTTACCTACGTCTTGGAGTTATTTTCTGCATAAAATCCTCCAAAATGGGTAAGTATTCGACTACTTTTGGAATAAGTTCTGCTGTTATGCAACCGTTAACGGAAAATCCTCTGTAGAGACACACAGAGTTGTACCGGAGCTATCCACCACAACCCGATATCCCCCGATCGGACCACCTTCTTCCCAGCGCCGCGACTGAAGCGAAAAAAGCTCAAGCAGCCGAGGCTCTGCCCGGCGGCAAAACAACCGAAAGTGGGAGCCCCCCTGCGGAAAGGGGAACCGAAGGGAAGACGAAAAAGGACAACTGCCCCGGATCATCCGTGGAGTTGGCCGGAGCCTTAGTAGTGGTCCCTCGGGCTCGTCGGGTAGTGCACAAACGTAAAGCGCATGTAGTCGAACCCCCAGGTATGAAGTTGCTATCCTGTAAATTTGTCATATATCGAAGTTGTTGCATGCTGACATTGTCTGTTTTGCAGTCCCTCAGCTTCTCCACCCAACCCCAAGCGCCAAAAGGTGACCGGAACCGAATTTGCCGGTGATGATGTTCCAGCAGGTGGCATCGCAGAAACCGCTGGGACAGACCCTTCGACTGCCTCGGCAAAGATGGTTACCATTGCCGTGGTGGGCACCTCGCAATCAGCTGGTGTGAACCCGCCACCAGCGACGATTGCCGTGGTTAAAAAACCACGGGCTCTGAGACTAAAGAAAGCTGCCATGAAGAAATCTTCGCTGTAAGTGTAGATCCTTTGTCTTAATGCATATTCTGTTCTGTTCTTGTCGACTTGTTTAATGATACAACTGATTTTGCTTCATTAGGTCTGCGACTGCCCTGGGGTTTAAGCCAAAGCATGTCTCGGCTACTCCAGCCCCCGAGCCGCCAGCCCCCGAGGACACGACACTGCCCGACCCCCCCCTCGAGCCGCAGCAACCCGAAGCTAGTGCCGGTGGTGAAGAACAAGTCGAGGCCACTGATGCCACTCCTGCAGATGGCACAAGTAAGTATCTGACCTCCCATGGATGATTTCTTAGACCACAAACATCATGTACTGAATGCGTCTTGACTTGTAGGTACCCCACAACCACCAACTGAAGAAGCTACGGGTACCTCAAGAAACCCTGAAGATCTGCTGGTGTCCAGGAGTGGATACCAGAACATCATCACCACAGATCTAGTGGATGATCCACTCCTGACGGTCAACAACATGCGATACTTCCAGAAGATCTCCAAGAGATGTACCAATATACCGTGGTAAGGCAAAATTACTCTTCTGCCATTAAACTCTATCGAGTTGCTTGTATTAATCTCTCCCCTTATGCAGGGCCAAACTCTCACAACAGAAATCTGAAAAGCTGAAAGCAGTCGTGAGTGGCCTCCATGAACTCTGAGCAAAGGATCAATGCATATCAGAAGAGAAGAATAAAAACATATATCTTCAGAGAGAGCTCGACAAGCTGAAGCTGGAGTGGACGCGAGAAACGTGGCTCCTCAAGAACAATCTCCGCAACCTTGAGAAGGCCAACTTCGAGCTCCAGGAACAACTCAAAGAGCAGAAAAAGGCGCACCAAGGCAAGCCCTTTCTTCCCTTGAGTACTTTCTCTTAACAATTTGAATTGAGTGCTGAAAACTGTCTTCACCACAGAGCTTAGAAAAATCTTAACATATAAAGAAGAGTTGCTTACTGACATGAAGAATATGCTGTATTGCCGTACATATGATGTTGAGAGGCTGCATAAGGTGATCGCTGACACCGAACAGCAGTTCGTCGACTGCCTTCAGCAGATCAAGACGCTGGGCGAAGAAAAGGAGCAACGCAAGAAGGAGCTGGAGCAGCGCCAGAAGGAGCTGGAGGACCTTAAGGGGGCCGCCCAACAGCTTGTGGACATGGTGGATCCACAAGAAGGCGACGAAGCAGATGGGCGATCCCTGCTGGAGCGACTCCTCGGAGCACCGCAGAAAGTCCTCAGCTTGCTCACCGAAGCTCCCATCACGTATGTCAGCCATACGCTTAGTTTTGTAAAATCCTTTTGGCCTGAGGCTCGACTAGAAGTATTCGCACAGGGTGTGGCTGCAGAGTGCTCCGAAGAGCAATTCAGCGAGTACCTCCTAGAAGCCCGACCTTAGCGAAAAAATAGTGGAAAGTGTAATACAGGATTGAGATATTGTAAAAATAAGTACTCTTCTCCTTGTATGTATCTGTCATTGATGTCTCTACTTGTATTTGCCTTGTGGCTTCTGGATTGTCATCCATGTTCATAGGCTGAGTAGTAGACACTACCCTGGGTGCAATGACCCTGGAAGTAGTCGAAATAGCTCCTCATAGGAACCCATCCAACAAGTTAGATATAATCCGATCGAGCGGATCTAACTAGTTAGGAAGAAAACGATCATCATCGCAACGACTGTCATACTCATGGCAAGAAGTCAAAACTACCCCGATTGCAGTGACTCTGGGAATAGTCGATATACCTCCTCATGTGAGCCCGTCCAACAAGTTAAATAGAATCCAATCGGGCGGATCTAACCTGTTAGGAAAAAATGCGATCATCATCGCAACGACTGTCAAAGCTCATGGCAAGAAGTTGATACATATAAAATATGAACATGGCTGTAGCCTCCGTATTTAACGATCGTCAAAGCTCATTGCAAGAAGTCGATTCATATAAAACATGAACATGGCTATAGCCTCCGTATGTTAACAGAAAATTTACATTCCAAATTCTGTGGCACATAGCCTCCAAATTGAATCGGAAGAAAAAACATCTAGGCGCTCGGAGAACAGCTGTCCCTGGACATCGTCTTTATGGGTAAAACTTGCGCAGGTTTTGAATGTTCCAAGAATTTGGGATGTCTTGGCCCTCGGGGTATTGTAGTTGATAAGACCCCGGTCTTGAAATCTACTTAATGACGAACGGTCCTTCCCATTTCGAGTTGAGCTTGTGTAAGCCGGACTCATCTTGGATGCAGCGTAGGACAAAATCGCCAATACTGAACGACCGTTCTCTGATGTTGCGGTCGTGATATCGCCGGATCTCTTGTAGGTATCGTGTTTACTGAACGAGAGCGGTACAGCGAGCCTCTTCAGCAGAGTCAAGCTCTAGCTGCCTTGCTTCGTCCGCCTCGCCTTCATTGTACATTTCAACCCTTGGGGATTTCCACATGATGTCAGCCGGTAAGATTGCTTCGGAGCCATATACAAGAAAGAACGGTGTTTGCCCTGTGGCTTTGGACGGCTGAGTCCTGTGCCCCTAGGCGACATGTGGCAACTCATGTATCCACTTCCCTCCTTTCTTGCTGTTTTCATCATAAAGTCTTTTCTTGAGGCCCTCGATTATCATGCCGTTCGCCCTCTCGACTTGACCATTGGCCCTTGGGTGTGCAACGGAGACGTACTTGACCTCGATGCACGCATTTTCACAGAACTCCTAGAACTAGTTAGCTGTAAAATTGGATCCCAAGTCCGTGATGATGGTGTTCGGGAAGCTGAAGCGATGAAAGATGTCGGAGATGAAATTAAAGACTTTATCTGGTGTGAGCTTGGCTATCGGCTTGTACTCGATCCACTTGGTAAACTTGTCGATAGCCACCAATACATGGGTGAAACCACCTGGCGCCATTGTGAAGGGTCCAATCATATCAAGGCTCCAGCAAGCAAATGGCCAGAATGGCGGTATGGTGATAAGATTGTGAGCTGGGATGTGGGATTGCTTGCCAAAGAATTAACAGTTTTGGCATCTCCGCACAAGGTCCTCAGCATTGGACACTGCGGTGTGCCACCAGAAACCAACTCTGTATGCTTTCCCCACCAGCATTCTTGAAGCTGTGTGGTTGCCACAAACACCCTCATGAATCTCCTGCAGTATGTCGTAGCCGTCTTCTCCCGTGACGCACTTCATGAGTACCCCTAACCGGACGCCACGCCGGTAGAGTTTATTGTCAAGTAGGACAAAACCTTTGTTTCTGCGCATGACACGAGCTGCTGCTACGCTTCTTGCGTCCATGCCCGCTAGCAGTCGTTGGTCTCGGATGAAGTTGATATAAGGCTCTCTCCAGTCCTCACAAGGCATCATAACCTCCCGATCAGGCTATTGAAGGCCAGCATTGGTGGTTAGCTGAGGTGAGGACATGATGGATGGCTGTTTCAGCTCCTGGACGAAAACTCCAGCTGGAACTTGTGCACAGGTGGATCCCAGCTTGGATAGTATGTCCGCGCCAACATTATGTTCCCGTATCACATGATGAACCTCCAAGCCGGAAAACTTATTTTCCAGCTTGCAAACTTCTTGTACATAGGCGTCCATTGTCTCCTTGTTGTAGTCCCACTCTTTGTTGACTTGCTGAACGACCAGAAGTGAATCACCGTATACAAGTAGTCGCTTGATGCCTAGTGATATCGCCAAACGTAGCCCGTGAAGCAAGGCTTCATACTCAGCTTCATTATTGGATACCTCCCAAAGGATCTGAAGGACATACTTGAGTTGCTCACCTCTCGGAGAAATAAATAGGACCCCAGCACCACCGCCATCGAGCTTAAGGGACCCATCGAAATACATGGTCCAGTGCTCTGGCTTGTCGATTGGAGTTGGAATTTGATTCTCTCGCCACTCGGCCATAAAATCGACTAGAGCCTGAGACTTGATTGCAGTGCGTGGCTTGAAGTTGATTGGCAAAGCCCCCAGTTCTACTGCCCACTTTGATATACGCCCCGTGGCGTTCTGATTGTGCAGAATATCCGCCAACGGGAAATCCGTAATCACAGTGATCTTGTACTCGTCGAAATAATGGCGCAGCTTCCTTGATATGATCAATATTGCATATAAAAGTTTTTGAACTATCGGGTATCGTACCTTAGATTCAGAGAGTACCTTGCTGACGAAGTACATGGGCCTCTGCACTCCAAACGCATGGCCCTCCTCGCTGCGCTCGACTATAATAGTGCTGCTAACAACATGAGTTGTCGCCGCAATGTAGAGTAGTAGATCTTCTCCCGGCAGTGGTGCTGTAAGGACCGGAGGTGACTGAAGGTGTTGTTTCAGATTTTGCAGGGCCCGCTCGGCCTCCTCCATCCACTGGAACTTGTCTTGGAGTTTCAGGAGCTTGAAGAAGGGTAGTCCTCTCTCCCCGAGTCGGGAGATGAACCTATTCAGGGCTGCCATACATCCTGTTAGCTTCTGCACATCCTTGATTGTGGCCGGAGCCCCCATGTCAGTGATGGCCATAATCTTCACAAGATTGGCTTCAATTCCCTGGTTACTGACGATGAACCCGAGCAATTTCCCTGATGCTACTCCGAAAACGCATTTAGTTGGGTTGAGCTTCCACCGAAACCTGCATAAGCTGCTGAACTTCTCTTCCAAGTCTGTAATCAGGTCGTCGAGATTCCTGGTCTTGATGAACATGTCATCCACGTAAGCCTCAACATTCCAATGCAGCTGATCAGCAAAGCACATCTGAATCGCGCGTTGATAGGTTGCTCCTGCATTTTTCAACCCGAAAGATATAGTTTTGTAGGCGTATGTCCCGAATGGGCTGATGACGCGGTTTTTATTTGATCTTCCTCCTTGAGCACAATCTGGTGAAACCCCGAATAGCAATTAAGGAAGCAGAGAAGTACACAACCCGCCGTCAAGTCGACAACTTGATCAATGCGCGGTAACCCGAAGTGATCCTTTGGGCAATGCTTGTTGAGATCGGTGTAGTCAACGCACATTCTCCATTCATTATTCTTTTTCCATACAAGGACGGGGTTAGCTACCCACTCTGGATGGATGTGACGCCCTGAAAATTCACCAAATTAAAACACGCGCTAGGGCGTTTCGTTTAAAAACCACTCGTCGTCGAAACCCTAGCCCTGACCTCCCTCCGTTTCCCCATTGACAGCCGACGCATCCCGCACCGCGCACACGCGACCGCTTTGCCGCAATCAGCGCCGGCGCGATGCTGTTCTTCCCGCACAGTGTGCGGATGGCGCACGCGCGTGGCCGACCAACCGCGGTCGCCGCCGCAATTGGCGCCGACGCGTTTTCCTTTTCCCTCGCCGTCCTCCTCGCGCAGCGCGCACGCGTCGCGCGCGCGAATCCCGCCGGCACGCGTCATTCTTTCTCTTCTCCCCTTTTTCTTTTCTTTTCCTTTTCTCCTTTTTCCTTCCCATTTCTTTTTCTCTTCTCTCCCCTTTTCTCTTCTTCTTTTCCCCTTTCTCTTTTCCTTTCTTCCCTCCTCCTCTCCCTGTTCCCCCTCCTCTCTCTGCTCCCGAGCACCACCGGCCCTTGCCTCCCGGGCCACGCCACCACGCACGCGCCCTCGCGCTCCCGCCCTCACGCGCACGCCGCCGTACGCGCGCGCACCGCCGGGCCGCGCGCGCACGCGATCCACGCGCACGCGCACGCACACGGCCACGGCACGCACGCGCAACTGCGCGGCTCGCTGCGCCGCCCGCCACTGCCGCCCCGGCCTCGCCGCCCGCGCCGCGCCGTGCCCGCGCCCCGCTCTGGCCCGCGCTTCGCCGCGCCGCACGCACGCCTGGCCCCGCGACGCCGCGCCGCCCGCCGCTGCCGCGCCACGCGACGCCGCGCCGCCCGTCACCAGCCGCACTGCCCGCCGCTACCTCCTCTGCCGCACCCCGCACGCGTGCTCGCCACTGTGGTCACACAGCACCCCCCCCACGTGCCCTCGGTGCCTGCGCCCCGCCGCCACGCCGCGTCACGACGGCCGCGAGCGGCCAAGCTCCATTAATGGCCGCCCGCGACCGCCGCCGGCCGAGCCCGCCGCCCCACCGCCTCGGCCACCTATAAAAGGGGCCGAGGGGCACCCCCAGCACCTCACCACTGCCACCGCCCGGCCAGACCCTCGCCTCCCTTGCTCCAGCGCCGCCCCGCCGAGCCGCCTAGCGCCGTCGCCCCTGCTCCCGTGGGCACGCCGCCTCGCCCCACCTCGGTCCAAGGTGAGACCGGGGATGGGAGCCCCGCGCCTCCCTCTCCCTTTTCCCCCACCTCCGAGCCGCCACCGAGCCCCGGCCGGCCGGCACGGCCACCGCCGGCGCCCCCCCTACCCCTCCTCTGCTCTGTGCGGGAGGAAGGAGGAAGAAAAGGGCTTTTTGCCCAAAACCCCCTCCCTTCTCCTGTTTTCCCCAAAGGAATACCCCCTTAACTACCCTTTTTGCAAAAGAAGCCCTATTCTTTCTGTTATTTCAAACCAAACCTCTCGATACATAAACCTAGTTACACCCGACACATTTTAACATGCCCAGGGTATTTCTAAGATTTGTAAATAGGTCCTTACTCTTTCCGGATAATTACGGACAAGCCCCCGGACCCCGTTTAACCCCTGAAACCATCTTTAACTCGTCATTTTATGTGCGAAACGACCTCCGATCGACCCGAAACTTTACCACGCCCTTTCTAGTATAGTTCTAGCCATGCCATTAAGAAACCACCTAAAAATATTACCCCTAACTCCGTAACTAAATTATTTCCGATTCAAGCTCAACGATGAAAGCTTTTAGTTCCTTCGCTTGATTGTGTGTCTGTTTGCTTGCGTCGTAGGACACAGAGTGAACGAGGAAGGTCCCGACTGTGACCAAGCGAACGAGGACCAATTCCGCGACCCCGAGCCCGAGGGACAGTGCTACGATCAGGACCTCCCGCAAGAGTTTGATGATGGCAAGTTCAATTCCGCCCTTTGATGCATGTTTCTGTCCTAGTTTTTATAAACACAACCCAGAGGCCTGTTTTATAAAATTGCATGGTTTTGTGTGCCGAAAACATGGTAGGATAGCCACCCCTACTTGTGATAACCATACCTTGACCACCTGGTTTTGCAAAGAAAGTGTGTGTACGTGTGGGAAGGGATAAAGTGTGGTTTTGAAAAGAGTTAGACGGGATGGATGGCATTTCTGTGTGAATTGCCGTTGGTGTGCTCGTACCTGTGTGGTTGAGCGTGGAAGGGAGATATCCATCTTGTCACCCCTAAGGACCGAGTTGATGTGTCGTCTCACCTAGCTTCCTGTCGTGCAAACCACTTGACCGTTGTATGGGCAACGGCTTGGCCTAACCCCACTAGTTAGTCTGATAGCCATCAGGAGGGCTGGAAGCAACGGGTGATCAAGAAGACGGGATAAGCTCTGTGTGACTTATGCCCCGGTTAAACCTCGATGATAGGTCGAATGACCCCTTGGTAGATCCCGTGGTGGCTAGTCAGGTCTAGCTAAGGTGGGTAAGGGCTTTGATGGGATCTGCACCGGCACTAAGGTGTTCGTGCTGTGGTACCCCACCTGTGGGTAAAGTTGCACACCTCTGCAGAGTTGAAAATCTATTCGAATAGCCGTGCCCACGGTATTGGGCAAGTTATGGTGTGGTCACATAACTAGTGTTTCTCTTTGGGAATGGTTGGGCTGGCGTGAGTTGTTTGGAAAGTGTCCGGCAGATGTGCCGTGTGCTACGGCGGACGGGGAGTCCGGTAGCAGTTTAAAACTTGGATCCTGTGTGGATCAACACCGTGTGCTCCTTGGTACAAGAAAACTCGTTTTAAAAATGCTTTTAAAACAAACCCCTGCATACAACAGAGTTTTCCGCAAATGAACCATAACCTTATCCTTGGATTGTCCTGTGCATTAACTTCTGTTATACCCCTCCGTGGGTGTGATTGGACTTGCTGAGTACGTCTGTACTCACCCCATTCTTACTTTTACAGTGGAAGACCCAGACTACGTCCCCGAAGACAACGAGTAGGGTTTCGTCCTGCACCCAGTCTTGCCTGTGGTTGAGGCCATCGTTGGATTCCGCATGGCGCAAGACTCTGATGATCCTCTTTTCGTAACTAGTGTAGTGGTGTGGGTTTTAGTTGTAATCCTCACGATAGTGGCGCTTCACTGCCCATTACCGCGAAGAGTTGTACGGTGATGTACCATCTGTTGTAATAAAAGTGTTATCAGCCTCCTGGGACTGATAAATTAACACTTTTAAGTCTTCCCTGATGGGGGGACGCTCCAATGGATTACTTCTTTAATGAAGCCAGCCGCGAGGAGTTTAGCTATTTCCCATTTGATTGCCTCTCGTTTGTCGTGAGCAAACCTTCGAACGCATTGCTTTTTGGGCGCAGCCTGTGCGTTTACATTTAGACTATGCTCGATCAGTTCCCTGGGCACCCCTGGCATATCTGCTGGTTTCCACGTGAATATGTCTCAGTTAGCCCGAAGAAAACTGACGAGTGCGAATTCCTATGTCTCATCTAAGCCTGCACCGATAACGGCGGTCTTGGATGAGTCACCCTCCTGGAGCTGGATCGTCTTGAGGGCCACGTCGCTGGTCGAATGGATGCTCAACTTGCTGGCCTTTCTTGTAAGGATTTCCAGCCCAGCTTGGTAGAGTTGTTGCGCGGCCGCGAGTACTTCCCCAGAAGCATCTGGCACACGCGCAGTTGAAGCATACTGGATCGCCTCTTGGTTGCAGTCATACGACTTCTTCAAGTTATTCCGGAGAGTGAGTACTCTACTTCGTCCTGGCATCTTGAGAAGCAAATAAACATAATGCGACACTACCATAAATTTGGCCAGTGCCGGTCTGCCCAGTATGGCATGATAAGAAGATTCAAAGTTGGCAACTTCGAATTTGATAAACTCGGTGCGGTAGTTCTCCCTCATGCCAAAGGTGACTGGAAGAACCACCGTGCCAAGTGGGTGCGCTGCATTACCTGGGACAATGCCGTAGAAAGGAGACTTGCTTGGAACAAGCATGCCCGTTAAGTCCAGGCCCATCTTTCTCAAAGTGCTGGCGAAGATGTGGTTTAGACCACTTCTGCCATTGAGTACTCTGGTGAGCCTGACTTCTGCCACCACCGGGTCCAGGACCAGGGGGAACTTGCCGGGCTCCGAGAAGCTTGTCCACTGATCATCGCATGAGAACGAGATGGGGACCTCTGACCAACGGAGTGCTCGTGGTACCGCCGGCTCGATAGACATGATCTCTCGGAGGAGCAGTTTCTGTTCCCGCCTGGAACTGAAGTCCGCATCTCCCCCGAAGATGACATTGATGGTTTTTGATGCATCCTAGAACTTCGTGCTGTGCGATTTGTCCCCTTGGTCATCCTCTTCGGGTTCTTTATCCGCTGGCTTTGTCTTTTTGACACCACCGGGATTGCTGAATGTCCTCCGGAGGTGGTAGCAATCAATTGCCACATGATTGGCACCTGGATGCCATGGGCATTTCTTCTGCAGGATTTTTTCGAACTCCTCCTGCGTCGTAGTCTTCCTGCCCCGCGAAGGACGATCCACAGCCACGACAAGGTCGTCTGGCTTGCGCTTTCGGGATGGACCCGAGTAGTCCCGCTGGCTCTTGTCGGTACGACTATCGTTTGTGTGCCTTAGGTTGCTGTCATTGCGTCTCGGGAACCACTCGTGCATCTTTTTCTCCTACTCAGACCAGTCGTGCATCATGTCGTGAAGCCCTACAATAGTTTTCGGTCTGTTCCGCCCAAAGTCTCTGTAGATGCCTGGGTCGGTGATGCTGTTGTAGAAGCAGTCGATGGTGTCTTCCTCTGAGATATTCGCAATGGTGGCACACACATCGGAGAAACAGCGTGTATAGGACCGTAGGAGATTGTTATGTTCCTGTTTACATTGAGCAAGATCGTGACGAGTACCTGCACGGGTGATCGCCCCCTGAAAGTTGTCGATGAAGACTTTCTTGAGCCGCTCCCAGGAGTCGATCGAGTTGTTGCTGAGGTTCTCCAACCACGTGAGCAGCGTAGGATCCAAAGCCATCGTCTTGGTGATGTTGGAGCCTCCTGCGACTTCAATGGCGGTGGAGTAGCAACGTAGCCATTGCTGAGGAGCTTGCTTGCCATCATACTTAGTGATCCCAATCGGCTAGAAGCCCTCAGGGTACTTGTAGCTGCTAAACCATGCAGAGAATGTTGGAAAACGATCGCTGCAGTCGGTACCCTCCGTCTCGGCTACCTCATGCTCCCTGCGCCTGGAATCTTTTATGGATCGCACGTCGCGTCCTTCATTGATTCGCTGGCGCAGGTCTTCTGGATGATTCTGATGATTGGCCTATCGCGGGTTGCCTCCTGGAGGTGGCTGCTGCCTCCCGCCAGTGGCCTAAATCCCGCGAGCGTTGTTGTTGTTGTTACTCGATGAGGTCAAGGATGGCCGCCTGCCGTTCGACTGTGAGCCTGGCTGCGGCTTTCACCCACGTGTTCTTCTCTGACGGCGGACGTCGGGTTTTGTTGATCGAGCTGAATCCACGCCATCTGCGCATAGCGAAGTGCTTGACGCAGGTTTGGATCGTTACTGTGCTCGACTATAGCTGTTACCCTGGCGATGTTGGCCACAGCGTTCTGAAGCCCCGCTCGCTTACGGCAGCGAATTCGGCATCTAGCTCGCGATGCATAGATCACATGCGCTCGTTGACCCTCCTTCGCCGGACTGCGCGAGCTCTATTCCTAGCCCTCCGTGCCTCACTATCGGCATCGTTTTCATCGCCGGTGTTGGCTGTGGCCTCATCTTCGGATATCTCATCAAGTTCGATGATGGGCAAGTTGCCATCATCCTCGCCCTCCTCTGCCATCAGCACCTGGTGTGAGATGAGCTCATCAGAGCTTACTTCGACTAGCTCGGTCAACTCCTCTGCCACGGTGGCTAAAGGCCTGCCCTCCTGAAAAGGCAAGGGCTCAAGGTGTGCCACAAGTCGGTTTTCATCCTCGAGTAGATCAGAGAGTTTCATGCCCTTCCAATGCACAAAACGGCCCTCTGGAGTGGAGGTGATCATCAGACTGTTGTCACCAAAACAACCCACAGCCCCCCGACGTGCGGTGGCTTCGGGCTTTCCGATTCGGAGTAAAGAGTCCAAGTCCTTTTCCAATGCGGAGAGGGACTCGGAGTTGTTGGCCTCCTGAAGATTAGTGGCCGAATTGCGTAGACCGAGTCACAATCGGTTATGCAAGTCCTCAGATTGGAACGAGTCCAACTCGAGCAAGGTTGTTGCAGCGCTGGATGGTCACGTCAAAAGCAGACTCCTCCTCGATCCTCATAGTGGAGCCATGGGTTGACAAATCGTCGAGATTATTGACTTACTCGTCAAGGTCGCTATGAAAACTCACCGCAAGAGTTTTCGGCTTCATGTCGACGATGAATTGATGAAAACTGCCCGCACCATCTGCGGCGCAAACCCACGAGCCGAAAATGAACATCGTGCTCTGAGGGGGCACGGTACTGGTGAACTTGAATGATGCCATCGAGTTCGTCAGTGGATCTTCGATGCGCCCCCCTACCTGGCACGCCAGCTGTCGGTGTTTTACCGCCTGCCCACCGAGGGGTATACCTGAGGAGGTAAGTTTTAGGTAGGGTGACGCCGAGATCAGGAACTCGAAGGTGCAAGCAACACAAGGTTTAGACAGGTTCGGGCCGCGATTGTGACACCCTAGATGTTAAATATAGCAAGCCAATAGGAAAAATGTTGTGTATGGTTTGAATTGTGTGAAATTTGAGTAAAGTTATGAAAATAAGGGTATTTATGTAATTTCACAAAAATACAAGTCCTTTTATGCAAGTAGTTGAATTACAAAGATAACTTTCAAAGTTACTAAGGGCTAAAATGTAAAAATGCAAGTCATCATGACCTGCCATAAATATTTGCAGTTAAGTCCAAAACTACATAAAATTCACCTTACTAAAGCTGTGTACTTTAGGTTTTTTGTGGCAGAACCAACCTGAATTACACCAGCTCAAATACGCAAGTCCTCTCTCAAGGGCTCCAGCGTACTTCAAACGGTGTAACCCCTTGGCCTGTCGGGTAGAGTCCCGATGAAACCACCTAACTTCCGGGATCGAATAAGGTTACCTCACACGAAGGTGAGTCCAGAGATATAGTCACCATCACACCTGAATTACACCAGCTCAAATACGCAAGTCCTCTCTCAAGGGCTCCAACGTACTTCAAACGGTGTAACCCCTTGGCCTGTCAGGTAGAGTCCCGATGAAACCACCTAACTTCCGGGATTGAATAAGGTTACCTCACATGAAGGTGAGTCCAGAGATACAGTCACCATCATATTTTACATCACAGGGAATTACAGTACAAGAGTTTCCAAAAGTAGTACTAAGTTCCACATTTAGTAAAATTATTACAACCATTAAAGTTAAGGTTCTTGGCAGCGGAAAACAATCGCGATGATTTACAACACGTCGTCAAGACGGATGTCATGCTAAGCCCGGGCACGACATCACTCGGTATCATCAGTGTTGGCCAGGGACGGATCCCATTCCATGGACCAACCATCTGGTAGAGCACAGGGCCAAGACAGGGGAAGAGTAGGGTCTTCAAAGACATTACCTGAAAAACATATAACTAGCAAGGCTGAGTATTCTAATTCTCAGCAAGGCTTACCCGGGATTAGGGTATACTTAGCCCATAACTAGACTCATGAAGGCTTGAAATGGTTCTAGGTTTAGCTTCTGCTGAAAAACGACAAAGAGTAGGTCCTTAATTTCATATTTTAGCTTTCAGTTTCTAGTTTCTTTAACCATTCTAGGTAAGCACCTATAACTACTCAAGCAAGTGTCAGTGTTTAACCGGCTGCCCACCAAGGGATATACCCAAGGTGGTAAGTTTTGGGTGAGGAGTCGCCGAGACCAGGAACTCGAAGGTACAAGGAACACGAAACTTAGACAGGTTCAGGCTGCAAGATGCGTAACACCCTACGTCCTGTATGGTGGTTTGTATTGCCTTTTGTGTAGAATGACCTAATGATCTTCTTTTTGAGAGGGGTCCCTAACCTCCCTTATATATCCGAGAGGCCAGGGTTACAAAGATACTAACCAATACCAGCTAAGGAATCGTACCAGAACATATCTCGAGTAGATTCCCCTGTATCGGTTAGCCTTATCTCTTATTTAAACGGAATAAACAAGAGATAAACAAGATGAATAAGAGATAAGACGGACTTAATCTTTTAGACCTCTTTAAACTACGTTATGTGCCCAGCCTGGTGGCCCCGGGTCTGACAAGCCCCCGAGCTCTTCGTAGCTGAGTACTGCAGGCTTATCGAGTACTTTCGAAGCAGTCTTCGACTTCTTCTGAAGCTTCGTCTTGAAGTCCTTCTTTGAGTATTTGCTTGGCTGCATCGAAGCTATGAGGTGCTCATGCCCCGAATTTTTGTTACGGTGTGCGATTTAAAAATCGCACTCCATATGGAGTAGCCCCCGAGCCTTAGGTTGAATCGGAGAATCAGGCTGAGGGTCCCATTTGTTTGTAATCCTCCTTATTCATCAAAGAAATTTAAAAAATAAGTAGTCGATGCCACGTACCCCGCAGCCCCCGAGTCTTAAATCCAAATCCCCCAAAATTGGAGATAAGGGTCCAAAAACCGTGGCATTGGTGTTACTCTGGAATTCTGAGAAAAACTCTTCACCTCTGCATAGTGAAATTAAGCCTCCCGCTGATTTATTTAACCACGCGGTGGCTTAGAGTTTCTTCTGCGCTCTCAGTCTTCATATGAGTCGTCTTCGAGTAGTTTTGCGGCGTCCAGCCCCCGAGCTTACAAGCCAGGAGAGCCGAAGGAGTCATGTCGAGTAGTGCGCATCGCCCAGCCCCCGAGCCTGGGAACTAGCGAAACTACGATGGCACGCCACGCTGCCTGGAGGGTTGTTGCTGAAGCTTGACCTGAAAAAAGACAATGCACACATTATGTAGCATAATGCGAAGATACCGAGTAGTACTCAGTAATAATATAAAGACACCAAAATTTGTTCGGTGTAAAAATTTCGCGTCTTGCTCTTGCTAGGCCATGTAATTTTCCCAGGCAGTTAGCCTGTTACGTTTAAGCACCTGATCTCTGATGGCCGTAGACCATAGCGTAGGGAGCTTAGCCGCATGCACGCGTAGGAGCATAGGCTTACAGAAGAGTCGAGGTTTCACGGATTAAGGCGTGTGCTACTCGAGTATTTTAGCAACCGTTAAGAGAAGACAAAGAAGTCATCATGCGACAAAGAGGATGCGCAGTGCGCAAAGATAGTCGGCGAAGTGTAGCTCTGGAGGGTTTCATACCCATCGAGAGTCGTACACGGATAAGTAGTCGGCGAAGTGTAGCTCTGGAGGCCCACCGAGAGACGTACACGGACAAGTAATCGATCATGGTGTAGCCCCTGAGGGTTTCATGCCCGTCGAGAGGCATACCAAAAAAGGTAGCCGATCTTGTGAAGAACAAGTCGGAAAAGGTATAAATCACTTAGCTTGATTCGTGGACGAATGTCGACGAAGCTGTGGAGCTCGTTGATGAAGCTGCGACGATTTGTTGATGAAGCTCGACTAGTCGGAACCGATTCCGACTAGTTTTCAAGTCGAGACGAGTAGTTGATGTAGTCGTCGGCGAGCTGCCGATCGTCCTCGCGAAGTCGAAGTAGTCGAACACGTTGCTGTCGCGCGCGGATATTGCGGCACAAGCCGAAGTTGAGCCGGGTCGCCGAGGTCGACGGCTGCGGTGCATCGACGTTGCAGCGCAAGGTGAAGTCGAGCCGAGTAGTCGAGATCAATGTAGCCATTCTCTGAAGGATCCGATCTCAAACTCGATGAATCGATCCGTCGATGCACATGCGTGAAGGTAGCAATCCACCACCTGGTAAACTAGAAAGATGCCATCGAGTTCGCCGGTGGATCTTCGACACGCTCCCCTACCTGGCGCGCCACCTGTCGGTGTTTAACCGGCTGCCCACCGAGGGATATACCCAAGGTGGTAAGTTTTGGGTGAGGAGACGCCGAGATCAGGAACTCGAAGGTACAAGGAACACAAAACTTAGACAGGTTCGGGCCGCAAGATGCGTAACACCCTACGTTCTGTATGGTGGTTTGTATTGCCTTTTGTGTAGAATGACCTAATGATCTTCTTTTTGAGAGGGGTCCCTGACCTCCCTTATATATCTGAGAGGCCAGGGTTACAAAGATACTAACCAATACCAGCTAAGAAATCGTACCAGAACATATCTCGAGTAGATTCCCCCTGTATCGGTTAGCCTTATCTCTTATTTAAACGGAATAAACAAGAGATAAACAAGATGAATAAGAGATAAGATAGACTTAATCTCTTAGACCTCTTTAAACTACATTATGTGCCCAGCCCGGTGGCCCCGGGTCTGACAGCAAGGTAGAGCCTTTTTACAGCATACCTCAGTATTACTCATCATAAGATTGCTCTTGTTACTCTATGTGGCAGAAGAATTAAGCAGTCTCAATCTCTGCGAGAAACGGACGATTCTGAATCGAATTTCAACCCTTGCAAGGTAAACCTAACTCACAGGCTTGGAACACCGATAGGTTGTTCCGAAGCAACCGTTTGCCTTTCATTCTGGGTCATGGAACAGGGCCACCACAAGCGACTGTAGGATCGTACGCACACCAATTGTGCAGGACATACGTCTGTAGCGCGACTACATGACCGTACTCCTGTCTGCTGTGCGGAACGTACTCCCGCACGTCGGTGCGTAAGAAAAATCAAATTACGAGTGGTGGGAGGTATATCCACTTGCCGGGCCGATTGGTTACTAGGCTTACCGCTTACCATATTTCGCGGCATGTGGCTAGTACTTTCAAACGCTTACTGCCACTACCACACACTGCGACCTTATCAACTTTTATCAACACAGACGGGGTAACCTTCTGAGTCATGATACTGTACATGACCCCGTCCATGATCCTTATAGTGACTGCAGAGTAGTAAACATTCAACTCCTATATCGCGCGAGTGACAGGAAATCACCCGACTTCTACCGGTCCTATTAGCAGAGCATCTATCCGATATGGACTCAGGCACAATACATAGGTTCCTAGTATCAATGCATCTAGGGTTCCATTTCAACTCCTAGACTTAATGCAGGATATTATTTATAAGTATAAGATTGCATAATGTAGTAATTTGAAGTACTGGGTTATGCACCGGGGCTTGCCTTTACTTGTGGGGCTGAAGTCAGGGATGTTAGTATTGTTATCTTCCGAACTTTGGTTCGGGGCTTCAGATAATCCGTTGGTGACGTTCATTTGGTCTTCAGAAATATCCTCTGCAGATTTCTGGGAGATCTCGTAGGTACCGTTTGCGGAAGTAGTCGTATCTACATGCAATACAACATTACATTCAAAGTGTGCACATAAAACTATCTTAATTCACGATAAAGTTGGAATCCAACACTCATTTAACATATTACTCATATAACAATCAAAAAGATCTGAAACTAAACTTAGATAGAGCTTTAGGTGGTCAATTAATTAAAATCGGCTATTTGTTGAAGATTACAACAGAGCCGATTGGAAACAACAGGGGTTCAGCTAATAGAATTGGCAAAGGAGGGAGCTATCTACACAACATTAGGAAATCTGCTGATTTCTATTTAGAAGAGAAATCGGCATGAGTAGTTTCTGTATATGAGCAGAAGAGATTAGCCGATTTGAGTTCACCTGGGGTCAAATTGGCTGATATGGATAGGAACGTTAAAGGTACAGTACTTTAAGGATAGAAAAAGGAAGGATCTTGCCAATTTGATTATCAGCATATTTTTGGTCTATCCGATCGGTTGGTATATTGGCCTTGGCCTTAACCGATTCATGTGCATCAGGTCTAGCCGATTGGATGTCTATTGGTGCTAGCTGATTGGCCAAAGCTGTATCGGCCGTGCCTAACAGAGACTCTTATTTTGCTAACTTGCTGATCTGTGGTGGTGTGTTTCGGCAAGTGCAGCCGATATGCCATCTAAATCGGATGTCTAGCTGATCACTATGCGCATCGGCATAGCCGATTTGTGTCTTTAGCAAACTAGTCGATATGTGAACATCGGCACGCTAGTCGATCAGTGTATACAACTATTCAATATTGGAAGTAGCCGATTGTGCAACAACTACTCGACTCGTGTGGCATGCAACTATCCGATTGCGCATTGGTAAACAAGTCGAGAGTGTGAACATCAGCCGAGCTGATATGTGCGCATGTGCTAAATTTGTGAATCGGCACAAGTAGTCAATCAGTGCATTTGCAAACTAGTTGATTAGTGAACATCAGCTAAGCCGATTGTGCACGTGTACTAGTCGATCGATGAATTGGCCTACTAGCCGATTTAGTGCATCGGCACATTAGCCGATTTATACATTGGGTAGAACTAGTCGAGTGATGTATCAGCATAGCTAGTAGATTAGTGCGAGCAACTAGCCGATGGTGTATTGGTAGACTAGTCAAACTATGCATCCGTATGGTCTGTGTCTTGGCGTATTCAGCCGATTGGTGGGTCGGCTGTGTAGCTGGTTTTCATCCTTAATGTTCTCCTACATCTATTGGGGTACATCAGCCGTGTAGCTGATTGTCCTACTCTGCACTAACTGTGCTTAACTAAAATGTGCTTAAGTGTTATCCTAGGTAACTAGGTGTGGTTGTATCGGCTTGATTACGTCGGTAAAATAATCAATTGACATCTAGCCGATGGGGCCATCTAAACTGGATCCGTTACAAGAACCAGGTGGAACAGGACATTAACATCGGACTTAGGCTGATGAGACTACAAATATGGAACTAGACTAAAGAGAATGTGGCCGATGGGCTGGTGCCGATAGATGGGTAGCTAAAGAGGGCGTGAGGTTGATGGGCATACAGCTGATGGGTCTCCTACGGGTGCGTAGCCAGAAGGCATATGGCCGATAGGTGTGTGTCCTATGGGTATATAGTTAAAGGGGTGTGTGGCCAACATCTCAGTCGATAAATCGGCTGATATAAGTGTGCTGACAGAGAAGGGTAACTAAAATGGATTGGTTATATCTGGCCGTTATAGAAAATGACCAGAATTGGCTTGGATCAGCTGATAGCAAGAACCCTAAGATCGTGTATGCATCTCCGATACATCGACTATGTGTAGCCGATGTAGGACAAAACAAAAGAATTGTATCGGCAGTAGCCGATATTAGAAAGATAATAACCGTATCGGCTAACTAGCCGATGGTAGAAGCATATCAAATGAATTGCATCGGCTGACAGCTGTTACAATGAAACATCATAGATTCAATTGAAACGGATGCTTAGCAGCTGAGCTAATAGCCGATGCTGAAGCATAGCTACAGAAATGTATTAGCTAAGCAGCAGATACACACGAACTAACAAGGATCCTTATACGAAAAGGACTTAGGGAGACTGCAATCAAGACAAGGACAATGTCTTGATGGCAGAGACATGAGCACTCGTGTGAAAGGATTAATTAAACATCACACATCTCTATCACAAAAATATGAGCTAACACTACCAAACTTATCAACAATGCAACACGAAAGATATTCTATTTATCAAACATGTTATTCACTCTTTTACTGAGCATTCATTTATCGGGTATTATCTAAATTGTTTAGTTACATTAGGTAACAGCGTTGATTACCCTAAACATCTAAACTAAATACATTAGGTAGTATACTTGGTTATCTTAAGCAAACAAACTAATTACACTTAACATCTTTATGCAACAGATTAATCAAAATAAATGATTTAAATAAACAACATGTAAAACTTAAATGAATTTTATAGAGCAATGCACTTTAAAACTAAGGCTATAAAAATTACTAAACATTGCTTTAGTCTAATTACATTTATTGTAAATTTATCAGGATTTTATTTAAACAGAAACAATGCTACAAAATTAAACAAGAACACACATTAAATGATTAGGATACATTTATAACTGTAGTTCTATACTAGATCTGGGGTTCAAAATTTATGGACATGTTCTAATACACAAGAGTAACATTCCAGCATATTATCATAATTATTCATGAACCAGAACTATTGTTCATGAATTTCTTTTGAATCTAAGCCTATATTCATAACTTCAGTTACACTAAGTTTCTGATTCTCAAAATTTTATCATGAACTAAACATATTGAAGCAAAGCCAAGGTAAAGTTTTCAGCTTTAAACCTAAAGGAATGCATCTAGAATTAAATTATGAAATTTCTATCAACATACAACAAAGGTACTCGAATTTCTAATTAAACGAGCAGTAAAGAACTCGAAATTTTACACAGAGCTACTCATGGGACATACAACCTAGGTTCCAAATTTAGCCACAACATATGCATATAACATGAGATACAATTAAAACACTCATTTCCTAGTATTTATTTTACATCAAAAACTACACACATACAGCTTAAACTTGCTATATAAAAGTAGTCGAATATAACTTAAGGATTCTAACAAAACTAGTTTGGTATTTTTCTGATATTTCTATGATTTACTATGATTTTCCAAAGTTTCAGTCAGAAATTTCAAGAAGGTCCAGCGTGACACTATTCATCTGAGTCATGGGTTGTGCAGATAGGCCCCTAGAATTCTTCCTATTGTTGTGTGGAGTCCCTGGTCGCGATTTTTGGAACAGAGAAAACTCAAGGAGCTCAATTCCGGCGATGGGGTGCTTTCCGGCGGCGAGGGAGAGGTGGGGAAGCATGAGGGACACGAGAGTTACCTTTGGATGGGCTCGGTTGAAGCCGGGGTGGCCGGAGGAAGGTCGGCGGCGGTCGGGCTTGGTCACGGCGGTGATGCTCCGGCATGTTGAGGGTTGAAGAGGCTCGGTGAGGTGGTCCAGGAGCTTCTTTGAGGTGATGTGGTCCTGCTGGAGTGATCAGCGAGGGGTGGGAGTTGCTAGACGGCTGGGTCGACGGGGAGGCCGAAGCGGTGGCAGAGGAAGGTCGACGGTGAACATCAGTGGGATGGTCTAGTGAGGGGTTTGTGTCAGACCCGGGGCCACAGGGCTGTGTACATGACGTAGTTTAAAGAGGTTTAAGAGATTAAGTCCGTCTTATCTCTTATTTATCTTGTTTATCTCTTATTTATCTTGTTTAAGTAGGAGATAGAGCTAACCGATACAGAAGAAATCTACCCGAGACATGTTCTGGTGCGATTCTTTAGCTGGTGTTGGTTAGTATCTTTGTAACCCTGGCCTCTCGGATATATAAGGGAGGACAGGGACCCCTCTCAAAACAGGATCTCCAGATCATTCTACACTAAAGGCAATACAAACCACCATACAGGACGTAGGGTATTACGCATCTTGCGGCCCGAACCTGTCTAAGTTTTGGGTTCCTTGCACCTTCAAGTTCCTGATCTCGGCGTCCCCTCACCCAAAACTTACCACCGTGGGTATACCCCTCGGTGGGCAGCCGGTTAAACACCGACAGCTGGCGCGCCAGGTAGGGGAGCGCGTCGAAGATCCACCGGCGAGCTCGATGGCATCTTTCAAATTCTCCACGTCAGTTCCCTCTCAGGGCACGACATTTGTTTTTGGCTCGTTGGTCTGCATCGCAGATGGTGTGGGCGATTTCCGGCGATTCCTCATCGACATGAAGCCAAAGACTTCCGCTGCGGATCCCCGCAGTGACCTCGACAAGTTCATCGACAATCTCGATGGCTTGTCAACCCATGCTTCTGCAACAAAGATCGAGATGGAGTCTGCTCCAGGCTCGACTTCATCCAGCGTTGCGGCAACTTTCCTTGGGTTGGACTCGTTCCAATCTAAGGATTCGCGTAACCGATCTCGACTCGGTTCATGCAATCCGGCCACTGATCTCCAGGAGGCGAACGTCTCTGGGTCCCTCTCCATGCTAAAGAAGGACCTGGACTCTCTGCTCCAGGTTGGAAGGCCTGAAGCCACTGCGTGTCGGGGGGCTTCGGGTTATTTTGGCGCCAGTGATCTGATGATCACCTCCATGCCGGAGGGGTGCATTGTGCATTGGAGGGGCATGGCGCTCTCCGATCTACTCGAGGCTGAGGGTCGACTTGTGGCCCATCTCGAGCCTTTGACCTTCCAGGAGGGCAGGCCGCTGGCCACCGTGGTGGAGGGGTTGACTGAACTAGTCATCGCGAGCTCTGACGAGCTCACCTCCAGCCAGGTGCTAATGGCAGAAGAAGGCGAGGAAGGTTATCCCATCGTCGACTTCGAAGTGGTCTCTGAAGATGAGGCCACTGCCAACACCGGCAAGGAGAACGACGCTGATCGCGAGGCGCGGAGGGCCAGGAACAGGGTCCGCGCAATCCGGCGAAGGAGGGCCAACGAGCGTAGGCGATCTATGTATCGCGAGCTTGACCCTGAGTTTGTCGTCGTAAGCAAACAGGGTTTCAGGACTCCGGTGGCCAACATTGGTAGGGTTACGGCCATCCTCGAGCGCAGCCATGATCCGGACGTGCGTCAAGCACTTCTTTACACACAGAGGGCCTGGATCCAACTGGATCAGCAAAGCCCGGCGTCCACCATCAGGGAGGAGCACGTGGGTGAGAGTCGGAGCCAGGCTCACAGCCGAACGGCTGGTGGTCGCCCTCGACATCAACCCAGCCACAACAACAACAACGCTCGCGGGAGCGAGGTCCCTGTCTGGAGGCAACAGCCACCTTTAGGGGGTAACCCGTGACAGGCCAATCATCGGCCTCCTACAGAAGACTTGCGCTAGCACATTAATGAAGGCCGCGATGCGCGGACTGTGATCTCCTTCAGGCGTAAGGTACGTGAAGAAGTCGAGACTGAAGGGTCTGATTGCAGTGATCGTTTCCCAGATTTCTTTGCGTGATTCAGCAGCTATAAGTACCCTGAGGGCTTCAAGCCGATCGGCATCACCAAGTACGATGGCAAGCAGGCTCCTCAGCAGTGGCTCCGTTGCTACTCCATGGCCATTGAGGTTGCAGGGGGTTCGAACATCACCAAAGTCATCTACTTCCCGATGGCTTTGGACCCTGCGCCGCTTACCTGGCTGAGAGCCTTAACAACAACTCCATCGACTCCTGGGAGCGGCTCAAGAGGGTTTTCATCGACAACTTCTAGGGAGCGATTGCTCGTGCAGGTACTCATCACGATCTTGCTCAGGGTAAACAGGAACGTAATGAGCTCCTGCGGTCCTACACACGTCGCTTCTTCGATGTCCGCACCACCATCGCGAACATCTCGGAGGATGAAATCATCGACTGCTTCTACAACGGCATCACCGACCCAGGCATCTACAGGGATTTTGGGCGGAACAGGCTAAAGACTGTTGCGGGCCTTCGTGATATGATGCACGATTGGTCCGAGCAGAAAGAGAAGATGCGGGAGCGGTTCCCGCAGCGCCAAGATAGCATTCTGAGGTGCCCAAACGACAACCGCAACGACAAAGGCTAGCGGGACTTTTCGGGTCCACCCCGGAAACGTAAGCCAGATGATATCATCGCGGCTATGGATCGTCCTTCGCGAGGCAAGAAGTCGACGACGCAGGAGGAGTTCGAGAAGCTCCTGCAGAAGAAGTGCCCATGGCATCCAGGTGCCAATCACGCGGCTATCAATTGCTACCACCTTCGGAGGACGTTCAGCAACTCTGGTGGTGGCAGGAAGAACAAGAAGCCTGCGGACAAAGAACCCGAGGATGATGACCAAGAGGACCAAGGGCACAACCCGAAGTTCCAGGATGCTTCAAAGACCGTCAACGTCATCTTCGGAGGTGATGGGGATTTTGGCTCCAGACGGGACCAGAAGCTGCTTCTTCGGGAGATCATGTCCATCGAGCCGGCGGTACCAGGACCACTCCGTTGGTCGGAGGTCCCCATCTCGTTCTCCCACGATGACCAGTAGACGAGCTTTTCGGAGCCCGGCAAGTTCCCCCTGGTTCTGAATCCTGTGGTGGCAGAGGTCAGGCTCACCAAGGTGCTCATCGATGATGGGAGCGGTCTTAACCTCATCTTCGCCAGCACTCTGAGGAAGATGGGTCTGGACTTCAAGGACATGCTGGTCCCGAGCAAGTCCCCCTTTTACGGCATCATCCCAGGTAACGCGGCACACCCACTTGGTATGGTAGTTTTTCCAGTCACCTTCGGCACGAGGGAGAACTACCGCACTGAGTTCGTCAAATTCAAAGTAGCTAACTTCGAATCTTCTTACCATGCAATATTGGGTTGTCCGGCACTCGCCAAGTTTATGGCAGTGCCACATTACATTTATCTGCTTCTCAAGATGCCAAGACTCAGTGGGGTACTCACTCTACGGGGCGACTTGAAGAAGTCGTATGACTGAAATCAGGAGGCGATCCAGTACGCTTCGACTACTCGTGTGCCAGATGCTTCGGGAGAAGTACTCACGGCCGCACAATAGCTCTCTCAGTCCGGGCTGGAGATTCCTTTGAGAAAGGCCAGCAAGTCGAGTATTCAGTTGACAGATGACGTGGCCCTCAAGACGATCCAGCTCCAGGAGGGTGATCCATCTAAGACCGCTGTTATTGGCGCGGGCTTAGGTGAGAAATAGGAACTCGCGCTCGTCAGTTTCCTATGGGCTAACCGAGACATATTCGCATGGAAACCAGTAGATATGCCAGGGGTGCCCAGGGAGTTGATCGAGCATAGTCTGAATGTACACCCAAAGGCGGTACCCAAAAAGCAACGCCTGCGAAGGTTTGCCCACGACAAGCGTGAGGCGATTAAGCGGGAAATAGCTAAACTCCTCGCGGCTGGATTCATTAAAGAAGTAATCCATCCAGAGTGGGTAGCCAATCCCGTTCTTGTAAAGAAAAAGAACAATGAATGGAGAATGTGTGTCGGCTACACTGATCTCAACAAGCACTGTCCCAAAGATCACTTTGGGCTCCCGCGCATTGACCAAGTTGTCGACTCGACGGCTGGTTGTGTCCTTCTTTGTTTCCTTGATTGTTATTCAGGATATCATCAGATTGCGCTCAAGGAGGAGGACCAAATCAAGACAACGTTCATCACCCGTACGGGACATATGCCTACAACACCATGTCCTTCGGGTTGAAAAACGCAGGAGCAACCTACCAGCGTGCGATCCAGATGTGCTTTGCGGATCAGCTGCATCGGAACGTGGAGGTCTATGTGGATGATGTGGTCATCAAGACCAGGGAGTCTGGTGATTTGATCGCAGATTTGGAAGAAACGTTCAGCAATCTGCGCAAATTTTGGTGGAAGCTCAACCCAACCAAGTGCATTTTTGGAGTACCTTCAGGGAAATTGCTTGGGTTCATCATCAGCAATCGGGGCATCGAAGCCAACCCTGTAAAGATTTCGGCCATTACTGATATGGAGGCCCCGGCCACAATCAAGGATGTGCAAAAGCTAACAGGTTGTATGGTAGCCTTGAATAGGTTCATCTCCCGACTCGGGCAGAGAGGACTACCCTTCTTCAAGCTCCTGAAATGCCAAGATAAGTTCCAATGGTTGGAGGAGGCCGAGCGGGCTCTGCAAGATCTGAAACATCACCTTCAGTCCCCTCCGATTCTTACAGCACCATTGCCGGGGGAAGATCATGGCAACAACTCATGTTGTCAGCTGTGCTATTGTTGTCGAGCGAGGCGAGGAAGGCCATGCATTTGGAGTGCAGAGGCCTGTCTACTTCACCAGCGAGGTACTCTCCGAATCCAAGGTATGATACCCCACCGTTCAAAAGCTTTTATATGCAATTCTAATCGCATCAAGAAAGCTGCGCCATTATTTCGACGAGTACAAGATCACTGTGATTACGGATTTCCCGCTGGCGGATATTCTTCATAATCAAGATGCCACGGGGCGTATATCAAAGTGGGCAGTGGAACTGGGGGCTTTGTCAATCGACTTCAAGCCACACACTGCAATCAAGTCTCAAGCTCTAGTAGATTTCATGGCTGAATGGAGGGAGAATCAAGTCCCAACTCCAGTCGACAAGCCAGAGCACTGGACCATGTACTTTGATGGGTCCCTCAAGCTCGATGGCGGCGGCGCTGAAGTTCTGCTTATTTCTCCACGAGGTGAACAATTGAAGTATGTCCTTCAGATCCTGTGGGAGATATCCAACATTGAAGCCGAGTATGAAGCATTGCTTCACGGGCTTCATTTGGCGATATCACTAGGGATCAAACGACTACTTATCTATGGCGATTCTCTTCTTGTTGTCCGGCAAGTCAATAAAGAGTGGGACTGCAACAAGGAGATAATGGACGCCTATGTGCAGGAAGTGCGCAAGTTGGAAAACAAATTTTTCGGCTTGGAGGTTCATCACGTGCTACGGGAGCACAACGTTGGTGCAGATGCTTTGTCCAAGCTGGGGTCAACTCATGCTCAGGTTCCACCGGGAGTTTTTGTCCAGGAGCTCAAGTAGCCATCCATCAAGTCTTCTCCGTAGGTAACCATCGACACGGGTCCCCAACAACCCGATCGAGAGGTTATGGCGCTGGAGGAGGACTGGCGAGAGGCTTTTATCGACTTCATCCGAGATCAAAGGCTACCGGCGGGAATTGACGCCAGGAGCGCAGAGGCGGCACGCGTCATGCGCAGAAGCAAGGGTTTTGTCCTAGTCGACACCAAGCTTTACCGGCGCGGCGCCCGGTCAGGTGTTCTCATGAAGTGCGTCACAAAGGAAGATGGCTACGACATATTGCGGGAGATCCACGAGGGTGTCTGCGGCAACCACGCAGCCTCAAGAACGCTAGTTGGCAAAGCATACAGGGCCTGTTTTTGGTGGCCCACTGCAGTATCCGATGCAGAGGATCTCGTGCGCAGGTGCCAAAATTGTCAATTCTTCGGCAAGCAGTCTCATGTTCCAGCCCACAGCCTCATCACCATACCACCATCCTGGCCCTTTGCTTGTTGGAGCCTTGATATGATGGGCCCTTCACAACGGCGCCAGGCGGTTTCACCCATGTGTTGGTGGCTATCGACAAGTTTACCAAGTGGATCGAGTACAAACCGATAGCTAAGCTCACACCAGATCGGGTTGTTGACTTCATCTCTGATATCTTGCACCGTTTCGGCTTCCCGAATACCATCATCACGGACTTGGGATCAAATTTCATGGCCAACCAGTTCTGGGAGTTCTGTGAGAATGCGTGCATCGAGATTAAATATGTTTCTGTTGCACACCCAAGGGCCAATGGACAAGTCGAAAGGGCGGACGGCATGATAATCGACGGCCTTAAGAAGAGACTCTATGATGAAAACAGCAAGAAGGGAGGCAAATGGATACATGAGCTACCACATGTCGTCTGGGGGCTTCGGACGCAGTCGTCCAAAGCCACAGGACAAACGCCTTTCTTTCTCGTGTATGGATCTGAGGCTATCTTGTCAGCCGATATCATGTGGAAATCCCCAAGGGTTGAAATCTACATTGAAGGCGAGGTGGACGAGGCGAGGCAATTAGAGTCGATTCCGGTGAAGAGGCTCGTTGCACCGCTCTCGTTCAGTCAGCCCAATACCTACAGGGGATTCGGCGATATCACGATCGCAACGTGAAGGAACGGTCATTCAGCATAGGTGACTTGGTCCTACGTCGCATTCAAGACGAGTCCGGCCTACGCAAGCTCAACTCAAGGTGGGAGGGTCCGTTCATCATCAAGGAGGTTGCCAGACCAGGATCATATCGACTAGAATACCCCGATGGCCAAGATGTCCCGAACTCTTGGAACATCCAGAACTGCGCAAGTTCTACCCATGAAAAGATGTCCGGGGATAGCTGAATCTCCGAGTGCCTAGACGATCTCCTTTTCTCGAGTCAATTTGGAGGCTGTGTGCCACAAGATTCGGGTTGTAATTGTGACACTCAGGTAATTAGCTTGGTCACACCTTAGAGTTTTGGTATGCTTTTATGTCCAAAGTATGGCAATGTGTATTTTATGTATGCAATATTATGGAAGAAGGGATGTTTATGTAATTAATATTAAATAAAGGTCCTTTTATGCAAAATGGATGGAGATGGGGGAAGAGTTTAAAAGCTTAAGGGTTAGTGTGCAAAAAGTGATATCTGTGGTTAAAATTGCAAAAATGTATATGAAATTACCATAGGGTATATGTGTAGAAGTAATTTTACTTATGGATTTACATAAAATATGAAATTATTACTAAGTCTATTTTACCTCTAAAACTATTGCTCAAATGCAGATGAACCTTAAAGAGAAGTTGTAGAGTTTGAAAAACCATGCACTTTTGCTTTTTGGACCATCTTCATTTGAGCACTGGTTTAAAAGTTGCAAGTCCTTTACAGTAAGGTCCCTGCCTTTCTCTGAATTTACAGATCAGTCCACAAATCAGTTCATCCCCTTTCTTCTTCCTGGCGTCTCTGCTCTCCTGCTCTGTTTCTGAGCTTCTGCCGCCGGCGCAGTACCTTGATTCCGGCCGCCGCTAGCTACCGCTCGTGCCTCCCTTGCCACGCGTTGCCGTCCCATCTCCTCACCGCTCTAGCTCTCTGCCGCTGGCGCCCCACCCGAGCGCCACGTTCTCCCCCGGCTGCCAGCATTGCACGCCGGAGCTCCTGCCGCCGCCGCAATTCCTCCGTAAGCTTGCCTTATCTCCCCCTTTCTTCGGTTCAATAGCATCAGTAAACTCCCCTTGTTTCATTTGCCTAGAAAGTTTGCCTGCCCAGCTTGTGCCGAGCTCCTTCCACCTTTGCCGCCCAACCCATTCCTCCGGTGAGCATCGGGCCACTGTGGGCCGCCACATCCAAGCCACCACCGCCTGCACCGAGCCCTCCGGGAGTTTCCCCAGTACCCACCGGTGCTTCTCAGCCCCTGGCCGCCCCTCAATTCCGGCCGAGGAGCTGCCTCGGCCAGTGCCCGCCCGCCGCCGCCATCTGCCCACTGTGGGCCGGCCATCTCAGCCACCCTCACGCCCTTAGGACCCTACAGCCGGCTCCCCCATGCTCCAGTGAAGCTCCCCGACCTAATCCCTATCGCCTTCGACCACTGGACCTTTGTTCCCGCCTTCCACCTTCACCGCCGGCCGCCTGCCTCCGCCGAACTACCACTGCTGGTCGCCCTTACTCCAATCCCAAGTGTTCCCAGGTGCGTGAAGGGTTGTTGATGCTTCCCCTCCCCTTTGATTCCACCGCCGGTGATCGCCGTCGACTGTGCGTGCCGGTCAACCCCCGCCACCCCCTGTGTTGGACCGACAGGGAGCTCGGGTTAGAAGAAGCAAAAGCCCAGGGGGCTATTTGCAAACTGTAAGACTCAGAGGAATAGTTTTATTAAGGACCTGTGTGCAAGAGTCTTTGTTATTTCATGTGAGAGCTTTCCCTGTCTTGTAAAATCCGTAGTAATTCACAGAAAAATCCAAAAATAGCAAAACTAGTTTTGTTAGAAACTAGATTTCAAATTCTATAACTTTGGTTAATAAAGTTTAGTGTGAAACAATGTACTTTTATCTTTATTTTAAACCTAAGATTAGGGAATAACTTATACATAACTTTGATTTTCAATGCTTGATTACTTATGAAGTTTGGCATAAATTTTCCATGAGCTCCAGATAACTTTGTGCAAAATTTCAAACTTAACTTTGATTTAAACTTAACTTCTTTTATTTTGAAATTTTCAAATTTAAAAGACACCCAATGTATAGCCTTCTCTAGTTGGAATATTTCATCATCTACTAATGTGATGTTATATAATGTTTAATGTATAATCAAATTCCTATAATCTAAAACCTCTTTGTTTTATGTATATTTGTGTGTTAATTGGATGAGTTATAATATTTGAAATGTGAAATTCTAAATTTGAATTCCACCCTATTTACTTCATTGCATCTCATATAGAATCAACGATACTCGACGACGGGGACTACGAACTGGTCTTAGGGCAAGACCAAGGCTTTCCGGGAGATCCAGCACAAGTCGTCGAAGGATTAACTGAAGCCCCGAACCCAAGTTCGGAAACCTCTGACTCTCCTGCCCCCACCCCTACTTCAGAAGGCAAGCCCCGGACATATCCCATTATTTTATTTACACTGCAATCTATGTCTATCTATATTATACCTTGCATTAAGTCTAGGAATTGAGGTGAAACCCTAGATGCATGAATCCTAGGAACCCAATGTAATGCTCCCGAGTCCTTATCGGATAGATGCTCCGCTAATAGGATCGGTAGAAGTCGGGTGATTTCCTGTCACTCGCGCGATATAGGAGTTGCATGTTTACATTCCTGCAACCACTATAAGGATGACGGACAGGGTCATGTGTTGTATCATGACCTGGAAGTTTACCCTGTCTGTTTTGATAAAAGTTTTAAGGTCGAAATGTGTGGTAGTGGTGGCTAAGTTTTTGAAAGTACTAACCACATACCGCGAAATATGGTAAGCGGTAAGCCTGGTACCCGAATGGCCCGGCAAATGGACTTGTCTCCACCACTCGACTTTTATTTTATGTTTACACGCACCGACGTGTGGGAGTACGTTCTGCAAGGCAGACAGGAATACGGGTTTTGTAGTCGCGCTACAGACGTATGTCCTGTACAC
Organism: Panicum hallii; assembly: GCF_002211085.1. NCBI lineage: Eukaryota > Viridiplantae > Streptophyta > Magnoliopsida > Poales > Poaceae > Panicum > Panicum hallii. Next base: position 20,231,212 of record NC_038046.1, on the reverse strand, counting down.
ATTGGGTGTGCGTACGGTCCTGCAGTCGCTTGTGGTGGCCCTGATCCATAACCCGGAATATGAGGGAAACGGTTGCTTGGAACGCCCTGTTGGTATTCCGAGCGTGTGAGTTAGGTGTACCTTGCAAGGTTAAATTCGATTCGAATCGTCCGCCTCTCACGAAGCTTGAGATTGCTTATCCCTTTTACCACATTGAGTAAGAAGTGGAACTAATGATAGATAATCTTGATGAATGATAATCACTACCTTGCTTGCTTAGTATAGGTGCTAATCTAGAATAATTACTCAACTAGAAGATGAAAGCTAAAACTTGAAAATAGTACATACTCTTTGTTACTTTTCAGCTGAAAATAAACCCAGAGCCTTTGCAATGCCTTCATGAGTCTAGTTATGGGCTAAGTATACCCAGCCCCGGGTAAGCCTTGCTGAGTATTAGAATACTCAGCCTTGCCAATATCTGTTTCAGGTATAACCTACGAGAACCCCACGGACAACCTTGTGTGGCCAACGTCCATTCCTTTTGGCTGGTCCGTGGAGTGGGACCCGTCCCCGGCCGGCACAGACCCTCCGGAGTGACACCAAGCCCTGGGCTAAGCTTGGCGTTCGCCTTCACGGCGTGTGTAGTCGCGTAAAACTTTTTCTTCCGCTGTGAGTTTAGACAAGCTGTTACGCTTGTCAGTTTGAACATGGTTGTATAAATTTACTTCTCTTGAACTCGTTTTGTAATAATATATATATATATATATGGCTGTAAATTAAAGTTGATGAGCTATTCTGTGATGTGAACTCGCCATCGTGCGAGGTAAACCTGCTTCGATCCTGCTGAACCGTGGTTGAATCGGGCGGAGACCCGACAGACCAAAGGATTGTTCCGTTTGAAGTGCGTTAAGCTGATTGCAGTTGTACGGCGATCAATAGCGCACTTGAGCCGGAATAATTCGAGCGGTTCTGCCACAGCTGGTATCAGAGCTGTAGGTTTATCTTTACATCCGGAGAAGCTCTTAAAAAGTATTTTCTGGATAAAAGTTTGCCAACAAATGAATTTATAAAGTACGTTGGATCCGTTAAGGTTGTGCTTAGAACGTAAAGCCCTAAGGGTTTATATGGGAAAGTATCAGGTGGCTAATAGTATCTATATATGTATAGATAGTTCTGACTTGCAGCACTACTTTCCGTCAAAACTTAAATTCCTGCACAATTCAACCTTACTTCCTGTAACGACATCTACGTACGGAGGTAAGAAGGTAAGGATCCTCAGCCAACTGAGGGAGCTTGGCCTTCCCGTCGGTGATGCGAACTGAACGCTGTTTCTCAAGCAGTGGCCTACTTGAGATGCTGCCAATATACCAACTTAGGTTGATTATATTGGGAGTATATGGTTCGGCGCAGGGTATGGCGATCGCTGTTCATACCCCCGCATTTTGCGGTACCCCCCGTGAATACGTTGTTTCGATAACGTATGCTAACGTTGTCTGTACGGCGGTAATTGTACAGATGCTGTTTCTATAGTGAACAGTAATGTTTGGGGACGCTTTCATGTCGTGCTGCCATGAAAGGTTCATGAGATATATATATTTGTGTATTTTTCTGCAGGTACACTAACCACGATTACGCTATTAGGATGCGTAGGGTTTATCGATTAGTTATATATAGTGAGAGCCGTATGGTTATGCCACCGAAACTAACTACGTAAGTCCGAACATATTTGGCAGTTGTTTGGGTTGTGAGGACGAGTAGTGCGTGCATGCATAATCTGTTAACAAAAGGATTTTCATATATAAAGGATATGTTGTTTGGAATGGGCTAATGAAGTATTAAGGTTGGGTATCTTATGTGAAATCTTAGTTTTCCATCTGTTTTCCAGCCTTTGCTGTTACCAGAATCGGTTATCTCAAATAAAGTTATCTTGTGAGTCTTCTGTAAAATAATTGCATTTCAGCCATTCAATGCAATTGTGTCCTCAATCCTTTGGGCTTCTGTTCTGTGTTGCTGTACCTCTGTATCTTACCATCCGAAATCTTGCTTCAGATGGCTGAGAACCCAAATATTCGTTGGGATCATGAAGGACACGCTCATACCAACGCCTTGCATTGGGAGGGCTTTCCCCGTCTTTTGTGGGAGTCACTTCAGATTTTTGGCTATGATGCACCCCCACTCTATGATGGATATGAGTTTGTTGAAGCAGGCGTTCCTCGGTGTAGGGTGAAGATGACCATTCCGCAGCATCCTTCTCGCTACCTGTGGCAACCTGTCACAATTTGCACGGTTGGCCACCGCCTTGTGGATACCTTTGAGTCTACAGCACTTGAAGCTATTCACATTTTCTGTGACAAGCACCCTGAAGAAGTGGTTGCCTATCCGATTGGTTTATTCCCAGCCACAGATCCTCGTGACTCTGAGTGGACCTTCAGGATCTCTTTTTACAGTCATCTATTGGGAGATCTGTCTCATGAGACACTGCAAGCTCTAATCCGATTCATGAACGTGCAGCATCAATATCAGCTGCTGCAACGTCGGAGCATAAATCAGTTGTCTAACTTAGCTCAAGCTCACCATGGAACTATCACCCAGCAGCTTGATGAGCTAAATGAGCTTCACGCTGTCACAAATGCCCAAGCTGACCTTTTAGCCCAGCGTGATGTGATTATCAACAATCAAGAAAACCAAATTCATGAAAGGGAGACAGTTATTGCCCAGCGCAATACCATTATTGAGTTTCTCCAGGATCAGGTTCAAAATCTCACCATTGAGCTTGATGATGCTGTCAACCATATCAACGACCTCCATGAGCAACCCGCACCGCTTGTAATGTCGAACGAAAGTGAGAGTGAGGAAGAAGAAGAAGAAGAGCCAGAAGAAATAGAAGGTGAATCGGGTCTTGACTCCGAACACGGTGATCCTGCCCCAAAATCCCCAATCTAACCACTCTTCTTCTGGAAGAGTATCGTCAATGGGAAAATTTTGACGACTTGTAGCCTGTCGCTCTCCTTGTTGTAGTTGGATGTAACCTAGGTGGTGTGTAGTTTACTTAGTTATAAAGCCACTTTTTGTATGTGTGGCATGTACTTTTAGGTAAGAGGTTGTAACAGTTTGAGCGTGTTGATGTAAGATGTAAGGATATTAATATCTATGTAGCAATCCAAATCCTGAGTTTTGGGTTATCCTATTCAATATCAGTGCATCTGTTACAAGTGGATTGAATGGAATATATGTATTACATTTCCATCTGATAATTGCCTATTATCTGAAATTGGAGCAAGATTATGGTTGATAATGGATGTCTCCTTTATTTCAGATGGTTGGAGCTACTCGTGGAACCCCGGAAGGATTCCGGGCAGGTCAACCTGGTAGTTCTCAACAACCACCACCGCCACCTCCAAACTTGGCCGAGGTTATGGCCCGGCAAACCGAGCTTTTAAATCAACTTGTGCAAGCTCAGATGGGCCATTTCCAGCAGCAACCTCGAGGCCGAGGTGAACCTCTATCGGCCACTTATCAGGACTTTCTCAGCACCCAGCCTCCTTTATTCCATAAGGCCGATGAGCCTCTGGACGCAGATGCCTGGTTGCGGACTATCGAGTCTAAGTTCGCCTTACTGTCAGCTCCATGTTCAGAGGAGAACAAGGTGCTCTTCGCAGCCCAGCAACTCCGAGGCCATGCACGTCTTTGGTGGGATCAGTTTCATGCAATGCAACCCGCCGAACACGTGGTCATTTGGGATGAGTTTCGGACTGCCTTCCGCGCACATCATATACCAGCAGGACTCATTGAGCGGAAGCTCAATGAATTTCAAAGCCTGACCCAAGGTACCCGTACGGTTACACAGTATGCACAGGTTTTCAATCACCTGTGCCAGTATGCGGGATCTCATGCGGACACTGATGCCCGCAAAAGTGATCGCTTTCATCGAGGCCTAAACACCAAGCTCAAGGAGTGGCTAAATTTGGTGAAGGCTGAAAATTTCAATGAGTTGGTCAACATGGCCATAACTCAAGAAGACTGCATTGCCGCTCACAGAGCGGAAAAGAAACGAAAAGCACCCACAGGGCCTGCAACTCCACAATCGCCACGGTATCGGTTGGTTCCAAGCAATGCTCCTCGAGCTCCGCCTCGAGGCAATTTACTTGGCAGATGGGTAGCCCGACCTCCCCAGCAAGCACAATTCAACCGACCACCTCTGCCCCAAACTCAACAACAACCCCAACAAGGTCTGCGGCCGAGCTTTCCGCCAGCTACTCCAGGAAACAACAATAATCGTTGTTTCAATTGCGGAAGCCCGTCCCACTTCATTAAGGATTGCCCTCAACCTAGGAAATCATTCCAAGGGCAAACATCTAATCCAAACTACAAGGGCAAGGGTAAGAGACAAGTGGTGCAGGTCCGACAAGGGAGGGTGAATCTCACCACACTCTCCGAACTCCCTGAAGGGGCACCAATACTGACGGGTACATTTTCTATCAACCATTACCCCATTACTGTTCTTTTTGATACTGGTGCCACCCATAGTTTTATCAGTATGGATTGTGGGACTAAAATAGGCTTGGATATCTATCCTGTTAATGGAGTATATATGATAACAACTCCGGGTGGTAACATCTCCTCAAATCAAGTTTGTAGAAGTGTACCAATTCAGATGGGTAACAATCTGATGAAGGCAGATTTACTCTTACTAGACCTAAAAGGAATAGATGTTCTTTTAGGAGTAAATTGGATGACCCAACATCATGTGTCTCTAGGTATTCCTTCAAGAACCGTAGAGATAGGTTCCCCGGAAAATGAGCCTACCATTCTTTATCTTCCACAACCAGAGTCCTTTCATTCTTGCACCTATGCTACGTCTGGGGTCAAACTAGAGGACATTCCAGTCGTCTGTGAATATCCAGATGTATTTCCGGATGACTTACCTGGAATGCCCCCAGACAGAGAAATTGAGTTCATCATCGAACTCCAACCTGGTACAGCCCCTATTTCTAAGAGACCTTACCATATGCCTCCTAATGAGCTGGCCGAATTAAAAATCCAACTCCAAGATCTCTTAGACAAAGGTTTCATTCGTCCAAGTGCATCACCATGGGGTTGTCCAGCCCTATTTGTGAAAAAGAAAGATAATAGCTTGAGGCTATGTGTTGATTACCGTCCTCTCAATGCGGTGACCATCAAAAATAAGTATCCTCTACCCCGCATTGATATCCTCTTTGATCAGTTAGCCGGAGCCAAGGTGTTTTCAAAAATAGATCTTCGTTCCGGCTACCACCAAATTAAGATTCGGCCCAGTGATATTCCAAAAACAGCCTTCTCCACTCGGTATGGTCTATACGAGTATCTTGTCATGTCGTTTGGTCTCACTAATGCCCCAGCCTATTTCATGTACCTCATGAATTCCGTCTTCATGCAAGAGCTCGACAAGTTTGTCGTGGTCTTCATTGATGACATCTTAATCTATTCTAAAACTCCAGAAGATCATGCTAAGCATCTCCATGTCATCCTTCAGCGATTAAGAGACCACCACCTGTATGCCAAATTCTCTAAATGTGAATTTTGGCTAGATACAGTCAAATTCCTGGGCCATACCATTTCTGGTGACGGAATATCCGTCGATCCCAGTAAAGTACAAGAAGTGATGGACTGGAAACCCCCGACCTCCGTCCATCAAATTCGTAGTTTTCTCGGTCTAGCTGGCTATTATCGTCGTTTCATTCCTGACTTCTCCAGAATAGCCAAACCTATGACCGAAATATTAAAGAAAGGTGTAAAATTCTTCTGGGATAAAAAATGCGAAGATGCATTTCATCTTCTCAGAAATCATCTCACAACAGCTCCAGTCTTATCTCAACCAGATGTCTCAAAACCTTTTGACATCTACTGTGATGCATCAGGAACTGGACTTGGTTGTGTACTTATGCAAGACAACCGAGTAATTGCATATGCATCACGAGCACTTAGGGTTCATGAACAAAATTATCCCACCCATGATCTCGAACTCGCAGCAGTTATTCATGCCCTAAAGATCTGGAGACACCATCTGATGGGTACGAAATGTCATATTTATACCGATCATAAAAGCCTCAAGTATATCTTCACCCAGGCAGATTTGAATATGAGGCAAAGGCGTTGGCTAGAACTTATCAAGGATTATGATTTGGAAGTGCATTATCATCCAGGCAAGGCCAATGTCGTTGCAGATGCCCTTAGTCACAAAGCGCATTGTTCTTGCCTATCCATTGAAGCATTCGACGAAACCCTCTGTTGGGAAATGAGTAAGCTCAACTTAGAGATCATTTCCCAAGGTGACTTAAACCATCTTTCGGTTGAAGCCACACTTAGAGATAGTATTGTTCTAGCGCAACAGCGTAATAAAGGGATCAGAATCATTAAACAGAAGATAACACAAGGAGAAGGGAAGTATAAATGCTTCCGAGTTGATCCTAAAGGGGTTTTATGGTTCAACGAACGTATTGTTGTACCCAAGGACCATAAGCTCCGCAGGCAAATAATGGACGAGGCCCACTTGTCCAAATTCTCTATACATCCTGGCAGTACGAAGATGTATCAGGATCTGAAACAGAATTTTTGGTGGACTCGTATGAGACGAGAGATTGCCAAATATGTGTCAGAATGTGATATCTGCCAAAGAGTCAAAGCCAGTCATTTGAAGACTGCTGGTATCCTTCAACCTCTACCCATTCCCTCGTGGAAGTGGGAGGATATCAGTATGGACTTTATTGTTGGCTTGCCCAACACTTCTCGGAGGCATGACTCTATTTGGGTAATCGTTGATCGATTAACCAAGACTGCGCATTTCCTTCCCGTGCATACTACGTATATTGCCAAGAAGTATGCCGAGATCTATTTAGATCAAATTGTTCGTCTTCATGGAGTACCTAAAACAATCATTTCTGATCGTGGAGCACAATTTGTTGCTAGATTCTGGGAGCAACTTCATGATGCTCTTGGGACTAAGTTAATTCGAAGCTCTGCCTATCATCCTCAGACAGATGGGCAAACTGAGCGAATAAACCAGATTCTGGAAGATATGCTCCGAGCTTGTGTACTCCAATTTGACAAAAACTGGGATAAATACTTGTCATTAGCAGAATTCTCTTACAATAATAGCTATCAGACAAGTATTAAGATGGCCCCATTTGAAGCATTATACGGTCGCCGATGCCGAACTCCTTTGAGTTGGTCACAAACCGGCGAACGTAAGATTTTTGGACCCGATCTGGTTATAGAAGCAGAGGATAAAGTCAGGCTTATCCAGAATAATCTAAAGGCCGCCCAATCTCGACAGAAAAGCTACACTGATATACGAAGAAGGCCATTACAGTTTCAAATCGGAGACTTCGTATATCTTCGAGTATCTCCTACCCGAGGGATTCAAAGATTCGGTGTAAAAGGGAAACTTGCTCCTCGATACATCGGACCCTTTGAAATCCTTGAAATCTGTGGACCTGTAGCTTACCGTCTCCAACTTCCACCTCAATTAGCGGCCATCCATAACATCTTTCGTGTATCCCAACTCAGAAAGTGTGTTAAGATCCCCACCAAAATCATCGATTCCCAAGCCGTCGAAATCGAACCAGATCTGACCTATATAGAACATCCCATCAGAATTCTCGACACAAAAGAAAGAAGTACCAGAAGAGAGACCACCAAAATGTACAAGATTCAATGGAACCGTCACACAGAGGAAGAGGCAACCTGGGAAACCGAATCTTATCTTCAACACAACTTTCCCGATTTCTTCCAAACCAATCTTCGAACTTGATCTTCTTATCCTATCCTGCTCCGGAATCTCGGGACGAGATTCTTTTTAGGGGGGAAGGCTGTGACACTCAGGTAATTAGCTTGGTCACACCTTAGAGTTTTGGTATGCTTTTATGTCCAAAGTATGGCAATGTGTATTTTATGTATGCAATATTATGGAAGAAGGGATGTTTATGTAATTAATATTAAATAAAGGTCCTTTTATGCAAAATGGATGGAGATGGGGGAAGAGTTTAAAAGCTTAAGGGTTAGTGTGCAAAAAGTGATATCTGTGGTTAAAATTGCAAAAATGTATATGAAATTACCATAGGGTATATGTGTAGAAGTAATTTTACTTATGGATTTACATAAAATATGAAATTATTACTAAGTCTATTTTACCTCTAAAACTATTGCTCAAATGCAGATGAACCTTAAAGAGAAGTTGTAGAGTTTGAAAAACCATGCACTTTTGCTTTTTGGACCATCTTCATTTGAGCACTGGTTTAAAAGTTGCAAGTCCTTTACAGTAAGGTCCCTGCCTTTCTCTGAATTTACAGATCAGTCCACAAATCAGTTCATCCCCTTTCTTCTTCCTGGCGTCTCTGCTCTCCTGCTCTGTTTCTGAGCTTCTGCCGCCGGCGCAGTACCTTGATTCCGGCCACCGCTAGCTACCGCTCGTGCCTCCCTTGCCACGCGTTGCCGTCCCATCTCCTCACCGCTCTAGCTCTCTGCCGCTGGCGCCCCACCCGAGCGCCACGTTCTCCCCCGGCTGCCAGCATTGCACGCCGGAGCTCCTGCCGCCGCCGCAATTCCTCCGTAAGCTTGCCTTATCTCCCCCTTTCTTCGGTTCAATAGCATCAGTAAACTCCCCTTGTTTCATTTGCCTAGAAAGTTTGCCTGCCCAGCTTGTGCCGAGCTCCTTCCACCTTTGCCGCCCAACCCATTCCTCCGGTGAGCATCGGGCCACCGTGGGCCGCCACATCCAAGCCACCACCGCCTGCACCGAGCCCTCCGGGAGTTTCCCCAGTACCCACCGGTGCTTCTCAGCCCCTGGCCGCCCCTCAATTCCGGCCGAGGAGCTGCCTCGGCCAGTGCCCGCCCGCCGCCGCCATCTGCCCACTGTGGGCCGGCCATCTCAGCCACCCTCACGCCCTTAGGACCCTACAGCCGGCTCCCCCATGCTCCAGTGAAGCTCCCCGACCTAATCCCTATCGCCTTCGACCACTGGACCTTTGTTCCCGCCTTCCACCTTCACCGCCGGCCGCCTGCCTCCGCCGAACTACCACTGCTGGTCGCCCTTACTCCAATCCCAAGTGTTCCCAGGTGCGTGAAGGGTTGTTGATGCTTCCCCTCCCCTTTGATTCCACCGCCGGTGATCGCCGTCGACTGTGCGTGCCGGTCAACCCCCGCCACCCCCTGTGTTGGACCGACAGGGAGCTCGGGTTAGAAGAAGCAAAAGCCCAGGGGGCTATTTGCAAACTGTTAGACTCAGAGGAATAGTTTTATTAAGGACCTGTGTGCAAGAGTCTTTGTTATTTCATGTGAGAGCTTTCCCTGTCTTGTAAAATCCGTAGTAATTCACAGAAAAATCCAAAAATAGCAAAACTAGTTTTGTTAGAAACTAGATTTCAAATTCTATAACTTTGGTTAATAAAGTTTAGTGTGAAACAATGTACTTTTATCTTTATTTTAAACCTAAGATTAGGGAATAACTTATACATAACTTTGATTTTCAATGCTTGATTACTTATGAAGTTTGGCATAAATTTTCCATGAGCTCCAGATAACTTTGTGCAAAATTTCAAACTTAACTTTGATTTAAACTTAACTTCTTTTATTTTGAAATTTTCAAATTTAAAAGACACCCAATGTATAGCCTTCTCTAGTTGGAATATTTCATCATCTACTAATGTGATGTTATATAATGTTTAATGTATAATCAAATTCCTATAATCTAAAACCTCTTTGTTTTATGTATATTTGTGTGTTAATTGGATGAGTTATAATATTTGAAATGTGAAATTCTAAATTTGAATTCCACCCTATTTACTTCATTGCATCTCATATAGAATCAACGATACTCGACGACGGGGACTACGAACTGGTCTTAGGGCAAGACCAAGGCTTTCCGGGAGATCCAGCACAAGTCGTCGAAGGATTAACTGAAGCCCCGAACCCAAGTTCGGAAACCTCTGACTCTCCTGCCCCCACCCCTACTTCAGAAGGCAAGCCCCGGACATATCCCATTATTTTATTTACACTGCAATCTATGTCTATCTATATTATACCTTGCATTAAGTCTAGGAATTGAGGTGAAACCCTAGATGCATGAATCCTAGGAACCCAATGTAATGCTCCCGAGTCCTTATCGGATAGATGCTCCGCTAATAGGACCGGTAGAAGTCGGGTGATTTCCTGTCACTCGCGCGATATAGGAGTTGCATGTTTACATTCCTGCAACCACTATAAGGATGACGGACAGGGTCATGTGTTGTATCATGACCTGGAAGTTTACCCTGTCTGTTTTGATAAAAGTTTTAAGGTCGAAATGTGTGGTAGTGGTGGCTAAGTTTTTGAAAGTACTAACCACATACCGCGAAATATGGTAAGCGGTAAGCCTGGTACCCGAATGGCCCGGCAAATGGACTTGTCTCCACCACTCGACTTTTATTTTATGTTTACACGCACCGACGTGTGGGAGTACGTTCTGCAAGGCAGACAGGAATACGGGTTTTGTAGTCGCGCTACAGACGTATGTCCTGTACACATTGGGTGTGCGTACGGTCCTGCAGTCGCTTGTGGTGGCCCTGATCCATAACCCGGAATATGAGGGAAACGGTTGCTTGGAACGCCCTGTTGGTATTCCGAGCGTGTGAGTTAGGTGTACCTTGCAAGGTTAAATTCGATTCGAATCGTCCGCCTCTCACGAAGCTTGAGATTGCTTATCCCTTTTACCACATTGAGTAAGAAGTGGAACTAATGATAGATAATCTTGATGAATGATAATCACTACCTTGCTTGCTTAGTATAGGTGCTAATCTAGAATAATTACTCAACTAGAAGATGAAAGCTAAAACTTGAAAATAGTACATACTCTTTGTTACTTTTCAGCTGAAAATAAACCCAGAGCCTTTGCAATGCCTTCATGAGTCTAGTTATGGGCTAAGTATACCCAGCCCCGGGTAAGCCTTGCTGAGTATTAGAATACTCAGCCTTGCCAATATCTGTTTCAGGTATAACCTACGAGAACCCCACGGACAACCTTGTGTGGCCAACGTCCGTTCCTTTTGGCTGGTCCGTGGAGTGGGACCCGTGTCACACACGATTTATAAGAACATAAATCGAGCAATTATATATGCGCCAGGATCAAGTCACGCATATATACAACAGATTATCAAGATATCACAACACATGTCAGGAATAACATTGATATAAATCGTAAACAAATCATAGATGAATTATTTTATTACAACCGAATCAAGAATCGGTTCAAGAGTTGCGGAAGCGTAAAAGAGATACATGAAGAGCTGGGCGCCACAGGGACGTCGACTGGGAGACAAACGCCTAGAAGTCGTCGAAGCCGCTGACGTAGTCCTCCACGTTGCCGGGCACTGAGCAGCAGTCGAAGATATCCAAAAATAGAACAGAAGAGTAGAGAGGCAAGTGTGAGTACAAACTCGTACTCAACAAGTATAACACGAGCATGAGGCTCTAAGGTTAGCTGACTCAACTGCATTAGCTTTTAGTCTTGGCAAATTTTATTAAAGCTAATTACTACAAGTGGATGAATTACCATAAACCCAATTGCATAATAAATTAATCAGTATTAGTTAAGAACTACTGAGAACCATCCAAACCAAAACCACCCGGGGAATCGCCCTCGCCAAAGGTTGATAACCCCACTAATCAGACGGAGGATCTGGGCCGCTCATGACTGTGAGCACAGCTGATATATCAGTTTTACACTCTCGAGAGGTTGCACAACTTTACCCACAAGTCGTGAGCTACGCTAGTTGTTCATCACACTTCCTTAGGTGAGATGGCTAGCAAGCACACTACGAGACCGTTACAGAGAATCACGTTGGTAAGGTGTAACCGCTAAGGATTCTGGATCAGCAACGATGGGGCCCACCTCCGGGGGTACAAGACACACAGCACAGACCAAGCCGGAGGAGCAGGGACCATTGAAGCTTACCACCCCTCTTGCCCACGCAGGTAAGTTACTCCCGAACCAACACGACCTAATTAGTAAGTCAAGACCGTCCCATTCCAGTCTTGTGGTTGCGCGGTTATCCCAGGTTGTCGCTCTATGAACCGATCCTTATGGAGAGTGGCCAACCAAGCACTAAGCACCGTGCTGGCCCCCTAAACCATGTTTCTAATAAAAACATCTTTTAAGGAGACGTGAGCCACTCAAGCACACAGCACAGAGGGCCACTCTCAGAGTTAAGTTGCATATAACCATTAATCAAATTTAATTAAAAAGGACCAAGTGTGTTATAGCGCAGCAACCTAGCACATCTAACCAAAATGCAACCCAAAGGATATATATATAGGATATAAAGTGGCTAGGAAAGTCCTTATAGGCATACAGTATTAAAATGCAGTATGAAATTGTATTAAAAAGTGATAGGAGGTTCATGTTATACTTGCCTTCCTCGTACTCTCCCGGCTGCTGCTCAAACTGCTCAGAAGATGGCGGCTCCTGGTACTGATCCAAAGGCTCCGCGTTTACTCACGATCATCAAGTATAGTCCACACATACACACATGCACAAACAATAGCAACTATAAGAAAACAATACACCAATACAATAGAACAGCACATGAAACTAGCCTAGAACTATTCTACGCGTTACAACGATCGCGTGGATATAAAGAACACCTAAAACGGAGCTAAAACGCGAAAACTACGCTTAAAACAAGATCCAGGGGCTTATTTGTGAGAAAAACAGGGCAACCAGGGGCTTCTGCGCAAAAACTGAGGACCTAAACGTAATTAAACCCTAGACACAGGGGCTAGCAAGAGAAAACACTAGACGTGGACTGCGGGTTCAAAATACAGGAAGCTCAGGGGTCTAAACGAGAAGCAAAGGACCTAACCGTAATTATTTTTGAACTACGGGTGGACTGCGGGTTGATTTCCCTAAAGGACAGGGACTCTTTAGCAAAAGGGACGGGCTGAAACGGTATGTTTTAATCTGGATCGCTGGATCAAGATCGGGCGGCTCAAGTCAGATCCGCCTCGCGAAGGGGTACGCTCGCACGGTGGCCGTCAGATCTGGATCCAACGCTCCGAATCCTCTCTTACCTCGGCTCTAATATGGTGCGCTAGATCGAAGACGGACGGCTCCGATTCAAACACAGGGGCGAACCGGTATCTACTGATTGGGACGGTTGGATCTGGATCCTGCGGTTTTGAACCACCCTCAGCTCGATCTAATCTTACGCGTACAACACCGATCGGACGGTCAGGGGAAAAAGGGCGCGGGGTGGCGGCGCTAGGTCGCCGGAGCACGGCTCCGCGGCGGCGCTTCGCCGGCGCTGGGCGAACGCAACCGTTCGGGCTCCTTTTGGAACGAGGTCAGGCCTGGGAGCTAGCGCGCAACACGGTGAACACGTCTAGACGGTCGAGAAGACGAATTAGGGCTCGGATAGGGGGTTCCCACGGCGATGGCGGCTCGGGGTGGTGAACACACCGGCGTGCGCGCGTTCCGGGCGCCACCGGCTGCCAAGGACTAAGGGATCCGGCGCACAAGCACCTGGGGAAGGAGGGAAGTCTCACCAGAGGGTTGAGGAGGCCGGAGACACGGCGGAGAGAGGAAGTCGACGACGACCGGCGGCGGAGAGATCGGGTGCTCGCGGGGAGAGGTAAGGCCGAGGTGGCCGGACCCTCTGGGTGGCGGGAATAGCTCCGGAAGGTTCCTGCGGAGGTGCACCGAGGGTCAGCAGGACCGGAGCGGCCCCGGCGGTGACGAATTTGGAGCGGCGGAGCGGCTCACCGGCGGTAGCTCCGTCGCAATTCTCCTCGGTGAAGGGGCGTAGGGACCAGCTGCTGGGCTCGGGGAGCTCCTGGGTGGCGAGGCAAAGCTTCCGCGGCCTTGGCCGAGGCTGAGGTGCGGCGGAGGAGCGGGTCCGCGGCGGAGCAGAGGCGTCTAGCGGCGGAGCGGGGCGGCTGCGGTGCCGGGCGTCGGTAAGGGCGGCGGGGACTAGGGTTAGGGCTTAGAGGGGCGTGGGGCCGATACTTGTAGGGCGGCGGAGCCACACTGGCGCGCGGGCCCGGAAGGAGAGGGTCGCCGGCGATATCGGAGGGGGCCGTTACGCCGGAGAAGAAGAAGGGGGGGAAAGGGATGACCGGTGGGGCCGGCGCGGCAGTGGGAGAGAGAGGGGATGGCGCGTGGGGCAGCCGGGCTGAGGGAAACGGGCCGGGGCGCGGCCCACGCGGAAGAAAAGAGGGAAGAGCTGGGCCTCGGCGGCTTTGGGCCGGGGAAAGAGAAAGAGGGAGAGAGGGCCCGCGGGTGAGGGAGAGAAGGGGGAGGGAACCTGGGCTGGGCCAAGGAGAGGGTTTGGGCTGCCTACTTTCCTTCTTTTCTTTTCCTTTCCTCTTTTCCAAACTCAATCTATTCACACAAATCCATTTGAATTCAATCAAATTTGAACTCAAACCCTACAACTCAACACAAACAAAATAATGCTGCAGCATGAATGCACAAACAATTTTAATCCTATGATATATTTTAATTACTTGCGTTATAAAATTACTTTAAATACGAGATAATTATGAGAAGACCCTGGAAAATCTATTTAAGCCCAAATAAATTTATGAAAATTTGAGGAATTTACCTTAGGGTGTTACAAACCTACCCCCCTTACAGGAATCTCGTCCCGAGATTCGGATAGGCTAGCTAGCAAAGAGATCGGGATATGTCTTCCTTAGCTCGTCTTCTCGCTCCCAAGTAGCCTCATCCTCCGTATGATGACTCCACTGAACACGGCACATCTTGATCTTCTTGTTTCGGGTGACTCTCTCAGATGTCTCCAAAATCTTCACCGGGTGCTCGACATAGGTCAGATCCTCCTGCACATCCAGCCCTTCTATCGGTGCTTGCTCTTCTGGCACTCTCAAGCACTTCTTCAGCTGAGACACGTGAAACACATCGTGCACTCCTGAGAGACTGGGAGGTAACTCCAAACGATATGCCACCTCACCTTTCCGTTCCAACACCTTGAACGGACCAATATATCGAGGTGCTAGCTTCCCTCGTACATTAAATCTGCGGATTCCTCTCATCGGCGAGACCTTCAGATACACATGATCACCCACTGTGAAGGTCAATTCCCGATGACGAACATCCGCGTAGCTCTTCTGACGAGTCTGAGCGACCCTCAGATTCTCTCGCACCTGCTGTACCAGTTGTTCGGCCTCCTCAACAATATCCGGACCAAACACCTGCCTCTCGCCAATCTGATCCCAATACAGCGGAGTCCTGCACTTCCGACCATACAGGGCCTCAAACGGGGACTTCTTCAGACTAGCCTGATAACCGTTGTTATAAGAAAACTCTGCATACGGCAGGCATTTATCCCAGCTGGTTCCATACTGAATAGCACAAGCTCGAAGCATATCCTCCAACACTTGGTTGGTTCTCTGTGTCTGCCCATCTGTCTGAGGATGATAAGCAGTACTGAAGCGCAACTTCGTATCCAACAAATCATGCAACTGCTCCCAGAACCGTGAAGTGAACTGAGATCCTCGGTCAGATATAATCTTCTTTGGAACACCATGCAGACAGACGATCCTGGAGATGTACAACTCTGCGAGTCTAGCACCGGAGTAAGTAGTGTTCACCGGGATGAAGTGAGCAACCTTCGTCAACCGGTCCACTACTACCCATATGGAGTTGTACCCTTTCTGAGTACGAGGCAAGCCAACGATGAAGTCCATAGTGATCTCCTCCCATTTCCACTCTGGAATCTTCAACGGCTGCAATAACCCTGCTGGCCTCTGATGCTCTGCCTTAACACGCTGACAAGTGTCACAGACAGCCACGTACTCCGCAACGGAACGCTTCATTCCATACCACCAGAATCGTTCCTTCAGGTCGTAATACATCTTCGTGCTGCCAGGATGGATAGAATACGCTGTATCATGAGCCTCACTCAGAATCAACTTTCTGAGGTCATTCACATCCGGCACACATATACGACCCTTGTACCACAAGGTACCCTGATCATCCTCTCGGAAATGAGGAGCCTTGCCAACCTTGAGTAACTCACGAATCTCCTGCAGCTTCTGATCTTCCTTCTGATGTTGCCTGATCTCAGCCTCTAGAGTGGGTTCTGCCTCGAATGATGTACCCGAGGTGTGATGCAAGAAACCCAGACTCAACTGTTCAAACTCCTCGCATAACTCCTGAGGCATCTGAAAGGCCACGGCCATGTTAACATAGCTCTTCCTGCTCAGAGCATCTGCTACCACATTAGCCTTGCCCGGATGATAGTGAATCTCCAGGTCATAATCCTTGACCAACTCTAGCCATCTTCTCTGCCGCATATTCAGCTCACTCTGAGTGAAAATATACTTGAGGCTCTTGTGATCAGTGTAAATATCACACCTTTGCCCAAACAAGTAATGCCTCCATATCTTCAGAGCATGCACAACTGCGGCTAACTCCAGATCATGAGTGGGATAATTCAGCTCGTGCCGGCGCAACTGCCGCGAGGCATAAGCTATCACTCTGCCTTCCTGCATCAGAACGCAACCAAGACCATCCCTCGAAGCATCACAATACACTGTGAACCTCTTGCTCTGGTCCGGCAGAGTAAGGACTGGCGCCGTAGTCAACCTCTTCTTCAGCTCCTCGAAGGCCTTCTGACGCTCATCAGTCCAAGAGAAACCCACGTTCTTCTCCAGTAAGGAAGTCAAAGGCTTCGCAATCTTGGAGAAATTCTCAATGAACCTCCGATAGTAACCTGCTAAGCCCAGAAAAGAGCGGACTTCCTTCACCGTCTGTGGTACAACCCAGTCGAGCACATCCTTCACCTTCCCGGGGTCCACAGCAATACCTCCCTTGGAGATCACATGACCGAGGAAAGGAACCTCGTCAATCCAGAACTCGCACTTGCTGAGCTTGGCATACAGCTTGTGCTCTCTGAGCCTCTGCAACACAAGCCTCAGATGCTTCTCATGCTCCGCTTCTGACTTGGAATATATCAGGATATCATCAATAAATATCACCATGAAGGTGTCCAGATAATCCATGAAAACCTTGTTCATCAGATGCATGAAGAAAGCCGGAGCATTAGTCAAGCCGAAAGACATGACCGTATACTCGTATAGTCCATACTTGCAAGCGAATGCCGTCTTCGGAATATCCTCGGAACGAATCTTCAGCTGATGATAACCCGAACGAAGATCGATCTTCGAGAATACACAAGCACCCTGGAGCTGATCGAAAAGATCCTCGATACGGGGCAATGGATGCTTGTTCTTGATAGTGACTGCATTCAGATCCCGATAATCGACGCACATTCTCTTCGCACCATCCTTCTTCTCTACAAGCAATACGGGAAAAGCCCAAGGAGAGAAACTGCGACGGATATAACCCTTAGCTAGCAACTCGTCGACAGTCTTCTTAACTTCCTCATGCTCGACAGGAGCCATACGATAGGGCCTCTAAGCAATAGGAGCTGTGCCAGGCAAGAGATCAATAGAAAACTCAATGTCGCGATCAGGCGGCATACCTGGCAAATCATCCGGAAAGACATCCGGGAATTCCGACACCACGCGAATACCATCCGTGGGTCTAGCCTCCATCTGATGAAGAAATCCAGAAGGCTCCGTAGCTCCAACAGTAACCTCCTGACCATCCGGTGCTGACAGAAGAACCATCCTCTGAGCACAATCTATCCGGACTCCCCACTTAGCAAGAGTCTCCATTCCGAGGATCACATCAATACCCTTGGTGTCTAGCACCATCAGATTTGCACTGAAATCTACCCCCCTTATGGCCACACTGACTCTGGGACAGAAGACATGAGACCTCAACTGTCCTCCCGGTGAAGATACTAACATGCACCTCTTTAACGTGCTAGTAGGAATACCATGATGCTCAACAAAAGACCGGGTGATGAAAGAATGCGTAGCACCAGTATCAAAAAGCACTGTAGCAGGGTGGGCATTAACCATGAACGTACCAATAACCACGTTAGGAGCCTCGGCCGCTGACTCGGCCGTCACGTGGTTCACCCTGCCCTGAGCTGGGGCCTTGGGCTGAGCTGCACGCCCCTACTGCCCTGCCTGCGCCTTCCGAGGGCAGACGTTGGCGTAGTGCCCCGGCTCGCCGCAGTGGAAGCACACTCGAGGAAGTGTAGCGGCCTGCTGCCCAGGAGGAGGTGTGGGCGCTTCCTGCCTCTGAGCTGGTGGACCCGGAGGCGCCGGAAGCCTCTGACCCTGTCCCGCCTGCTGCTGCTGCTGAGGACGAGGCGGAAACTGCTGCCGCTGCTGGTACTGCTGGGGCGGCCTCTGCTGCTGCTGCTGCGGATGCTGATATCGGGGACGAGTGTTGCTGCCCGAAGAGGATGGAGCCATCTTCCTCTTCTTATCCTCAATCTCCCGGCGCTTACGCTCGGTGTTGAGGGCCGCATCAACCAGCTGGTTGAAGTTATCGAAGCGGTGGTTCAGCAGCGCATACTGGATGTGATCGTCCAGTCCCTCCTTGAAGTACTCCTGCTTGTCGCCATCACGAGCGACGTCAGCAGGGGCGTAGCGGGCAAGCTGAAGGAAACGGTCACGGTACTCCATCACCGTCATCGATCCCTGAAATAACGAACACAGATAACAAGGATGGAAATCGCTCGATTGGTTAGGTTTACGAAAGAAACCAAGGATAGATCAAGCTCAAAAGAAATTACTGAGAATTCCATTCAAATTTACCTGCTTAAGGGCACGGAACTCCTTCTGCTTCATCTTCATAATGCCCTCAGGAATGTGATGGTTCCTGAAACGCTCGCGGAACTGGTCCCACGTGAGAGCCTCGCGATCCCGAGCTGGGTAGGACTCCCACCAGTCAAGAGCGGAGCCTCGCAGCTGCCCTGCGGCGTACAGAACTCGCTCCCGGTCGTCGCACTGCGCAACAACCAACTGGCGCTCCACCGAACGAAGCCAGTCGTCCGCCTGGAGTGGGTCCGTGGCGTGAGAGAAGGTCGGCGGGTGACCTCTCAGGAAATCCGCACGCCTGTCACGGGGCTGAGGCGGCGGAGGAGGCGGTGGCTGAGCATGAATCTGCTGCAGAGCCTGAACGGTGTTGTTCAGAGTAGCCATCATCTGCATCTGGAGCTGGAAGAACTGCTCCGGGGTCAGTGGTGGCGGCATCGGCAGCGGCTGACCAGTACCCTGGTTGTTCTGCTCCTGCTGGTCAGAACTGGAACCGGTGCGCCTGGTGTTCACCATCTGATTGCAACAAACGAAATTTATGAGAACAAGATATCGTGCAGCTGCGGAAATGAAACTTCGGAAGGATATGACAGAAAGAAAGGAATATAGGTTTTACCCCCAACGTTCCAGCTCAATTTTATTATTTAGTTCGAATTGGGTTAGGTCGATTTGCATGAACAAATTTAGCTACTAAACTATGCAATCAACCAAAGATCCAAATCATACATTTGCACAATAACAACCATTCAATATTCACAACTTAGTCGAGTTTTCCACACTACTCGACTAACACACTCGTTCTAGCGTATTTTTATCGGGACAACCTAGGCTTATAACTTATAAGATGAGGCGACCCAGGCCAACGTCTACGGAGAGCTCAAGCTATTGCTCGGAAAAAGGCAGGGAAGATAGCAAATCGAGGGCTTAAGACTCAAGGAATAGAAACAGAAAATGATGTTTGAAGTTTTGCGGAAGCAAAGCAAAGGAAGAGAAGTCCTAAACTCGACCAATTCTATATAGGCTTCGTCCTACAGTCGACACGGCTCTGATACCAATCTGTCACACCCGATTTATAAGAACATAAATCGAGCAATTATATATGCGCCAGGATCAAGTCACGCATATATACAACAGATTATCAAGATATCACAACACATGTCAGGAATAACATTGATATAAATCGTAAACGAATCATAGATGAATTATTTTATTACAACCGAATCAAGAATCGGTTCAAGAGTTGCGGAAGCGTAAAAGAGATACATGAAGAGCTGGGCGCCACAGGGACGTCGACTGGGAGACAAACGCCTAGGATTAGATCGTGGCCTCCTTTGATGCGAACCGTAAGATCTTGATCCGAGCGACCACGTCCGCGCGTACCGGTTCGCCCGGGATTTTAAATCTGGGCCGCCCATCTTAGATCCAGCGGGGGGGTATCACATCCGAGGGAAGATAGGGTCCGGAGCGTAGGATCGAGATCCAACGGGTGAGATCTGCGCGTACCCCTTCGCGAGCCGGATCTAATCCAAGCCACCCGATCAGGATCCAACGCTCCAGGTTAGAAGGTACCGCTTGGGCCTGGCGTTCATGCTAAAGAGTCCCTGTCTTTTAGGGAAATCAACCCGCGGTCCTATTTAGTTCAAAAATAATTACGGACAGGTCCTTTTCTTTCCGTTTGACCCCCTGAGCTTCCTGGATTTTGAACCCGCAGTCCATGTGGGGTGTTTTCACGAGCTAGCCCCTGTGTCTAGGGTTTAACTGCGTTTAGGTCCTTGGTTTTTGCCCAGAAGCCCCTGGTTGCTCTGTTTTTCTTACAAATAGGTCCCTGGATCTTGTTTTAAGCGTAGTTTTCGCGTTTTAGCTCCGTTTTAAGCGTTCTTTATATCCACGCGATCGTTGTAACGCGTAGAATAGTTCTAGGCCAGTTTTATGTGCTGTTCCATTGTATTGGTGTACTGTTTTCTTATAGTTTGCTTTTGTTCGTGCGTGTGTGCATGTGTGGACTATGCTTGATGATCGTGAGTAGACGCGGAGCCTTTGGATCAGTACCAGGAGCAGCCGTCTTCCGAGCAGTTCGAGCAGCAGCCGGGAGAGTACGAGGAAGGCAAGTATAACATGAACCTCCTATCACTTTTAAATACAATTTCATACTGCATTTTAATACTGTATACCTATAAGGACTTCCTAGCCACCTTTATATCCTTACATATATCCTATGGGTTGCATTTTTGGTTAGTTGTGCTAGGTTGCTGCGCTATAACGTATCTGAGTCCTTTTTAATTAATTTAATTAATGGTCTTATGCAACTTAATTCTGGAGCCGACCCTCTGTGCTGTGTGCTTGAGTTGTTTGTGCGTCCTTAAAAGATGTTTTTGTTAGAAACATGGTTTAGGGGGCCAGCACGGTGCTTAGTGCTTGGTTGGCCACTCTCCATAAGGACCGGTTCATAGAGCAACAACCTGGGACAACCGCGCAACCACAAGACTGGAATGGGACGGTCTTGACTTACTAATTAGGTCGTGTTGGTTCGGGAGTAACTTACCTGCTTGGGCAAGAGGGGTGGTAAGCTTCAATGGTCCCTGCTCCTCCGGCTTGGTCTGTGCTGTGTGTCTTGTACCCCCGGAGGTGGGCCCCATCGTCGCTGATCCAGAATCCTTAGCGGTTACACCTTACCAACGTGATCCTTTGTAACGGTCTCGTAGTGCGCTTGCTAGCCGTCTCACCTAAGGAAGTGTGATGAACAACTAGCGTAGCTCATGACTTGTGGGTAAAGTTGTGCAACCTCTCGAGAGTGTAAAACTGATATATCAGCTGTGCTCACAGTCATGAGCGGCCCAGATCCTCCGTCTGATTAGTGGGGTTATCAACCTTTGACGAGGGAGATTCCCCGGGTGGTTTTGGTTTGGATGGTTCTCCGTAGTTCTTAATTAATACTGATTAATTAATTATGCAATTGGGTTTATGGTAATTCATCCACTGGTAGTAATTAGCTTTAATAAAATTTGCCAAGACTAAAAGCTAATGCAGTTGAGTCAGCTAACCTTAGAGCCTCATGCTCGTGTTATACTTGTTGAGTACGAGTTTGTACTCACACTTGCCTCTCTACTCTTCTGTTCTATTTTCGGATATCTTCGACTGCTGCTCAGTGCCCGGCAACGTGGAGGACTACGTCAGCGGCTTCGACGACTTCTAGGCGGTTGTCTCCCAGTCGACGTCCCTGTGGCGCCCAGCTCTTCATGTATCTCTTTTACGCTTCCGCAACTCTTGAACCGATTCTTGATTCGGTTGTAATAAAATAATTCATTTATGATTCGTTTACGATTTATATTAATGTTATTCCTGACATGTGTTGTGATATCTTGATAATCTGTTGTATATATGCGTGACTTGATCCTGGCGCATATATGACTGCTCGATTTATGTTCTTATAAATCGGGTGTGACAACCCGTCCCCGGCCGGCACAGACCCTCCGGAGTGACACCAAGCCCTGGGCTAAGCTTGGCGTTCGCCTTCACGACGTGTGTAGTCGCGTAAAACTTTTTCTTCCGCTGTGAGTTTAGACAAGCTGTTACGCTTGTCAGTTTGAACATGGTTGTATAAATTTACTTCTCTTGAACTCGTTTTGTAATAATATATATATATGGCTGTAAATTAAAGTTGATGAGCTATTCTGTGATGTGAACTCGCCATCGTGCGAGGTAAACCTGCTTCGATCCTGCTGAACCGTGGTTGAATCGGGCGGAGACCCGACAGACCAAAGGATTGTTCCGTTTGAAGTGCGTTAAGCTGATTGCAGTTGTACGGCGATCAATAGCGCACTTGAGCCGGAATAATTCGAGCGGTTCTGCCACAGCTGGTATCAGAGCTGTAGGTTTATCTTTACATCCGGAGAAGCTCTTAAAAAGTATTTTCTGGATAAAAGTTTGCCAACAAATGAATTTATAAAGTACGTTGGATCCGTTAAGGTTGTGCTTAGAACGTAAAGCCCTAAGGGTTTATATGGGAAAGTATCAGGTGGCTAATAGTATCTATATATGTATAGATAGTTCTGACTTGCAGCACTACTTTCCGTCAAAACTTAAATTCCTGCACAATTCAACCTTACTTCCTGTAACGACATCTACGTACGGAGGTAAGAAGGTAAGGATCCTCAGCCAACTGAGGGAGCTTGGCCTTCCCGTCGGTGATGCGAACCGAACGCTGTTTCTCAAGCAGTGGCCTACTTGAGATGCTGCCAATATACCAACTTAGGTTGATTATATTGGGAGTATATGGTTCGGCGCAGGGTATGGCGATCGCTGTTCATACCCGCGCATTTTGCGGTACCCCCCGTGAATACGTTATTTCGATAACGTATGCTAACGTTGTCTGTACGGCGGTAATTGTACAGATGCTGTTTCTATAGTGAACAGTAATGTTTGGGGACGCTTTCATGTCGTGCTGCCATGAAAGGTTCATGAGATATATATATTTGTGTATTTTTCTGCAGGTACACTAACCACGATTACGCTATTAGGATGCGTAGGGTTTATCGATTAGTTATATATAGTGAGAGCCGTATGGTTATGCCACCGAAACTAACTACGTAAGTCCGAACATATTCGGCAGTTGTTTGGGTTGTGAGGACGAGTAGTGCGTGCATGCATAATCTGTTAACAAAAGGATTTTCATATATAAAGGATATGTTGTTTGGAATGGGCTAATGAAGTATTAAGGTTGGGTATCTTATGTGAAATCTTAGTTTTCCATCTGTTTTCCAGCCTTTGCTGTTACCAGAATCGGTTATCTCAAATAAAGTTATCTTGTGAGTCTTCTGTAAAATAATTGCATTTCAGCCATTCAATGCAATTGTGTCCTCAATCCTTTGGGCTTCTGTTCTGTGTTGCTGTACCTCTGTATCTTACCATCCGAAATCTTGCTTCAGATGGCTGAGAACCCAAATATTCGTTGGGATCGTGAAGGACACGCTCATACCAACGCCTTGCATTGGGAGGGCTTTCCCCGTCTTTTGTGGGAGTCACTTCAGATTTTTGGCTATGATGCACCCCCACTCTATGATGGATATGAGTTTGTTGAAGCAGGCGTTCCTCGGTGTAGGGTGAAGATGACCATTCCGCAGCATCCTTCTCGCTACCTGTGGCAACCTGTCACAATTTGCACGGTTGGCCACCGCCTTGTGGATACCTTTGAGTCTACAGCACTTGAAGCTATTCACATTTTCTGTGACAAGCACCCTGAAGAAGTGGTTGCCTATCCGATTGGTTTATTCCCAGCCACAGATCCTCGTGACTCTGAGTGGACCTTCAGGATCTCTTTTTACAGTCATCTATTGGGAGATCTGTCTCATGAGACACTGCAAGCTCTAATCCGATTCATGAACATGCAGCATCAATATCAGCTGCTGCAACGTCGGAGCATAAATCAGTTGTCTAACTTAGCTCAAGCTCACCATGGAACTATCACCCAACAGCTTGATGAGCTAAATGAGCTTCACGCTGTCACAAATGCCCAAGCTGACCTTTTAGCCCAGCGTGATGTGATTATCAACAATCAAGAAAACCAAATTCATGAAAGGGAGACAGTTATTGCCCAGCGCAATACCATTATTGAGTTTCTCCAGGATCAGGTTCAAGATCTCACCATTGAGCTTGATGATGCTGTCAACCATATCAACGACCTCCATGAGCAACCCGCACCACTTGTAATGTCGGACGAAAGTGAGAGTGAGGAAGAAGAAGAAGAAGAGCCAGAAGAAATAGAAGGTGAATCGGGTCTTGACTCCGAACACGGTGATCCTGCCCCAAAATCCCCAATCTAACCACTCTTCTTCTGGAAGAGTATCGTCAATGGGAAAATTTTGACAACTTGTAGCCTGTCGCTCTCCTTGTTGTAGCTGGATGTAACCTAGGTGGTGTGTAGTTTACTTAGTTATAAAGCCACTTTTGTATGTGTGGCATGTACTTTTAGGTAAGAGGTTGTAACAGTTTGAGCGTGTTGATGTAAGATGTAAGGATATTAATATCTATGTAGCAATCCAAATCCTGAGTTTTGGGTTATCCTATTCAATATCGGTGCATCTATTACAAGTGGATTGAATGGAATATATGTATTACATTTCCATCTGATAATTGCCTATTATCTGAAATTGGAGCAAGATTATGGTTGATAATGGATGTCTCCTTTATTTCAGATGGTTGGAGCTACTCGTGGAACCCCGGAAGGATTCCGGGCAGGTCAACCTGGTAGTTCTCAACAACCACCACCGCCACCTCCAAACATGGCCGAGGTTATGGCCCGGCAAACCGAGCTTTTAAATCAACTTGTGCAAGCTCAGATGGGCCATTTCCAGCAGCAACCTCGAGGCCGAGGTGAACCTCTATCGGCCACTTATCAGGACTTTCTCAGCACCCAGCCTCCTTTATTCCATAAGGCCGATGAGCCTCTGGACGCAGATGCCTGGTTGCGGACTATCGAGTCTAAGTTCGCCTTACTGTCAGCTCCATGTTCAGAGGAGAACAAGGTGCTCTTCGCAGCCCAGCAACTCCGAGGCCATGCACGTCTTTGGTGGGATCAGTTTCATGCAATGCAACCCGCCGAACACGTGGTCATTTGGGATGAGTTTCGGACTGCCTTCCGCGCACATCATATACCAGCAGGACTCATTGAGCGGAAGCTCAATGAATTTCTAAGCCTGACCCAAGGTACCCGTACGGTTACACAGTATGCACAGGTTTTCAATCACCTGTGCCAGTATGCGGGATCTCATGCGGACACTGATGCCCGCAAAAGTGATCGCTTTCGTCGATGCCTAAACACCAAGCTCAAGGAGTGGCTAAATTTGGTGAAGGCTGAAAATTTCAATGAGTTGGTCAACATGGCCATAACTCAAGAAGACTGCATTGCCGCTCACAGAGCGGAAAAGAAACGAAAAGCACCCACAGGGCCTGCAACTCCACAATCGCCACGGTATCGGTTGGTTCCAAGCAATGCTCCTCGAGCTCCGCCTCGAGGCAATTTACTTGGCAGATGGGTAGCCCGACCTCCCCAGCAAGCACAATTCAACCGACCACCTCTGCCCCAAACTCAACAACAACCCCAACAAGGTCTGCGGCCGAGCTTTCCGCCAGCTACTCCAGGAAACAACAATAATCGTTGTTTCAATTGCGGAAGCCCGTCCCACTTCATTAAGGATTGCCCTCAACCTAGGAAATCATTCCAAGGGCAAACATCTAATCCAAACTACAAGGGCAAGGGTAAGAGACAAGTGGTGCAGGTCCGACAAGGGAGGGTGAATCTCACCACACTCTCCGAACTCCCTGAAGGGGCACCAATACTGACGGGTACATTTTCTATCAACCATTACCCCGTTACTGTTCTTTTTGATACTGGTGCCACCCATAGTTTTATCAGTATGGATTGTGGGACTAAAATAGGCTTGGATATCTATCCTGTTAATGGAGTATATATGATAACAACTCCGGGTGGTAACATCTCCTCAAATCAAGTTTGTAGAAGTGTACCAATTCAGATGGGTAACAATCTGATGAAGGCAGATTTACTCTTACTAGACCTAAAAGGAATAGATGTTCTTTTAGGAGTAAATTGGATGACCCAACATCATGTGTCTCTAGGTATTCCTTCAAGAACCGTAGAGATAGGTTCCCCGGAAAATGAGCCTACCATTCTTTATCTTCCACAACCAGAGTCCTTTCATTCTTGCACCTATGCTACGTCTGGGGTCAAACTAGAGGACATTCCAGTCGTCTGTGAATATCCAGATGTATTTCCGGATGACTTACCTGGAATGCCCCCAGACAGAGAAATTGAGTTCATCATCGAACTCCAACCTGGTACAGCCCCTATTTCTAAGAGACCTTACCATATGCCTCCTAATGAGCTGGCCGAATTAAAAATCCAACTCCAAGATCTCTTAGACAAAGGTTTCATTCGTCCAAGTGCATCACCATGGGGTTGTCCAGCCCTATTTGTGAAAAAGAAAGATAATAGCTTGAGGCTATGTGTTGATTACCGTCCTCTCAATGCGGTGACCATCAAAAATAAGTATCCTCTACCCCGCATTGATATCCTCTTTGATCAGTTAGCCGGAGCCAAGGTGTTTTCAAAAATAGATCTTCGTTCCGGCTACCACCAAATTAAGATTCGGCCCAGTGATATTCCAAAAACAGCCTTCTCCACTCGGTATGGTCTATACGAGTATCTTGTCATGTCGTTTGGTCTCACTAATGCCCCAGCCTATTTCATGTACCTCATGAATTCCGTCTTCATGCAAGAGCTCGACAAGTTTGTCGTGGTCTTCATTGATGACATCTTAATCTATTCTAAAACTCCAGAAGATCATGCTAAGCATCTCCATGTCATCCTTCAGCGATTAAGAGACCACCACCTGTATGCCAAATTCTCTAAATGTGAATTTTGGCTAGATACAGTCAAATTCCTGGGCCATACCATTTCTGGTGACGGAATATCCGTCGATCCCAGTAAAGTACAAGAAGTGATGGACTGGAAACCCCCGACCTCCGTCCATCAAATTCGTAGTTTTCTCGGTCTAGCTGGCTATTATCGTCGTTTCATTCCTGACTTCTCCAGAATAGCCAAACCTATGACCGAAATATTAAAGAAAGGTGTAAAATTCTTCTGGGATCAAAAATGCGAAGATGCATTTCATCTTCTCAGAAATCATCTCACGACAGCTCCAGTCTTATCTCAACCAGATGTCTCAAAACCTTTTGACATCTACTGTGATGCATCGGGAACTGGACTTGGTTGTGTACTTATGCAAGACAACCGAGTAATTGCATATGCATCACGAGCACTTAGGGTTCATGAACAAAATTATCCCACCCATGATCTCGAACTCGCAGCAGTTATTCATGCCCTAAAGATCTGGAGACACCATCTGATGGGTACGAAATGTCATATTTATACCGATCATAAAAGCCTCAAGTATATCTTCACCCAGGCAGATTTGAATATGAGGCAAAGGCGTTGGCTAGAACTTATCAAGGATTATGATTTGGAAGTGCATTATCATCCAGGCAAGGCCAATGTCGTTGCAGATGCCCTTAGTCGCAAAGCGCATTGTTCTTGCCTATCCATTGAAGCATTCGGCGAAACCCTCTGTTGGGAAATGAGTAAGCTCAACTTAGAGATCATTTCCCAAGGTGACTTAAACCATCTTTCGGTTGAAGCCACACTTAGAGATAGTATTGTTCTAGCGCAACAGCGTAATAAAGGGATCAGAATCATTAAACAGAAGATAACACAAGGAGAAGGGAAGTATAAATGCTTCCGAGTTGATCCTAAAGGGGTTTTATGGTTCAACGAACGTATTGTTGTACCCAAGGACCATAAGCTCCGCAGGCAAATAATGGACGAGGCCCACTTGTCCAAATTCTCTATACATCCTGGCAGTACGAAGATGTATCAGGATCTGAAACAGAATTTTTGGTGGACTCGTATGAGACGAGAGATTGCCAAATATGTGTCAGAATGTGATATCTGCCAAAGAGTCAAAGCCAGTCATTTGAAGACTGCTGGTATCCTTCAACCTCTACCCATTCCCTCGTGGAAGTGGGAGGATATCAGTATGGACTTTATTGTTGGCTTGCCCAACACTTCTCGGAGGCATGACTCTATTTGGGTAATCGTTGATCGATTAACCAAGACTGCACATTTCCTTCCCGTGCATACTACGTATATTGCCAAGAAGTATGCCGAGATCTATTTAGATCAAATTGTTCGTCTTCATGGAGTACCTAAAACAATCATTTCTGATCGTGGAGCACAATTTGTTGCTAGATTCTGGGAGCAACTTCATGATGCTCTTGGGACTAAGTTAATTCGAAGCTCTGCCTATCATCCTCAGACAGATGGGCAAACTGAGCGAATAAACCAGATTCTGGAAGATATGCTCCGAGCTTGTGTACTCCAATTTGACAAAAACTGGGATAAATACTTGTCATTAGCAGAATTCTCTTACAATAATAGCTATCAGACAAGTATTAAGATGGCCCCATTTGAAGCATTATACGGTCGCCGATGCCGAACTCCTTTGAGTTGGTCACAAACCGGCGAACGTAAGATTTTTGGACCCGATCTGGTTATAGAAGCAGAGGATAAAGTCAGGCTTATCCAGAATAATCTAAAGGCCGCCCAATCTCGACAGAAAAGCTACACTGATATACGAAGAAGGCCATTACAGTTTCAAATCGGAGACTTCGTATATCTTCGAGTATCTCCTACCCGAGGGATTCAAAGATTCGGTGTAAAAGGGAAACTTGCTCCTCGATACATCGGACCCTTTGAAATCCTTGAAATCTGTGGACCTGTAGCTTACCGTCTCCAACTTACACCTCAATTAGCGGCCATCCATAACATCTTTCATGTATCCCAACTCAGAAAGTGTGTTAAGATCCCCACCAAAATCATCGATTCCCAAGCCGTCGAAATCGAACCAGATCTGACCTATATAGAACATCCCATCAGAATTCTCGACACAAAAGAAAGAAGTACCAGAAGAGAGACCACCAAAATGTACAAGATTCAATGGAACTGTCACACAGAGGAAGAGGCAACCTGGGAAACCGAATCTTATCTTCAACACAACTTTCCCGATTTCTTCCAAACCAATCTTCGAACTTGATCTTCTTATCCTATCCTGCTCCGGAATCTCGGGACGAGATTCTTTTTAGGGGGGAAGGCTGTGACACTCAGGTAATTAGCTTGGTCACACCTTAGAGTTTTGGTATGCTTTTATGTCCAAAGTATGGCAATGTGTATTTTATGTATGCAATATTATGGAAGAAGGGATGTTTATGTAATTAATATTAAATAAAGGTCCTTTTATGCAAAATGGATGGAGATGGGGGAAGAGTTTAAAAGCTTAAGGGTTAGTGTGCAAAAAGTGATATCTGTGGTTAAAATTGCAAAAATGTATATGAAATTACCATAGGGTATATGTGTAGAAGTAATTTTACTTATGGATTTACATAAAATATGAAATTATTACTAAGTCTATTTTACCTCTAAAACTATTGCTCAAATGCAGATGAACCTTAAAGAGAAGTTGTAGAGTTTGAAAAACCATGCACTTTTGCTTTTTGGACCATCTTCATTTGAGCACTGGTTTAAAAGTTGCAAGTCCTTTACAGTAAGGTCCCTGTCTTTCTCTGAATTTACAGATCAGTGCACAAATCAGTTCATCCCCTTTCTTCTTCCTGGCGTCTCTGCTCTCCTGCTCTGTTTCTGAGCTTCTGCCGCCGGCGCAGTACCTTGATTCCGGCCGCCGCTAGCTACCGCTCGTGCCTCCCTTGCCACGCGTTGCCGTCCCATCTCCTCACCGCTCTAGCTCTCTGCCGCTGGCGCCCCACCCGAGCGCCACGTTCTCCCCCGGCTGCCAGCATTGCACGCCGGAGCTCCTGCCGCCGCCGCAATTCCTCCGTAAGCTTGCCTTATCTCCCCCTTTCTTCGGTTCAATAGCATCAGTAAACTCCCCTTGTTTCATTTGCCTAGAAAGTTTGCCTGCCCAGCTTGTGCCGAGCTCCTTCCACCTTTGCCGCCCAACCCATTCCTCCGGTGAGCATCGGGCCACCGTGGGCCGCCACATCCAAGCCACCACCGCCTGCACCGAGCCCTCCGGGAGTTTCCCCAGTACCCACCGGTGCTTCTCAGCCCCTGGCCGCCCCTCAATTCCGGCCGAGGAGCTGCCTCGGCCAGTGCCCGCCCGCCGCCGCCATCTGCCCACTGTGGGCCAGCCATCTCAGCCACCCTCACGCCCTTAGGACCCTACAGCCGGCTCCCCCATGCTCCAGTGAAGCTCCCCAACCTAATCCCTATCGCCTTCGACCACTGGACCTTTGTTCCCGCCTTCCACCTTCACCGCCGGCCGCCTGCCTCCGCCGAACTACCACTGCTGGTCGCCCTTACTCCAATCCCAAGTGTTCCCAGGTGCGTGAAGGGTTGTTGATGCTTCCCCTCCCCTTTGATTCCACCGCCGGTGATCGCCGTCGACTGTGCGTGCCGGTCAACCCCCGCCACCCCCTGTGTTGGACCGACAGGGAGCTCGGGTTAGAAGAAGCAAAAGCCCAGGGGGCTATTTGCAAACTGTAAGACTCAGAGGAATAGTTTTATTAAGGACCTGTGTGCAAGAGTCTTTGTTATTTCATGTGAGAGCTTTCCCTGTCTTGTAAAATCCGTAGTAATTCACAGAAAAATCCAAAAATAGCAAAACTAGTTTTGTTAGAAACTAGATTTCAAATTCTATGACTTTGGTTAATAAAGTTTAGTGTGAAACAATGTACTTTTATCTTTATTTTAAACCTAAGATTAGGGAATAACTTATACATAACTTTGATTTTCAATGCTTGATTACTTATGAAGTTTGGCATAAATTTTCCATGAGCTCCAGATAACTTTGTGCAAAATTTCAAACTTAACTTTGATTTAAACTTAACTTCTTTTATTTTGAAATTTTCAAATTTAAAAGACACCCAATGTATAGCCTTCTCTAGTTGGAATATTTCATCATCTACTAATGTGATGTTATATAATGTTTAATGTATAATCAAATTCCTATAATCTAAAACCTCTTTGTTTTATGTATATTTGTGTGTTAATTGGATGAGTTATAATATTTGAAATGTGAAATTCTAAATTTGAATTCCACCCTATTTACTTCATTGCATCTCATATAGAATCAGCGATACTCGACGACAGGGACTACGAACTGGTCTTAGGGCAAGACCAAGGCTTTCCGGGAGATCCAGCACAAGTCGTCGAAGGATTAACTGAAGCCCCGAACCCAAGTTCGGAAACCTCTGACTCTCCTACCCCCACCCCTACTTCAGAAGGCAAGCCCCGGACATATCCCATTATTTTATTTACACTGCAATCTATGTCTATCTATATTATACCTTGCATTAAGTCTAGGAATTGAGGTGAAACCCTAGATGCATGAATCCTAGGAACCCAATGTAATGCTCCCGAGTCCTTATCGGATAGATGCTCCGCTAATAGGACCGGTAGAAGTCGGGTGATTTCCTGTCACTCGCGCGATATAGGAGTTGCATGTTTACATTCCTGCAACCACTATAAGGATGACGGACAGGGTCATGTGTTGTATCATGACCTGGAAGTTTACCCTGTCTGTTTTGATAAAAGTTTTAAGGTCGAAATGTGTGGTAGTGGTGGCTAAGTTTTTGAAAGTACTAACCACATACCGCGAAATATGGTAAGCGGTAAGCCTGGTACCCGAATGGCCCGGCAAATGGACTTGTCTCCACCACTCGACTTTTATTTTATGTTTACACGCACCGACGTGTGGGAGTACGTTCTGCAAGGCAGACAGGAATACGGGTTTTGTAGTCGCGCTACAGACGTATGTCCTGTACACATTGGGTGTGCGTACGGTCCTACAGTCGCTTGTGGTGGCCCTGATCCATAACCTGGAATATGAGGGAAACGGTTGCTTGGAACGCCCTGTTGGTATTCTGAGCGTGTGAGTTAGGTGTACCTTGCAAGGTTAAATTCGATTCAAATCGTCCGCCTCTCACGAAGCTTGAGATTGCTTATCCCTTTTACCACATTGAGTAAGAAGTGGAACTAATGATAGATAATCTTGATGAATGATAATCACTACCTTGCTTGCTTAGTATAGGTGCTAATCTAGAATAATTACTCAACTAGAAGATGAAAGCTAAAACTTGAAAATAGTACATACTCTTTGTTACTTTTCAGCTGAAAATAAACCCAGAGCCTTTGCAATGCCTTCATGAGTCTAGTTATGGGCTAAGTATACCCAGCCCCGGGTAAGCCTTGCTGAGTATTAGAATACTCAGCCTTGCCAATATCTGTTTCAGGTATAACCTACGAGAACCCCACGGACAACCTTGTGTGGCCAACGTCCGTTCCTTTTGGCTGGTCCGTGGAGTGGGACCCGTCCCCGGCCGGCACAGACCCTCCGGAGTGACACCAAGCCTTGGGCTAAGCTTGGCGTTCGCCTTCGCGACGTGTGTAGTCGCGTAAAAATTTTTCTTCCGCTGTGAGTTTAGACAAGCTGTTACGCTTGTCAGTTTGAACATGGTTGTATAAATTTACTTCTCTTGAACTCGTTTTGTAATAATATATATATATGGCTGTAAATTAAAGTTGATGAGCTATTCTGTGATGTGAACTCGCCATCGTGCGAGGTAAACCTACTTCGATCCTGCTGAATCGTGGTTGAATCGGGCGGAGACCCGACAGACCAAAGGATTGTTCCGTTTGAAGTGCGTTAAGCTGATTGCAGTTGTACGGCGATCAATAGTGCACTTGAGCCGGAATAATTCGAGCGGTTCTGCCACAGTAATTTCCTTCATGAACATACGGAGGCTACGGCCACGTGCAGTATTTACATAAATCGACTCCTTGTCGTGAATTATACGGAGGCTACAACCACGTTTATACCTTATCGACTTCGTGTTCCGACGGACCCCTCGGCTCCGTTCAAATCTTCTACGAATCGACTTCCGCCGCGACCTTGGATGGTCGCACGCGACAGTAGTCGCATTTTTCCCAACAAAATCGATCCGTTCGACTAGTTTATATCCAGTTTGTTGGATGGGCTCGCATGAAGAGCTACCTCGACTACATCCTGAGTCGTTGAACCTAGGGTAGTTTCGTTTTTTGCCACAAACACGGCAGACCCGCGGTGGTGCCCGCATTTGCTCTCAACAAGTTTGATCCGTCCGTCCGGTTCATACCTAACTTATGGAGCACGCTCGCTTGAGGAGAGAGTTCGACTACACCCAGAGTTGACGCACTCGGGGTAGTTTTGTTTTTTCTGCCCTAAGCATGGCAATTCCGCGACGATGCTCGCATCCTTTCCTAACAGTTTAGACCCGCTCGATCGAGTTGTTGCCAACTTGTTAGATGAGTTCCTACGTGGAGCTATGTCCACCTTCAGGGTCACTGCACCCAGGGTAGTGTCTACTACTTAGCCTTTCAGCCTGGATTTCGATTCAGCCAAGGCACACACACACACACAAGTAGAGACATCAAGTACAATATATATATAGGTGAATGAGTACTTGTCTCTTACACCCTAATCCTGCAGTACACTTTGAACTATTTGTTCTGATACAGGTTGGGCTTCTTGGAGGTATCGGTCAAATTGATCCTTGGTGCAGTCCGCAGCCATGCTCTGAGCAAAGATCTCTAGTCGTGCGTCCGGCAAAAAAGACTTCATAATGGCAAGTGCGTTGCCGACGCACGCGACCGGAGCCTTTGTGAGGAATTTGAGCACTTTCTTCAGGGCTTCGCGGAGTCGCTCCAGCAGGGGCCGTGGTCTTGCTTCGCCTTCTTCTGGGGGATCCACCATGTCCACCAGCCCCCGGGCAGCCCCCGTGAGGTCCTCTAGCTCCTTCTGCCGCTGCTCGTCCTTCTCGCCCAGCGCCTTGACTTGCTGCAGGCAGTCGATGAACTATCGTTCAGTGTCACCAATCACCTTCTGCAATCTCTCGACGTCATCTGTACGCTGATACAGCAAGTTCTTCACGTCAGTAAACAGCTCTTCTTTATATATTAACATTTTCCTAAGTTCTGTGGTGAAGAGCTTTTTCAGAATCCGGGATAAATTGATAAGTGCAAGTACTCGAGGGGAGCAATGGCTTACCTTGGTGCGCTTTTTTTTGCTCTTTGAGCTGCTCCTGATGCACGCTCTTTTGTGCCTCGAGTGTCCTTCTCTGTTCCTCGAGTTGTCGTTGGAGCTCGGAGTTGGCTCTCTCGAGACGCAAGTTTTTCGTCCTCTCGTCGTCGACGCGCTTTTCCAAAGCAGCGAGTTCTTGGTGATCACTCGCTACTTCCCGTAGTTTCTCTGATTTCTTCTGGGAGTCAGTGATCACATCCTGCATAAAAGAAGAGATCGAGTCAAAACTATTCGATAGTGCATACAAGCAGACAAGCACACGGGACTTACCATGGTAAAGTCATACAGTTCCTTGTAGGCTTTCCTGAAGCCCTTTATGTTCTCGGCCGTCAGCCTCGGGTCATCCATCAGATTGGTGTTGATGATGTCCTTGCATCCGGGCCCAGCTTTCAGCATTTCTCTAGGATCCTTTGATGTCCCGGCAGCTTCTTCAGGTGGTGTCTGCTGGGCACCTGCAAGTGCAAAGGTTTTTCAGAATATTGCGCCTGGGTCTCGGCGGTTAGCCGTGGGCGGTCAGATGCTTACCTATGCCATCTATAGGAGCGGCATCAGGGGCCTCGACTTGTTCCCCGCCACCGGCTCCGGTTTTGACTTGTTGGAGTTCGGGAAGCGGCAAGTCGGGCAGCGTCGCGTCCGCCTCGGGGGCTGGCTCCGCGGGCGTCGACCCCTTAGGGGCTGATGGCTCGGGGGTTGGAGCTGCTGTGACTGGCCCCGCGCTTGCAGACTCTTCCCGGGTCGATGACCCGGGGGCTGGAATAGTCACAGCCGGTTTCAGCTGGAGGACAACGGCGCTCGCAGCCCTAATAAAGTCAAGTCAGTCATCATACAAGTCGAAACATCAGAACGCTTATTGTGCAACCAGATGCAAACTTACAGTGTAGACTTCTTTTTGATGGCCCTTTTCACCCGCAAGGCCTGTTGTGGCATTTCCGTTGCCGGCGGTGGGGTTTCACCAGCTAGTGGCACGGTCCCCGCCACGGCGATGGTGACGGTCGTGGTGGCTGATGGGGCTGCTCCCGCCTCTCCAGGCTCGGTCCTAGGTGAAGAGGTGGAAGAACTACAAAGAGGACACTGTCAACGTATAACAATATTAATGTTCAGCAATTCACCATAGCACCAAATCAATGCCTGGAAGATTCGACTGCTTCAGCTTTCCGCTTCCGCATCAACCGATGACCCTGCGGCACCGAAGGTAGAGCTTCGGTCAACTCCATGGCTGGCCCGGAGGAGCTATCCCTTCTCGCCTCTCCTTCGGCTTCTTCCTCCACCGGGGGCTCTCATCCTCTGTGGAGTCGCTGCTATGCAGAGCCTGGGCTATGCGAGCCCTCTTTGCTTCGACAGCGGCGCTGGGGAGGAGGTGGTCAGGCTGGGGGATGTCGGGTCATGGCAGGTAGCTGCGGTATAGTTCTGTGTGTCCCTGCAGATGGTTTCCAGTTAGCAGTGGCAGAACAGAGATCGTCTTCAACAAAAAGTAGTCGAATACTCACCGGTTTGGGCAGATTTCGCGCGGAAAACAACTTAGGCACGTAAGGCACGGTGTCCACGTCTAGCAACACCCGCTGGACTCGGAGGAGTGCGGCTTTGTCTGATAGTTCCTCTGCGCACATGTGAGAAGGATCAGCAGAGCCTGTGTACTCGAATCCAAGTCGGTGGCGTTGTTGGATCGGCTGGACACGGTGCTTGAAAAATGAGAACATGACGGAAGCTCCGGTCACTCCCATCAATTTCTGCGCCTCTATGATGACTAGCAGTTCCTCGACTTGATCCATGTCTCCTCTGGAAAGTTCAAGATTCCACTCCGGCCTCACTACAGGTGGTCTGTTTGATTTTGCTGGGAGTTGGGGAGCATGATTCTCGATATAGAACCAGTGATTTTTCCACCCGAGAAGGTTGGAGGGGAATTTGTATGATAGATATTTGTCGCCGGCCTGCTGACGCAGTTGGAAGCCGGCGCCCCTAGCAACGGAAAGATTTTTCGAGGTAGGCTGTGGTTTGACACGGAAGAGGAAGCGGAAAAGATCCCAGTGGGGTTCGATTCCAAGGAAAGCTTCGCAGAAATAGATAAAAATTGAAATGTGGCAGATGGAATTCGGGTTGAGGTGATGGAGCTCAAGCCCGTAGTAATATAGAAGGCCGCGGAAGAAAGAACAAGAGGGGAGGGTGAATCCCCGTTCGGCAAAATGGTGAAATGTGATGATTTCGTCAACATTTTCCATGGGGAAAGGTTCACGGAGAGAGAGGCGCCAGTTGACAAGACTCTTCTCTTGCAGCAACCCCTCGGAAACTAGCCTATCAAGATCTTGGCGGGAACACTTACTGTATGTCCACTCCCCGGTCGGTGGCTGCGCCTCCTTCTTCTTCCCTTCGAGCTCTGATCTCTTGGGCGCCATCTCCAATCCGCTTGCCACAAGTCGCTCGGGGGCTACGGGGAGAGGGGCGGGGAGATCTGGGTGGAAGGATTTGGGGATTTTTCTGGCTTTGGGCAGATTACAGATTGGAAGCATAGTTTTTTCTCACTGTTGCCGTGGGGTTAAATAACCAGCGGTTGGGAAAAAGTTTACTGTTCCAAAGTTCAAGAGTCATTTTTAGGAATGTTCCGAAGATGAGGGGTCATTTGATGGACTGTTTGGATTAAATATTTGATTAATCATTTTTTCAGGGTTCATAAGCCCGAAAAAAGGGGTTTTTCGAATTCGTGATCTAATTTCCATTATTTGTATCATCATTTTGGTAAGTCATCAAGTTGACATTATTAGCCTGCATGCCACGGCTTTTGGATCCTTATCTCCAAATTTAGGGGATCTGGATTCAAGGCTCGGGAGCTACGGGATACGTGGCATCGGCTACTTATTTTTTCAAATTTAATTGAAAGAATAAGTAAGGAGGATTCAAGACTAATGTGACCCTCAGCTTGATTCTCCGATTCAACCTAAGGCTCGGGGGCTACTCCATATGGAGTGTGATTTTCCAATCGCACACCATAACAGGAATAAAATTCGGGGCATGAGCACCTCATAGCTTCATACTCGAAGAAGGACTTCAAGACGAAGCTTCAAAAGAAGTCGAGGACTACTTCGGAAGTACTCGATAAGCCTGCAGTACTCAGCTACGAAGAGCTCGGGGGCTTGTCAGACCCGGGGCCACGGGGCTGTGTACATGACGTAGTTTAAAGAGGTTTAAGAGATTAAGTCCGTCTTATCTCTTATTTATCTCGTTTATCTCTTATTTATCTCGTTTAAGTAGGAGATAGAGCTAACAAATATAGAGGAATCTACCCGAGACATGTTCTGGTGCGATTCTTTAGCTGGTGTTGGTTAGTATCTTTGTAACCCTGGCCTCTCAGATATATAAGGGAGGATAGGGACCCCTCTCAAAACAGGATCTCCAGATCATTCTACACCAAAGGCAATACAAACCACCATACAGGACGTAGGGTATTACGCATCTTGCGGCCCGAACCTATCTAAGTTTTGTGTTCCTTGCACCTTCGAGTTCCTGATCTCGGCGTCCCCTCACCCAAAACTTACCACCGTGGGTATACCCTTCGGTGGGCAGCCGGTTAAACACCGACAGTTTGCGCTGGGGTGGGGTTGAGGAGCACCGGTAGGAAGTGGAGAAGCTCGGCAGGGGGTCGAGGAGAACGGGGAGGGGCTGATGATAGCTGCCCACGGCGAGCAGGGGCGACGGCGGCCATGGCAGCGGGTGGTTCTGTTCGAAGAAGCAGAAGAAGGAAGGTTACGAAGAGGAGGACGAGAGCAAGAGAGCAAGGGAGTGTGCGGGCTTAAATAGGAGGAGGAGGAGGAGGAGGAGGGCAGGGGCACGGCACAGCAGGCGGCAAGCGGTGGCAGGGGCGGCGCAGAGCTCGCAGAAAAAGAAACAGAAGAGGAAGCAAAGTGGGATGCATCCAGCATCCAGGGACTTATCTGCAGTTACAGAAAATATAGGGATCTCATTGTAAACCAAGTTTTCCCACTATTCTAGAGCTCAAATGAAAAAGTGTTTAAAATGAAAGTTGTGCAACTTTTCAAATCCTACAACTTTGTTTTAGAGTTTAAATTCAAAAACTCAAAGAATGAAGTGTTAATTTAAAACCTTGGACTAAAATTAAGATTATAATATTTTTGTCCTAAAGGGTGTAAATTTCATAAGTTTTAGGACCTAAATGCAAGTATTTATGATATGTCATGATGACTTGAGCATTTATGACAGGATAGGATGACTCAAGCATTTATGACAGGATAGGATGACTCAAGCATTTATGATAGGATAGGATGACTCAAGCATTTATGACATGTCATGATGACTTGCACCTTTTTACACTTTAGCCTTTAGTAATTTTGAAAGTTACTTTTACAATTCACCTTTTTATACTTTTCAACACATACATTTGAAATGAAACTTTTGGATATATACGTATTTTTATATTTTTTATTATTTTATTATTATTATTATATATATTTTTTATAGGGGATAAAGTAAGAAAAACGTGTTAGCAAAACTACCCTTCACTTATTTTGAAGTTACCTCCTATCCAATTATATTTTGAAAAACAACCCTAGTTTTTCCGTAATTATAAAAATACCCCTTATTACTTGCATTTAAGTTTTTAAAAGCTTGACATAAAGACACACAAGCTTTACACTAACAAGCACATACTTCACACTCACAAATTATGTGCCTAGCTTACAAGTACTTGAACTGTCATATTTTTGAACTTGAGCCCTAAAGCAAAGTTGTAGGATTTGAAAAACTCTACAACTTTTATTTTGATCGTTTCCTCATTAGAGCTTTGGATCAGTGGGAAAATTCAGTTTACATTGAGGTTCCTGAGATTTTTGCAAAT
Organism: Panicum hallii; assembly: GCF_002211085.1. Lineage (NCBI taxonomy): Eukaryota > Viridiplantae > Streptophyta > Magnoliopsida > Poales > Poaceae > Panicum > Panicum hallii. Next base: position 20,191,981 of record NC_038046.1, on the reverse strand, counting down.
TCCAAGGAAGTCCTTCGGACCCCCTTCTCTCTTCTTCTTTCTCTGGCACTCTGCTCTGCTCCTCTGGCTCCTCTGCCGCCGGTTATCAGTGCCGCTCACCACCGCTCCAGTTCCTCCCCGGCGCCACCTCCTGCTGCACTCACCTCCACACGTCGCTGTCCCCTCCCCAGCCCTGCTTCCCTACCCCGCTGGCCTTTCCTGCGCGCGCCACGCCAACCCGAGCGCCGCCCGGCCGCCACCTCGTCGCCACCGTGTCCCGCGCTCGTGCCTGCTCTTCTTCCTTCCCTCTGCTGCCCAGTAGCACCAGTAGACCGCACTCAATCCATTTCCCTCTCTTTTCCTTGCCGCGCGCACCCGGAGCCCCGAGCACCACTGCTGCCCCCTTCCTCCACTCCGGCGACTCTCTATTCGCCGTGGGCCACCGCCGTCCGCCTCCCATTGCCCACTATGACCCCCTGACGAGCTTCCCCTCACCTCACTGACGCTCCCAGGCCACCTCTCATGGCCGGACTTCCACCGGAACCACCTCGCCGTCGTTCCCCTCCTCGCCAGTAAGCTCCTGTCGCCGTCGAACCCCTACCTCCGCCCCTTCTCCGTCCAATCCGACCACCTCAAAAGCTTCCCCTCCTCCTGCCGCAGCTATTAGACCAGAGCTTGACCACCCTCCTCGCCGGGAAGCCCCTTGCCGACGAGCTCCTCGTCGCCGCCGCCTCGGCTGCCGTGGGAACCGCGCCTCCGGTCACCCCCTCTTCCTCCCAAGCCCACCCCTGGATGCGCCTTGAGCTCCTGATGCTCGTGGGCCAGCCCTTCTCCACCCTCGACGCCGACCCTCGCCGGAATTTGGCCGGCGACATCCCTACTCTTCTTCCCCGATGAGCCAAGGGCTTATTTGAAAGGATTTGAAAAGTTCAAAGGGCCTCCCTGCATGATTCCAGAACCCCCCATTTTCAAAAGCTGTGAACTTCAAAAATGTGTAGAAAATTGTAGAAAATTCAAAAAAATGTCAAACCAGTTGGGTTTGAATATTTGTATTAAATACCTCAACTTTTCTATTATGATCATGAGATGAATATGTGTATTTTGTGCTGTGTTTAAATTAGTAGATAATGGGTACTTTAATTAGATCTTTTGATCCATAACAGTGCTAAGGCTCAAATTTGAAATATGATGTGTGTGTGCTATAAGCAGAGCTATGTAAAATTTGGAGACTCAGCACAATCCTCTAGCTATGATATTTAGATATCTTTGCTTCATATTGATAAAGGTTCCATGATTTAATTCCAAATGCATTTCTTCATGTTTGTGGCTGAAAATTATATCTTAGCCTTGTTTCAACATGAATAATCCAAGATAAAAGTTTGAGAGCCAGAAACCTAATGTACCTTCAACAATGAATTTAAGTTTAGATTCAAAGAAAATTCATGAACAATAGCTCTATTTCATGAAAAATTATGAAAATATTTTTAGGTGTTGCTCTTGAGTAGTTTGCCATGTCCATAAATTTTCAGCCCATGATCAGGTGTAGAACAACAAGAATAAATAGAACTTGATATGATAATGCTATATTCCTAATTAATCAAAGTAGGTCCATAATTAAATAACAACCTAGGGTTATTAAAGATAATTAGCTAGTCAAATAAATAAAGTTATTAAATGTAATTAGTGTGATTATTTAAGATAACCAAACATGCTACCTAATGTGGTTAGTTTAAATGTTTGGGGTAAACGACCATGTTACTTAATGTAACTAGGTGGTTTAATTAATATCCGATAAATGACTGCCAAGTAAAGGGAAATTGTATTGTTCGCTAGTATGTAATATTAATTTCATTGGATTGCAACTTTATCATGAAATAGCATAAAAATCTATGCATCTTCTAAACTGCATCGTTTACATCACATGTAGACTCGACGCTTCTCGACGACGGAGATTATCAGATTCTCCCGAAACCCGAAGTAGAAGTCTCGGAAGACACCGGGAACATCGCCGAAGATTTAACTGAGGCCCCAAACCTGAGTTCGGAAGAATTTATTAACATCTTTGACTCCAGCCTCGCCAGTGAAGGCAAGCCCCGGTCATAAACCCATTACACTATAACAATGCAGTTCATATATATATATATATATATCTATTTATATATATACTTGTGCATTAAGTCCTTAGGAATTGTCTGGAAACCCTAGTTGCATATTCCTAGGAACCGATGTACTAAATATTAGAACCTGAGTCCGACTAGTGTTATGCTAATTGGACCGGTAGAAGTCGAGTGATTTCCTGTCACTCGCGCGATGTAGGAAGTGGTTGTTTCCGATCCTGCAATCACTATAATGATGACGGACAGGGATATGTGTAGTATCATGGAAAGAAATGATACCCCGTCTGTGTCGATAAATTTGGTTCAGGTCGCAGTGTGTGGTAGTGGCAGTTAAGCATTTGAAAGTACTAGCCACATGCTGTGAAATATGGTAAACGATAAGCCTTGTAACCAATCGGCCCGGGAAGTGGACTCATCCCCCACCACTCGACTTTTATTTTATGTTTTCACGCACCGACGTGTGGGAGTATGTTCTGCAGAGCAGACGGGAATACGGTCATACAGTCGCGCTGTAGACGTATGTCCTGCACATTGGATGTGCGTATGGTCCTGCAGTCGCTTGTGGTGGCATTGTTCCACGACTCAGAATGAAAGGCAAACGGTTGCTTCGGAACGACCTGTCGGTGTTCCAAGCGTGTGAGTTAGGTTTACCTTGCAAGGGTTGAAATTCGATTTAGAATCATCCGTTTCTCGCGGAGATTGAGACTGCTTAATACTTCTGCCACATAGAGTAACAAGAGCAATCTTATGATGAGTAATACTGAGGTATGCTTTAAAAAGGCTCTACCTTGCTTGAGTAGTTATAGGTACTTACCTAGAATGGTTAATAAAACTAGAATTTGAAAGCTAAATTATGAAATTAAGGACCTACTCTTTGTTGCTTTTCAGCAAAAGCTAAACCCAGAACCTTTGCAAAGCCTTCATGGTCTAGTTATGGGCTAAGTATATCTAATTCCGGGTAAGCCTTGCTAAGTATTAGAATACTCAGCATTGCAATATGATTTTATTTCAGGTCATGTCCCTGAAGACCCTACCCTTCCCATGCCTTGGTCCTATGCTCTTCCTGATGGTTGGTCCGTGGAGTGGGACCCGTCCCCGGCCAACACTGATCATACCGAGTGATGTCATGCTAGGGCTTAGCATGATGTCCGTACTAGCGATGTGTATAGTTGTCGTATTTTAAATTCCGCTGCCGTGAACTTGAAACTTTAAAACTGGTTTGTAATAATTTCTATCAGTTTGGAACTTATGCTACTTTTGGAAACTCTTGTAATATAAATGCCTGTGATGTAAAATATGATGGCAATTGTATCTCTGAACTTGCCTTCATGCGAGGTACCTTGTTTGATCTTGCTTTCGGTGGTTTATCGGGACGTTACCCGACAGGCCAAGGGATTACACCGTTCGAAGTACGATTTGAGCCCTTGATAGAGGACTTGCGTACTTGAGCCGGTGTAATTCAGGTTGGTTCTGCCACAGCGATGTGCGTAATACCCTACGTCCTGCATGGTGGTTTGTATTGCCTTGGGTGTTGATTGATGTTTTGAGGGGTCGCTGTTTCTCAAGCAGTGGCCTACTTGAGATGCTGCTAATGTACCAACTTCAGTTGACTATACTGGGAGTATATGGTTAGGCGCAGGGTATGAATAGTAATACCCCCGCATTTTGCGGTACCCCCGTGAATACGTTGTTTCGATAACATATGTTAACATCGTCTGTACGGCGGTAATTGTACAGATGCTGCTTCTATAGTGAACAGTAATGTTTGAGGACGCTTTCATGAGTGCTGGCATGAAAGGTTCATATATATTGTGGTTTTCTGCAGGTACGCTAACCACGGTTAAATAGGCTAAGACGAATAAGAATTTTTGACTAGCTATTATAGGGAGAGACGAACATATTGTGCCACCGTAACTAATCACGTAAGTCCAAACATATTTGGCAATGATTTTGAGTTGTGAGGATGCGTAGCATGTGCATGCATATCCCTTGATTGGATTGAATGAGTGGCATAGTTTGTTGTTTTAAGGATGTCTAGAGGGTTGTTAGTCACTAGTACAGACTTGAAATGGTCATACCTGCAGCCTTAGGGTTTAATCTTTCGGCCTTTATCATTTCATTCTAAAGATCTATAACAGCCCTCCAATTTTCAGACTTTGCTGTTATCAGAATAAGCTCTCTTGTTTCTTTTACCTTGTGAGCTTTTAGTCGGATAGCTGCATTCCAGTCATTCCATAAGTCTAACTCACATTTTTCCGCAGTCTTCTCAAGGTGTATGGTTGAAAATTTGTAATCGCACCATTTGAATCCTTGTTTCAAATGGTTGAGCTTCCAAGGTCCTTTTGGGATTCCGCAGGACACGCTCATACCAATGCCTTGCATTGGGAGGGTTTTCCTCGTCTTTTGTGGGAGTTCCTTCAGATGTTTGGCTACACCGAGCCTCCACCTTATGATGGAATAGAGTATGATGAAGAAGGTGTTCCTAGTTGCAAAGTAAAGATGACTATTCCTCCGCACCCTACCTTATCTCTATGGCAGCCTATTGAAGTTAATGTGATTGGTCATCGCCTTGCCGATACTTTTGAAGCGGCAGCTATGGAAGCTATCCACATCTTTTGCGATCAACATCCTGAGGAAGTTGCAGGGCATCCTATCAGCTTATTTCCTGCAATGGATTCTCGTGACCCAGAATGGACTTTCAGGGTAACATACTGTGACCACTTGCTGGGAAATCTGGCCGGAGAAACTCTACGCACTGCAGTTAGATTTATAAATGCACAGTAACGTTACCAGACAATTCAGCAGCACAGTATATATCGATTAACCAGCATAGCCCAAGGGTATCGTAATCAGGTTGGCCGGCAGAATACGTAGATTGAGGAACTCCAAGCCACTGTCACTGCCAAGGAAGAAATTATTACCCAGCGGGAAGAAACTATTCAGCATCGAGAGGATTAGATTGTAGAGAGCGATGCTCTTATTGTTCAGCGCGACACTGTCATTGATTTTCTCCAGGAGCAAGTTCATGAGCTCAATCTTAATCTTGGCCAAGCTATTGATCATATCAACATGCTTCATGAGCAACCAGTGCATCCTGATGTTGATGAGTTTGAGAGTGAAGAAGAAGAAGAAGAACCTGAAGAAATTGAAGGAGTCTCCGAGATCAACTCTGAGCATGGAGATCCTGCTCTTAGTCCCTATCATTCCTCTTCCGGCAGTCAGTCATCTGTGGGCAACCTCGATGACTTTTAATCTCGTTTAGGTTGACGACATCCTAGGTGTATGTAATGTAATATAGTGTGACATAGGAGTGAGTAGTTAGATGACCTACGAGCCACTTGTTGTAGTATATGTGGCAAACCTGTGTACGGTTTGATTTGTAGTAAGGAACAACATGATGTAAGATGGAATAAGTTTCAGTTGGTAATGTAAATCTGAGTTGCTGTTTGGATGGTTGAGTTAACACTTTGTGAATTGGATTTATTACCCGGCACTATTTCAGTATATGTTATTTTGGTACCATATGATTTCTGAAATTGGAAGCAAGTACTGGTAGATGCTAATGGACAACTTCTATATTTCAGATGGTAGGCACTACGCGTGGAACCTCGGAGGGATTCAGACCAGACCAGGCTAGTGGTTCACAACAACCACCTCCGCCACCACCAAATCTAGCAGAAGTGATGGCCTGTAAGACCGAACTCTTGGACATGCTATTGCAGGCCCAGGAACATGAGTTCCGTCCTCCTCAACGTGGACGTGAAGAACATCCATCGGCTAGGTATCAGGATTTCTTCAGTACGCAGCCCCCGCTCTTCCATAAGACTGAAGAACCCCTTGATGCAGATGCATGGCTTCGTACCATCAAATCCAAGTTTGCATTACTCTCCATCCCATGCTCCGAAGCAAACAAAACTCTCTTCGCAGCCCAACAGCTTCGTGGTACTGCTCGCATTTGGTGGGACAACTACTATGCTATGCAACCGGAGGGACATGTTGTCACTTGGGAAGAATTCAAGGCCGCCTTTAGAGTGCACCATATCCCGGAAGGACTCATTGAGCGAAAGCTCAATGAATTTCTGGCACTGACTCAAGGAAACCGCACTGTACTTCAATACGCACAGGCTTTCAATCACCTATGCTAGTACGCGGGCTATCATGCTGACACGGATGCTAAGAAAAGGGATCGATTCCATCGCGGACTAAACACCAAGCTGAAGGAACGCTTGAATCTGGTCAGGGCTGACAACTTCAATGAATTGGTCAACATGGCCATTACCCAAGAAGATTGTATTTCAGCCCATCATGCTGAGAAAAGGCAGAAAGTATCGCCTGGACCTTCAATGTTACAACCTTCGAGGTATCGGTTGATTCAGAACCCAGTTCCCCGAGCTCCGCTCCGAAATGTTCCAGCAGGCAGATGGGTAGCTAGACATCCTCAGCAGCCCCAATTCAACAGGCCACCAGTGCCTCAACCTTTGTAGCAGCAATGACAATTCGGTCCAAGGTCGAAACCCCCGCAGGTTAATCAAGGGAATAACATCAATCGATGTTTCAACTGTGGTAGTCCAACGCATTTTGTTAAAGACTGCCCACAACCAAGGAAAACATTCCCTAGACAAGCCTCCAACTCCAACTCCAACTCCAACTCCAGGAACAAAGGCAAGAGGCAGGTTATGAAAGTCCGTCAAGGAAGAGTAAATTTCACTAATCTATCGGAACTTCCGGAAGGTGCACCAGTGATGACGGGTACATTCACTCTACACCATCACCCTGCTATTATACTTTTTGATTCTGGTGCAACCCATAGTTTTATCAGTACAAGGTTTGGGATCAAAATAGGTTTGGATATCTACCCCACTAATGGAACATATATGATAACAACCCCTGGAGGTAGAATTGCATCAAATCAAATTTGTAGAGGTGTACCAATCCAGTTGGGTAGCACTCTGATAACAACAGCCTTAATTTTATTAAACCTAGAAGGAATGGATATTCTTCTAGATATGGATTGGATGACCAGACATCGGGTATCTCTAGATATCTTTTCTCGAATAGTTGAGATAAATTCCCCGGAATATGGACATACCATTCTTCATCTTCCACAATAGGAGTATATCAACTCTTGTGTGTATGCTATAGAAGGGATCAAGTTAGAGGATATTCCTGTTGTGTGTGAGTACCTAGATGTTTTTCCGAATGACTTGCCCAGAATGCCTCCAGATAGAGATGTTGAGTTTGTTATAGAGTTACAACCTGGCACAGCCCCCATTTCTAAGAGGCCCTATCGTATGCCACCCAATGAGCTGGCAGAGTTAAAACTTCAACTTCAGGAACTCCTTGATAAGGGTTATATTTGTCCAAGTGCTTCACCTTGGGGATGCCCTACTCTGTTTGTTAAGAAAAAGGATCATAGTCTTAGACTATGTGTTGATTATCGCCCCCTCAATGCGGTTACTATTAAGAATAAGTACCCTCTTCCCCGTATTGATATCCTGTTTGATCAGTTAGCCGGAGCCAAGATATTCTCCAAAATTGACCTTCACTCTGGGTATCATCAGATAAAGATTAGGCCAAGTGATGTTCCAAAAACAGCTTTCTCCACCAGATATGGACTCTATGAATATCTGGTTATGTCCTTTGGTCTTACCAATGCACCGGCATATTTCATGTATCTCATGAACTCTGTCTTCATGCCGGAACTCGATAAATTCGTAGTGGGTTTTATCGATGATATCCTGATCTATTCTAAAAATCTTGAAGAACAAGCTGGACATCTCCACATTGTTCTTCAGTGTTTGCGAGATCACCATCTGTATGTCAAATTCTCTAAATGTGAATTCTGGCTTGATACCGTCAAATTTTTGGGTCATACCATTTCCAAGGACGGTATATCTGTTGATCCGAGTAAAGTCCAGGAAGTGATGGATTGGAAACCCCCTACTTCGGTCCATCAAATCCGCAGTTTTCTTGGTCTTGCTGGTTACTACCGTCGTTTCATTCCAGATTTCTCCCGGATAGCCAAGCCCATGACAGAACTATTGAAGAAAGGAGTTAAATTCTCCTGGAATTATAAATGTGAAGAAGCTTTCCACACTTTAAGAGCACATCTTACCACTGCTCCAGTTTTGGCTCAGCCAGATACATCCAGACCTTTTGATGTCTATTGTGATGCATCAGGCATCGGACTTGGGTGTGTACTTATGCAGGATAACCGCATGATTGCATATGCCTCTAGAGCACCTCAAACACATGAGCAGAACTATCCTACTCATGATCTTGAGCTTGCAGCCATTATACATGCACTTAAACTTTGGAGACACCATCTTATGGGTACCAAGTGCAATATTTACACGGATCATAAGAGTCTAAAGTACATCTTTACGCAAGCGGATTTGAATATGAGACAAAGACGTTGGCTAGAGCTTATAAAGGATTATGATCTTGAAGTACACTACCATCCAGGCAAAGCCAATGTGGTTGCGGATGCACTTAGCCGCAAATCACATTGTCATTGCTTATCAGTAGAAGTTTTCAACAACACTCTCTGCTGGGAAATGAGAAAGCTTAATCTGGAGATCGTACCTCAATGCAGTCTGAATCATATAGCAGTTGAGCCTATACTCCAGGATAGTATCGTTATGACACAACTACATGATAAGAGAGTCAAAATTATCAAGCAACAATTAGCCCAAGGAGAAGAAAAGTATAAATGTTTCCAAGAGGATCCTAAGGGAATTCTACGATTTAATGGACGTATAGTTGTACCCAAAAACCCTCAGCTTCGCAAATAGATAATGGATGAAGCATATTTATCTAAGTTTGCTATGCACCCTGGAAGTACAAAGATGTACCAGGATTTGAAACAAAATTTCTGGTGGACCCGTATGAGAAGAGAAATAGCAAAGTATGTTTCTGAATATGATATTTGCTAGAGAGTTAAGGCCAGTCACTTAAAGATTTCTGGTACGCTGCAACCTTTACCTATTCCTTCTTGGAAATGGGAAGATATCATTATGGATTTTATCGTAGGTTTACCCAATACTTCCTAGAGGCATGATTCCATTTGGGTGATTGTGGATAGGTTAACCAAGACCGCTCACTTTCTTCCAGTGCATACCACTTACAATGCTAAGAAGTATGCTGAAATATATCTAGATCAGATCGTGCGTCTCCATGGGATACCTAAAACGATCATCTCTGACTGTGGAGCATAGTTTGTTTCTCATTTCTGGGAGCAACTTCAACAAGCTCTTGGAACCAAGTTAATTCGAAGCTCCGCATATCATCCGCAAACAGATGGGCAAACAGAAAGGATAAATCAAATCCTAGAAGATATGCTTCGAGCCTGTGTGATCCAGTACAACAAGCATTGGGACAAATGCTTAGCTCTGGCAGAATTCTCTTATAATAACAGTTATCAGTCAAGTATCAAAATGGCTCCTTTTGAAGCATTATATGGTCGCCAATGCAGAACTCCTTTAAATTGGTCTCAGACTGGTGAACGCGAAATCTTGTGGCCTGAACTTGCCACCAAGGCAGAAGAAAAGGTAAAGATCATTTGGAATAATCTAAAAGCAGCTCAGTCAAGACAAAAGAGCTACGCAGACAAAAGGAGGAAACCAATACAGTTTGAAGTAGGTGATTTTGTATACCTGCGAGTATCTCCTACTCGAGGTGTTCAACGATTTGGTATCAAAGGCAAACTCGCTCCTCGCTATGTTGGCCCTTTTGAAATCCTTGAAATTTGTGGACCCGTAACCTATCGACTTCAACTTCCTCCTCAGCTAGCAGCCATTCATAATGTATTCCATGTATCTCAACTGAAAAAGTGTATCAGTGTTCCTTCTGAAATCATTGATACACAAAGCATCGACATCGAACCTTATCTTTCCTATGAGGAGCATCCAATCAGAATCTTAGATACCAAGGAAAGAAGTACTAGAAGAGCGACAATCAGGATGTTCAAGATCCAGTGGAATCATCATACTGAAGAAGAAACTACCTGGAAAACCGAAGACTATCTTCAAAAGAATTTCCCAAACTTTCTCAAGATTCCTTGGGTACCTATCATCTTAGTATATCATTCCTGTAATCTCGGGACGAGATTCCTTTAGGGGGGAAGGTTGTGACACCCTAGGTGTTAAATTTAGCAAGCCAATAGGAAAAATGTTGTGTATGGTTTGAATTGTGTGAAATTTGAGTAAAGTTATGAAAATAAGGGTATTTATGTAATTTCACAAAAATACAAGTCCTTTTATGCAAGTAGTTGAATTACAAAAATAACTTTCAAAGTTACTAAGGGTTAAAATGTAAAAATGCAAGTCATCATGACCTGCCATAAATATTTGCAATTAAGTCCAAAACTACATAAAATTCACCTTACTAAGCACAAAAATTTATTAAGTTTGATTTAAGTCCAAATGGTAAAATAAAGCTGTGTACTTTAGGTTTTTGAACTTGAGCCCTAAAGCAAAGTTGTAGGATTTGAAAAACTTTACAACTTTTATTTTGATCATTTCCTCATTAGAGCTTTGGATCAGTGGAAAAATTCAGTTTACAGTGAGGTCCCTGAGATTTTTGCAAATTCCAAGGAAGTCCTTCGGACCCCCTTCCCTCTTCTTCTTCCTCTAGCACTCTTCTCTGCTCCTCTGGCTCCTCTGCCGCCGGTCGTCAACGCCACTCACTGCCGCTCCAATTCCTTCCCGGCGCCACCTCCTGCTGCCCTCACCTCCACACGTCGCTCTCCCCTCCCCGGCCTTGCTTCCCTCCCCCGCTGGCCTTTCCTGCGCGCGCCACGCCAACCCGAGCGCCGCCCGGCTGCCACCTCGTCGCCGCCGTGTCCCGCGCTCGTGCCTACTCTTCTTCCTTCCCTCTGCTGCCCAGTAGCACCAGTAGACCGCACTCAATCCATTTCCCTCTCTTTTCCTTGCCGCGCGCACCCGGAGCCTCGAGCACCACCGCCACCCCCTTCCTCCACTCCGGCGACTCTCTGTTCGCCGTGGGCCGCTACCGTCCGCCACCCATTGCCCACTATGACCCCCTGGGGAGCTTCCCCTCACCTCACTGACGCTCCCAGGCCACTTCTCGTGGCCGGACTTCCACTGGAACCACCTCGCCGTCGTTCCCCTCCTCGCCGGTAAGCTCCTGTCGCCGTTGAACCCCTACCTCCGCCCCTTCTCCGTCCAATCCGACCACCCCAAAAGCTTCCCCTCCTCCTGCTATAGCTATTAGACCAGAGCTTGGCCGCCCTCCTCATAGGGAAGCCCCTCGCCGACGAGCTCCTCGTCGCCGCCGCCTCGGCCGCCGTGGGAACCCCGCCTCCGGTCACCCCCTCTTCCTCCCAAGCCCACCCCTGGACGCGCCTTGAGCTCCTGATGCTCGTGGGCCAGCCCTTCTCCACCCCCGACGCCGACCCTCGTCGGAATTTGGCCGGTGACATCCCTGCTCTTCTTCCCCGACTAGCCAAGGGCTTATTTGAAAGGATTTGAAAAGTTCTAAGGGCCTCACTACAAGATTCCATAACCCCCCCAATTCAAAAGCTGTGAACTTAAAAAATGTGTAGAAAATTGTAGAAAATTCAGGAAAATGTCAAACCGGTTGGGTTTGAATCTTTGTATTAAATACTACAACTTTTGTATTATGATCATGAGATGAATATGTGTATTTTGTGCTGTGTTTAAATTAGTAGATAATGGGTCCTTTAATTAGATCTTTTGATCCATAATAGTGCTGAGGCTCAAATTTGAAATATGATGTGTGTGTGCTATAAGAAGAGTTGTGTAAAATTTGGAGACTCAGCATAGTCCTCTAACTATGATATTTAGATATCTTTGCTTCATATTGATAAAGGTTCCATGATTTAATTTCAAATGCATTTCTTCATGTTTGTGGCTGAAAGTTTTACCTTAGCCTTGTTTCAACATGAATAATCCAAGATAAAAGTTTGAGAGCCAGAAACCTAATGTAGCTTCAACAATGAATTTAAGTTTAGATTCAAAGAAAATTCATGAACAATAGCTCTAGTTCATGAAAAATTATGAACATATTTTTAGGTGTTGCTCTTGAGTAGTGTGTCATGTCCATAAATTTTCAACACATGATCAGGTGTAGAACAACTAGAATAAATAGCTAGGGTTATCAAAGGTCCATAATTAAATAATAACCTAGGGTTATTAAAGATAATTAGCTAGTCAAATAAATAAAGTTATTAAATGTAATTAGTGTGATTATTTAAGATAACCAAACATACTACCTAATGTATTTAGTTTAAATGTTTGGGGTAAACGACCATGTTACTTAATGTAACTAGGTGGTTTAATTAATACCCGATAAATGACTGCCTAGTAAAGGGAAATTGTGTTGTTTGCTAGTATGTAATGTTAATTTCGTTGGATTGCAATTTTATCGTGAAATAGAATAAAAGTCTATGCATCTTCTAAACTGCATCGTTTACATCACATGTAGACTCGACGCTTCTCGCCGACGGAGATTATCAGATTCTCCTGGAACCCGAAGTAGAAGTCTCGGAAGACACCGGGAACATCGCCGAAGATTTAACTGAGGCTCCGAACCCGAGTTCAGAAGAATTTATTAACGTCTCTAACTCCAGCCTCGCCAGTGAAGGCAAGCCCCGGTCATAAACCCATTACATTATAACAATGCAGTTCATATATATATATATATATATATTTATATATATACTTGTGCATTAAGTTCTTAGGAATTGTCTGGAAACCTAGTTGCATATTCTTAGGAACCGATGTATTGAATATTAGAACCTGAGTCCGACTAGTGCTATGCTAATAGGACCGGTAGAAGTCGAGTGATTTCCTGTCACTCGCGCGATGTAGGAAGTGGTTGTTTCCGATCCTGCAGTTACTATAAGGATGACGAATGGGGTTATGTGTAGTATCATGGAAAGAAATGATACCCCATCTGTGTCGATGAATTTGGTTAAGGTCGCAGTGTGTGGTAGTGGCAGTTAAGCGTTTGAAAGTACTAGCCACATGCGTGAAATATGGTAAGCGGTAAGCCTAGTAACCAATCGGCCCGGGAAGTGAACTCGTCCCCCACCACTCGACTTTTATTTTATGTTTGCACGCACCGACATGTGGGAGTACGTTCTGCAGAGCATACGGGAATACGGTCATATAGTCACGCTGTAGACGTATGTCCTGCACATTGGATGTGCGTATGGTCCTGCAGTCGCTTGTGGTGGCATTGTTCCACGACTCGGAATGAAAGGAAAACGGTTGCTTCGGAACGACCTGTCGGTGTTCCAAGCGTGTGAGTTAGGTTTACCTTGCAAGGGTTGAAATTCGATTCAGAATCGTCCGTTTCTCTTGGAGATTGAGACTGCTTAATACTTCTGCCACATAGAGTAACAAGAGCAATCTTATGATGAGTAATACTAAGGTATGCTTTAAAAAGGCTCTACCTTGCTTGAGTAGTTATAGGTGCTTACCTAGAATGGTTAATGAAACTAGAATTTTAAAGCTAAATTATTATATTAAGGACCTACTCTTTGTTGCTTTTCAGCAAAAGCTAAACCAAGAACCTTTGCAAAGCCTTCATGGTCTAGTTATGGGCTAAGTATACCTAATTCCGGGTAAGCCTTGTTGAGTATTAGAATACTCAGCCTTGCAATATGATTTTATTTCAGGTCATGTCCTTGAAGACCCTACCCTTCCCATGCCTTGGCCCTATGCTCTTCCTGATGGTTGGTCCGTGGAGTGGGACCCGTCCCCGGCCAACACTGATCATACCGAGTGATGTCATGCCAGGGCTTAGCATGATGTCCGTACTAGCGACGTGTATAGTTGTCGTATTTTAAATTCCGCTGCCGTGAACTTGAAACTTTAAAACTGGTTTGTAATAATTTCTATCAGTTTGGAACTTATGCTACTTTTGGAAACTCTTGTAATAGAAATGCCTGTGATGTAAAATATGATGGCAATTGTATCTCTGAACTCGCCTTCGTGCGAGGTACCTTGTTTGATCCAGCTTTCGGTGGTTTATCGGGACGTTACCCGAACAGGCCAAGGGGTTACACCGTTTGAAGTACGATTTGAGCCCTTGATAGAGGACTTGCGTACTTGAGCCGGTGTAATTCAGGTTGGTTCTGGCACAGCGATGTGCGTAATACCCTACGTCCTGTATGGTGGTTTATATTGCCTTGGGTGTTGATTGATGCTTTGAGGGGTCCCTGCCCGCCCTTATATATCCGGGAGGACAGGGTTACATGAATCCTAGTCCGACACTAGCCTAGGAATCGTACTCGAGTACAACTCGAGTAGTTTTCTTCTGTACCAGCTAGTCCTACTTCGCATGCGAGTAGAGTACAACATAGATAAGGTATAGGACATGTCCTATCCCCTAATCCTGTATGAACTACGTTATGTACACAGTCTCGTAGTCCTAGGTCTGACAGTCGGCAGGGAGGATAGCTTTTGACTCGTAGACAAGAAAGAAAGGTGGCAGTCCTGTGGCTTTGTAAGGTTGAGTGCGTAGCCCCCAAAAGACATGTGGTAATTCATGAATCCACTTGCCACCCTTTTTGCTATTTGCGTCATAGAGTCTCTTCTTAAGCCTATCTCCTATCATGCCATTGGCTCGCTCGACCTGACCATTGGCCGTCGGGTGTGCGACTGACACTACTTGACCTCTATAGCTGAGTTTTCATATGATTCCCAGAACTGATGTGATGTGAAATTGGAACCCAGCTCTGTGATAATAGTGTTGGGGAAGCCAAACAGATGTAGGATGTCACAGAAGAAGTCGACTACTTTGTTTGCCTTGAGAGTTGTAATCGGCTTGTACTCGATCCACTTTGTTAACTTGTCGATTGCCACCAACATGTGAGTAAAACCCCCTAGCGCTGTTGTCAAAGGCCCAATCATGTCAAGGCCCCAGTAGGCAAACGGCCAGGAAGGTGGGATGGTGATCAAGTCGTGAACTAGGACATGAGCTTGTTTGCCAAAGAACTGGCAGTTGGGATACGGGGGACGAGCTCTTCGGCATCCGCCTAGGCTGTCAGCCAGTAGAACCCTAATCTAAACGCCTTCCCGACTAGTGTGCGTGACGTCGTGTGGTTGCCGCAGGACCCATCATGAATTTCCCGGAGTATATTTTTGCCTTCCTCCACGAGGACACACTTCATGAGTAGCCCTGTTCCCGATCCGTGCTTGTATAACTTGTCACCAAACAGAACATACCCCTTACTCCGCCACATGATGTGTCTTGCCAATATGCTTTTTGAAAAATATTGGGGGGGGGAGGGTAGCTTCTGGTGATGAAGTCGATAAAAGGTACCCGCCAATTGACCTCGATCATCATGACCTCTCGATCGGGTCCTTAGGGATCCTAAGTTGTTGATGTGATTAACAGATAGAACAAAATGGCACCTAAAGCACCTTTCTATTTTTCACGACCGTGCCTGAGCATGTTTTTCATTGAGAAGGCTAAAGCAACCTTCTATGATACAATGAAAACTTGTCTATTTAGTAACCCTTACAAAACTGTGATGCAAAATTATTTAATAGCGTTTATAATCAAACCAACGCAGATTAAATTCATTTATTATTAGTTGTCATACTGACTAAATTCATTTTTTTTTGTTTACGTTCATATGTGATACCCTCCAGCATCATGAGCTACATAAATGATATAGAGGAGGTTTGGGGAAATAACTTCACTACTTGGAGGGATCAGATTAACCTGATCTTGGTCATTATGGATAAGGACCACTCTATGAGAGACAATGCTCCTGTCGCTCCAGTTGCCGCAGGGGATAATGATACTACCCTTGCTGAGTGCACTCACTAAGAATCCAAAGAATGCAAAGGACTTCATGGCAAAAGTGGAGGAGTACTTCAAGGGGTCAACTAAGGTCAATGCAAACACTCTTCTGTCTAAGTTGATGAACACTAAGTATGATGGGCTAGGTAGTGTGAGGGAGCACTTTATGAGCCTTGTTGACTTGAGGGATAAGCTCAAGGACTTGAAGTGCCCTCTGAATGATGAGATCCTGCTTCACCATGTGATGTTGTCACTTCCCTTAGTGTTTGATCCATTCAAGATCAACTATAATGGAAGCGATGGGCAGTGGGACATTGCTACACTGATTGCTAAGTGCAGCTAGGAGGAAGAAAGGTGGAGATAAGAGAAGTGTGGCTTTGCCACTCTCATTCATTTGTTTCTGCCAAACGATGATGCAAAATTATGTAATCGCATTTTTAATCAAGCCAAAGCAAATTAAATTCATTTATTCTTAGTTGTCATTACTGACTAAATTAATTTCTTTTTTTTACATTCAGATGTGACACCCTCCAGCATGATGAGCTACATGAATGGTGTTGAGAAGCTTGGGGGGGATAACTTCACTACTTGGAGGGATCAGATTAACCTGATCTTGGTCATTGTGGATAAGGACCACTCTATGAGAGAGGATGCTCTTGTTGCTCCAGTTGCCATAGGGGATAATGATATTACCCTTGGTTAGCGCACTGCTTCTTGTGAGAAAGAAAAGGAGTGGTGGGAGCGTTCTAATAGGATGGCCCTCATGATAATGGATATGACCATTAACCTGACCATAAGGGGAGCACTCAATGAGAATCCAAAGAATGCCAACAACTTCATGGAAAAAGTGGAGGAGTACTTCGAAGGGTCAACTAAGGCCAATGCCAGCACTCTTCTATCAAAGTTGATGAATGTTTGCGCTACTTAGACTATACAAACTAATCCGCAAGTGCACGGATACCGATGTAGCTTTCACCAGGGAGTTTACCTGGGATATCGAATCCAAGGAACGGTAAGCGCGATTAGACCTAGAATTATTCAACTAGACCCACCAGGGGAGAAGAGGTAAGAGGCTAGAGGGTCTAACTTCAGATAGCCGACTCGTTACCCAGATAACTTGCTACTCACTAACTTGATCTGCTTCGGCGGCTGGAAGAGGAAGGACTTCAGAAAGGGTGAGATGGGAGTCCAATAGCAGCTTGCTACTATTGCTATGAAAGCACCCAAATATTGTGGATTACGAGGGACAGACAGGACTATCACCACCTGCTGACTACCACACTATTCCATAGGGTGGAACACAACCCAAGGTAACTAACCAAGCCTAGGCACCACGCCTAAAACTATCGAGTTACTTACTCCTACTGTGTACTTAGGGAGAGAGCAAACTTAAATAGGTAGAACTTTGCTACCTATGCAGACTGGGGATCCTGTAGATTAAACAAAGTAACTAAACAAATTACTAAAAGTAAAGAGAAGAACTAGCGAGATACTGAAGATAAATGAGGAACTTACTTAAAGAAGCTTTATTCCTCTGAGGTGGCTACAGAGTTGGAGTAAGACCGAGGGAACCCGGCTCCTATCCTAGCTTGGCTCTCACCCAAGCTCTCACCTTACACTCTCCCTATTATACACTTAAGGTAGTGCAACAAGACTAAGAACTCTTCTTCTCCAAAAATGGTGTGTTGAGAGTGGAGGTTTGTGTTGCCATTTATTGGACTTCAAGGATGGTGCTTGCTGCGTAGCTTGTCTTGTAAGTAGAGAAGTCAGTTGACTTAACTTCCACGCAAAGCCGGGCACGTGATGCAGGGCCAGGCCTGCCGGCCTAGGATTCTTGCCACGTGTAACCGCCCTTCTGGTGGACGCTCCTGATCACTCTTGGAGGTCGGTAACGGTTGCGTTTTTCTGAAGCAAAGGCCGGCCTGAGGGAGGCCAGTGGCTTGGCTGGGGCTCCTCTTAGCCCTCCGATGCACCGACATCTTGATCACTGGATGCATGTGGATCCATCAATCCATGACTCAAGACTTTTGGCCGTATGATGATGTCCTTGATGATGTGCCGGTCTGGGTGGCATGGACTTGAGTTTGTACATGTGATGATGAAGTTTGAGACATGTTCACCTCAATGTCAGGCCGGTCGGCCAAGGATTTTCCCCTTTTTGGCCAAATTTTGTATAGTGAGCTCCTGAAATCAAATAATCACCAAAACTAGTGGAACTCATCAGGGTAAATGATCTTAGCATAATTTTGGCCACAAAATTATGAAATCCAGAGAAGTGTTGGTGGTAAAAAAATTATAGAAATCGACCGCCAACACGCCCCCACACTTAGGCTTTGCTCATCCCGAGCAAAAGGGTTGAATTAGATACAGAGGATAAAGCAAAGTTTGGGCTCATGAAAACCAAAGTGTGCATAAGAATTTATTTCTAAGCTTTCCCTCATACCTTGGATTCTGGGTGGCTAGCACCTTCACTTTCGCCTATTGAACCCTAGAACAAATTGACATGGAGCAGGATTCCTCCCTTTCTCAATACTTGGAGGTTTTTGCAAGATTTTAAAAATTTGGAGGCATACTCTCCATGAAGCTTGTATGTGGAGCTTAAGGTAGGGATAGAGAATTTTGCATATCTTTTTCCATCTATGTTGCGAGATCAAATGACTTGTCTCTGAGAGGTCATGCCATCCTAAGACTTTGGTCAAGTGCAAATGAGTGAAGTGGATGCCCTTGAGTGGTATTTGATTCTAGCTTCTTCCATCTTTCCCCTCTCTCTCTCTTTTTTACTCGAGCAAGAAGTTCGTCACTCGCTTTCTTTTTCTTTCAGGGGGATGAAGAGCTGCTTGAGAACCACATTTGATGGACTTTGTTCAATGGATGTGTACATGTATGACCAAAGTACCAGGGTGTATGATAAGTCTTAAGAGGCAATGATGTTTGATTAAGCTCAAGATGTAAAAGGTAGCTACATGGGTTCAAACTATATCATCTATGTGTATGGCTCTGGATAGGATTTGGTAAAGTTGAGCATGAATGAGAGCTGCCTCACGTTTTCTTTTAAGAATAAATATTCTCCAAGACTTTGAATTTAGGAAAGATCATGCATCACATGTCATTATATCATGAAGATCGATACGCAAGTGATCAAGTGATCCTATCATAAAGTTCCAAAGGCACATAGGTACTTGCACTAGAAATAAACTTGAGCAACTTTGATAAACATGTAGAGATTTCATCTCCTTCTATGTCTTTTATTCAAATTTTTTACTTCATTAGCTTAGGTACAAATTTGAACAAACCTAGGAAAGGAAGGAGTAAGGGGGTCGCAAGCCTCCATGTCGAGGTGGATGAGCACAAGGGCCCGACAGGTGGGTCCGGCTGGCCCACCTTTGTGGCCTGAGACTCAGGCTCAGGTTGCACATGTGCAGGCACGGCTCCAGGATCCTGGTTCCTTCTGTACTTGAATTTTTGGGCATGGGTGTAAGCCGGCTGGCCTGGGGCAAGCTGCCCGGCCCTGGTTCACGTTGGAATTCGTTCATTTTCGTCCAAGGATTCA
Organism: Panicum hallii; assembly: GCF_002211085.1. Lineage (NCBI taxonomy): Eukaryota > Viridiplantae > Streptophyta > Magnoliopsida > Poales > Poaceae > Panicum > Panicum hallii. The sequence goes on along the minus strand of NC_038046.1, from coordinate 20,172,535 downwards.
ATGACATGTTGCTCATCTCGTTTTGCTGCGCACTTGATGAGAAATCGGAACAGGGGTGTGGTTGGCACGCAAGCGTGCACCAACCACCCAAGCATGGCATGAAACAGAACACTTTTATTTTATTCAATTCAAATTGAGGTGCTACTGGAATTACAAAAGATTGAAATAAAAAATTAGAAGGAAAAAATTCAGCACCTAAGCCTAAAACTAATCTAGCCTAACCCATCTAATCCCTCGGGTCCGGGGTCCTATAGAGGTCCTTGTTCCCGGTAGCCTTGCCGAGGTGCTTAATCTTGGAGCACATCGCCTTGCGGAGAGTATCGACCTTGTCATCAAGGTTCATCCTCTCGACCTCCGACTCAGCCACACGCTCATCCATATTATTCAACTTTAATTTGAGCACGGCGAGTTGCTCCCTTAGTTCCTTGATCTCAGCGCCCTCCTCCTCCTCCTCGCTGCTGTCCGTGTATGCCTAGATCTCTGGGGGGCCACGGATCGATGGTGGCGAACGAGTGCGTCGTATCGAACCCAGGGTGGAGTCAATGGACTTCCTCTCCCCACGATCTAGGGGAGGTGAGAGCACCTTCCGAATGCCAACCTTCTGTCCACGCACGCGATGGCATGGCAGACTTGGGCTGGCTGGCGTGTACTCTGGCAACTTGGGCTCCACTATCTGCTAGGCGACGACTTGTGTAGCGCGCCTCCCGAAGAGGACGGCACAAGGTGCTTGCCGCCTTCCTCGGGGACAGAACCCCCATGGTCGGCCATATTGGCATGCGCGCGCTAGTGCGCCTGTTGGCCTCCACTCCTGGACTCTTGGAGGGGGAACCTGCTTGAGATGGCGATGATCAGCGTGAAGGTGAGGCCGGCCAGCCTCTCCCAGTCCGGCCGGCCTGTGGTTGACACCTCTGGCCTGCAGGCAGAGAGGTGAAGGCCTCAGCCATCGCTAAGGGCTCCATGATACGGACACTGCTGAAGGATGCACGACTTTAATTAGATTTGGAGGGTGCCGGAGGTGAAGTGGTGGCCATGGCGACCGACTTTGAAATTGTGGTGGTGGATTGTGAGGCCATGGCAGAGATCTCAGGAAGTTTGAAAGTGAAGAGGAGTGAAAGGCTTAGGAGGAAGGTGAAGCGTCCCCTCACCAGAGGTGACCAAATGCAATACAAATATCAGTCCCAGGAGGCTGATAACACATTTATTACATCAGATGGTTCATTACCGTACAAACCGTCGAGGTAGCGGGCACTGAAGCGCCACTATCAAGAGGGACAACATAAGGACTAAAAGCCAAACTAAAGTGCCAACGAAATCTAAGATGACATCAGAGTCTTGCGCCATGGTAAGCTTCCTGTGGAGACCCTGAACCACAGGCAAGGTTGGGTGCAGGACGGCGACCTACTCGACGTCTTCAGGAACGAAGTTCGGATGCTCCTCTATAAAAACTAGGCAAGAGTGAATACATATATACTCAACAAGTCCAACCACACCCACGGAGGGGGATAATAAAAATCATGCACAGGATACATCAAGGATAAGGCTAGGATTCATTTGCGATAAAGCAAGGTTTTACACATGCAAGGGTTCATTTAATAAAAGAGTTTTCTCAAAATATTTCTGTAGTAATCGAATAACAAGTGGGGTTGATCCTATACAAAGGATCCAAGTTTTAATGCTAATGGACTCCACATCCATAGTAGCTCACGGCAGAACTGCCGGACACTTTCAAAACAACTCACGCCACAAAACCAACCATCCCAAAATGTCTATTGAAGTGACCATGCCGTAACTCGTCCAATACCGTGGACATGGCTATTCAAATAGATTTTACACTCTACAGAGGTTGTACACTTTACCCACAAGTAGGGTACTGCACTATGAACACCTTAGTGTCGCTGCGGATCCTAACAAAGCCATTACCCACCTTAGCTGAATCTAACTAGCCAACACGGAAGCAACCATGGGGTTAATGACCTATCAACAAAGTCATAACCGGGATATAACTCACACAAATTGTATTCCTTCTTCATGATCTCCCATTGCTCACCAGCTCTCCTTTTGGCTAGCAGAACAACTAGTGGGGTTTATGCTAAGCCGTTGCCCACACAACGGTCAAGTGGTTGTACGATAAGTGGGTTAGGCAAGATGACACCTTAGTTCATCCTTACATTGACAAGACGGACATCTCCCAACCATGCTCAACCACAAAGGTACAAGCTCACCAGTGGCATTTCACACAGGAAACACCGTCCATCTCATCAGGTTATATCTTTCTTTTATTTTCTCGAAAACCCGTTTTATCCTTTAAAACACTCACACCTTTATTTTTGATAAAACGCGTTGTGGTCATGATTAAAATATAATAAAGGGAATAAGAGGTCCTACGCATCTCTAGCAGTAGTTAACGTCCAACAGAGCAAATCCTATATAGACATTAACCCAGGTCATCAAGGAATAGTCATAGCAATCAAGGGGTGGCTATCCAACCATGTCTTGCAATAAAACAATGCATTTTATAAAATAGGCCAATAGGTTGTGTTTATAAAACTGTGATAAATATGCATCAAAGGATGGGATTGGACTTGCCATCCTCAAAGCCTTCCGAAAGCTCCTCCTCGAGGTACGAGTCTTTGGGCTCCGGCTCGCGGTACTACTCCTCCTCGGTCACACCGTCAGCTACGACACACAAACAATCACAAAGTACGCCGACGAGCTTAAAAAAGAGAGGGAAATAGGGAGCTTTGATTAAAAAATAGAGAAGACTATTATATTTATCGGATGTGGATCCTTAGACTTGGAGAAAATATTTGGAGATGATGCGTAGTGGAGTTTGGAATTGATTCGGAACAAAATGTCGCATGAACTGATGAGTTAAAGGTCATTTAGGGAGTAGTTTAAAAGGATGAGGACCTATTTGTAATGAAATAAAGAGATAGAAGGAGCTATGATTAAATATTTGAGAGAGGGAGGTGGAGGGCTGCGGACTGCATAAGAAGGAAAAGTGGAGCGGGTTATGCACAAGTCTGCCTATCTTCTTCCTCGAGACAGAACAGTAGGGGGAGGGGAACGGTAGGATGGGGGGGGCGGCCAGGCCATGGGCGCCGGCCCCCTGGTGCATGGCGACGCACGGGGAGGAGGGGAAAACGGAGAGGAGGCCGAGGGGGTCTGATTCCGGCACCTTGTGCGGAGACAGTCTACGGAGGGCTGTCTATGGAGATGGGTGGTGGCCGGCAATGGTGGGTGGTGGCGGCGAGCTGCAGCACGAGGTAGAGGAGGGAGGTGCTAGGGCAGCGTGGGCGGAGTGAGGGGCGGCTCGGGGGCTGATTTATAGGCCGAGAGGGAGAGGGGAGATGGCTGGCATGGGAGGGTCACGGGCAGTACAGGAACCTCACCATTAATGGCGGCCGGGATGCTCGGGGACAAGGCGCAAGCTGCGAGGGCGAGGGGACGGGACGGAGACGGGCCGGCGCAATAGCGGGTCGCACGCCAGTTTGGCGTGCACGGGCAGCAAGCATGCAGTAGCACAGCGAGCAGCAGCGGTCGCGGCGGCCGTGGCGTGACGCGGGCGGCGCGATGCGAGCGCGCATGCACAACCAGCAACAGGGGCAGCGGCGAGTCATGCGCTGGCCCGCACGTGCATGCAGGGAGCGGGCTACAGCTCGAGCAGGTAGCACAGTAGCTCAACAATTTAAATAAGCAAGCGGGAGAATTAGAAGTGAGAAATAAAATGAATTTGAACAAAATATGAGGAAAGAAAAGAGGGGATACGTGCGCGGCACCGACGATCACGGCCGGGCAGGCGCTTGGGGCCGATCGCGACACGATGGTGATGCGACGGGACGGCAGGGCCGGTGGAAAAGGAAAAGGGACGGGCAGCTCCGCGAAAAAAGAGGAAGAGACTGCACGATGTCGGGACGGTGGAAAATCGGGAGGTGGGCTTCGGGAGCTCAAGCGGTGGAAAAGGTTTAAAAGATTTTTCAGCGAGTGATTGGTAATGCAATTTAAATAAGATAAAAATGCGGGCATTACAAACCTACCCCACTTAAAATTAATCTCGTCCTCGAGATTCGGCTGGCTCCTAAATAGATGGGGAAACTCTTTCTCAGGGCATCTTCATGTTCCCATGTAGCTTCTTCCACTCCGTGTCTGCTCCACTGAACTCTGCAAATTTGTACTTTGGAGTTTCTTGTCCTTTTTGTGACAGTGTCCAAAATCTTGACAGGTACTTCCTGGTACCGAAGATTTGTCTGTAAATCTATTTCTTCTTCCGGCACACGCTCTTTCTCGGATACCCTCAGACATCTTCTCAGTTGGGATACATGGAATACTGGGTGTATGTCAGCCATTCCTTCTGGTAACTCCAGATGGTATGCTACGACTCCAATTTTCATCTGTAGTCGGTACGGTCCAATGTACCGAGGGGCTAGTTTCCCATGTATTTGAAATCTTCAAGTCCCTCGAATAGGTGAAACCTTGAGATAGACGAAGTCTCCTGGATTGAAGCTTATTTCTTGTCTCTTCTTGTCTGAGTAACTCTTCTGTCGAGATTGGGCAGCCTTCAGTTTTTCTCTAATTTCGGCCACTCTTTCTTCTGCTTCCCTTATGAGTGCGGGTCCAACAAGGGCACGCTCTCCAACTTCTGACCACATCAGGGGGTTCTGCACTTTCTCCCATAGAGAGCTTCAAATGGTGACATGCCCAAGCTTGCTTGATAACCGTTGTTGTACAAAAACTCAGCATAGGGTAAACTTTGTTCCCAATCCTTGCCATAAGTAAGGACACATGCTCTTAGCATATCTTCTACAATCTTTTTGTTTGACCATCGGTCTGCGGGTGATAAGCCGAACTGAAATCCAACTTGGTGCCCATGGCCTTATGCAAACTTTTCCAAACCCTAGAGGTGAATTGGGTTCCTCTATCCGAAACAATTCTGCTAGGCACACCATGCAGCTTCACTATGTTGTCCACATAGAGCCGAGCTAGCTTTTCTCCACCATAATTGGTCTGTACGGGTAGGAAGTGAGCGACTTTTGTGAGCCGGTCCACTATCACCCATATGGAGTCATGTCCTTTCGGTGTCTTGGGTAAACCCACTACAAAATCCATTCCTACCTCATCCCATTTCCAAACCGGGATGGGTAAAGGTTGCAGTAATCCTGCTGGCTTCTGATGTTCGGCCTTGATTCTTTGACAAGTATCACAATGGGCGACGAACCGTGCAATGTCCGCCTTCATACCACTCCACCAATACTTTTGTCTTATATCCACATACATCTTGGTGGATCCTGGGTGGATGGAATATGCCGAGTTGTGGGCCTCATCCATAATAGTCTGCCGGAAGTCTCCTTCCATGGGTACGCAAATTCTATCTTTGTACCATAAGGTTCCTTTGTCATCCACTCCAAAATCCGGTGCCTCGTTTTCTCTAGTATGCATGCGGATTTTCATCAAGTCCTTGTCTGAACCTTGGGCCTTTCTGATCTTATCCTCCAAAGTGGGTTGAACACTCAACTTGCGACTGGAACCATGGGAGGGGGGCGATGTGCATATTTAATCGTGTCATTTCTTCTTGTAGGTGGGCATCCTTAGGTCCATAAGATTTTTGGCTTAAGGCATCTGCTACCACATTTGCTTTACCAGGGTGGTAATGAATTTCCACATTATAATTCTTAACTAGTTCTAACCACCTTCTTTGCCTTAAGTTCAAATCTGGCTGGGTGAAGATGTACTTCAAGCTCTTATGGTCTGTGTAGATCTCACACTTATTTCCAATCAAATAGTGTCTCCAAATCTTGAGGGCATGCACTACGGCTGCAAACTCTAAATCATTGGTTGGGTAATTCTGCTCATGAGGCTTGAGTTGTCAGGAAGCATATGCCACTACTTAACCATCTTGCATAAGGACACATCCTAATCCTTGACGGGATGCATCACAATAAATGACAAAGTTTTGTTGAATATCCGGCAAGGTTAATACCGGGGCGGTTGTCAGTCTTCTCATTAACTCCTAGAAGCTTCTCTCACATGACTCGGTCCAGGTGAACTTCTTCTCTTTCTTGAGTAGTTCTGTCATGGGTCGGGCTATCTTGGAGAATCCTTCAATAAATCTTCGGTAATATCCGGCTAAACCGAGAAAGCTCCTGATTTTAGTGACATGCATTGGTTGCTGCCAATTGGAGACTGCTTCGACTTTTTCGGGGTCCACTGCTACTCCTTCTGCGGTCAAGATATGACCAAGGAATGCTACTTTCTCAAGCCAAAATTCACACTTGCTGAACTTGGCGTAGAGCTTGTGCACTCTCAACTTTTCCAAAACCACTCGTAGGTGCTGCTCATGTTCTTCGACACTCTTAGAGTAAATAAGTATGTCGTCAATGAAAACTACGACAAACTTATCTAACTCTTCCATAAACACCTTATTCATGAGGTTCATGAAATAAGCAGGTGCATTGGTAAGTCCAAAGGACATCACCGTAAACTCATATTGCCCATAGTGGGTGACGAAGGCCGTCTTCAGAATGTCACTTTCCTTAATCTCGAGCTGATGATATCCTGACCTTAAGTCTATCTTGGAGAAGTACTGTAACACCCTAAATTTTGCAAAGTACCAAAAATTGAATAACATGATAGGTTAAAGGGTCACCAGACTTGTTGATAAACAATTTTCCTTAGGTATAAAAATAAAGACCATATGATTGTGCATCTCATGCTCTTTGCATTATTTCATTGGTTGCAATTTATTTGGATTAAATTTGAATTCAAATTTTAGTTGCAAATTCAAAAGCATTTGTTTTTCTTCTTTCTTTTTCCCTCTCCCTCTCTTCTCCATTGGGCCCAGCCCAGCTAGCCACCTCCCTCCCCTTCCTTTCTTCCTTTTCCCCCTGGCAGCCCATCCGCGGCCCCCTCTCCTTCCTTTTTCTTCTCCCCCGCGCGTGGCCCATCGGCCTCTCCCCGGCCCATCGGCGCGCCCGCCTACGCCCCGCCTCCTCCCCATTCTCTCTCTGGCGTGAGGGCTCGAGCTCGTGTCCGGCTCGACCCCGCGACGTCCTCGCCGCCTCCGCCTCGGGCCCGCACGCCCAGGCACCCTTGGCCGCACTATAAATGCCGCCCAAACCCTAAGGTTATTTTCCCCTAGTCGCAGCCGCCGCGCCTCTAAAACCCTAGCCTCCGCGCCTGCCGCCGCCGCCATTGCCGCCCGCGCCTCGGGAGCTCGTCGCACCACCGCTTCCCTTGCTCCCCGCCATCGCACAACCACCGCCGGAACACCGCGTCGTGGTGAGGATGCCTCCCGGCTATCTCTCTCTCTCCCTCCCGCTCTCCCGCGCCCGCACGGCCTCGCCGGAGTCTCCGAGCCGCCGCTTGCCGTCGCACGGCCGCTCCGGCCAATTTCGCCGCCACTAAACCCCCTAGATCGATTCCTCACATCGCTCTCTACCTCCCCGTCCCGATCCGAGCCAGAACCGAGCCGGGAAATGCGATATCGCGTGAAGTCCGACGAGCCGCCGCCGCCTCCGCCTTGCCGTCGGCGCCCCGCCGCCGCTCCCGCGCCATCCCGTCCCGACCGCCGTCGGATCGAGATCCAGCGGCCCAAAATAGATCTAACCCGAGTCAAACCAATCGGTGTACCGGTCAACCGTGGCCCCTTTGCAAAATAGCCCTTATGCTTTTCCATATTCAACCCGCACTCCATCTCAGTTCAAAAGTATTCACGTTTAGGTCCTGTTTCTTCTATTTAGGCCCCTGTAGTTTTTCAAAATTGAACCCGCCGTCCAATATCCCTCGGTTTAGCGTTCTAACCCCTCTGTCTAGGGTTTAATTATGATCTAGCCCCTGTTTGCTTTGTTTGAGGTCCTTTTAGATCCAAATCTTTCGCAGTTAAGCCCTTGGAACCCTATTTTAGCCCTAACTTCTCCGTTTTAACTCTGACTTCATGGATTCTTGCGCTCACACGATCCTTACGACTTATACAATGATTTTAAAGCATTATTTTGCTCTGTCTATATTGATTGGTGTACTATTTCTTATTATTTGCACTTGTTTGCTTGTATGTGCTTGTGTACGATGTTAGACGGTGCGCAGTTCGAGGATCCGCAGGGTCAAGACTTTGAAAAATTTCCTGAGCAGCAGCAGTTTGCTAACGAAGGCAAGTGGTCCTTGATCATGTTTAAGTCCTATTAATATCACAATCACACCTTTACTTTTTATACATGCATGTGTCTAGAATATGATGGAACCCAAGTAAGGACATGACTAGTCTCTATTTAATATCCTTGTTTAAGCCTGGGTTGTTTTATTTATGTTATAGCTTCGCTAGTTGCTTATAAGTAGGTTTTGGATGGTTGGAAATCATGTTACCTCCTGTATCCATCATGTCCTCGGAATATTGTTTGGTGAGAAATAAGATTATTGAATGAATTGGAACATGGAGAACCACCCAGGAAAATAGTACAACCACAATTACTATATGGCTCTGGTCTTGGCTAATTAATTAGAAACCTTAGCTTGTGATGATCTTACCGAAAGGGCAAGAGGGGTTGCATTGACGGGGTATAGCTCAGTCCTTTTAAGGCACATGGCTATGTGGTCCTTGGCTAAGGAATTTCCTCATTAGGGAGGGTTATGACCGCTTTGGCTCGAAACCTTAGCGGATTGTCATAAGTTAGGGAATCTTTGTAAAGGCCTCGTAGTGAATCCCTACCACTCACCTCGGAAGTGTTTAAGGGCCTTGCAAACCCGGGCATCAAGGGAAACACGAGTTATGGGTAAAGTGTACAACCTCTGCAGAGTGAAAACTGATATATCAGCCGTGCTCACGGTTAAGAGCGGCTTGGACCCTCACTTGATAATTGAACTTAAAGATGATTTAAGCTTGTGTTCTTTATTTGTTTATATTATTGTTTATTTATTCAGTCTTTTATATAAGGGTTGGTATAAACTTGAACCTAGTTAATGCTTGCTAAATAAAACTTGACCAACTAAAATGCTTATCGCAGTGGAACCATGTCAGCTTATCCTTGATTTGGCCTTGCATGTCATATAATTTACACCACTTGCTGAGTAGCAACCCTAAGTGTACTCACGCTTGCTTTATTAAAACCAATGTTGCTCAGAACAAGATATTTGTCCGGAGTTTCCTGTAGATATTGGAGAATTCTAGGCGTATGTCTCCCAGTCAACTGCCTGTGAAGCTGGAGTCCGCTGCTATTTATCGATGTTTATATATTCGTTTAAGATTAAGACTATCGGTCCTGTAATAAAGTATTATTATACTCCTTTTCGTTAATGCATTGTTTCGGATATTCGCTTGTGACGTCTACTGTATATGCGGAACTTGATCCTGGCGCACATATGGGATGCATTCGATTACTTTCTTAAACCGGATGTGACAGAAGTGGTATCAGAGCAGTGTTAACTGTAGGACGTTAGCCTAGCTAGTAATGGTCGAATTTTAAGTCGTATCTTGCTTAGTAGCCAAGCTTCTGCCTGCTCGTTTTTAAAACTGCTTATTCTTAATTATATCACTATATTTTTTTCTTTTCTCTTTGAACTCATGCTTGTCTGTCAAGTGTGTTGATGTTTTACAAAAATGCCATCTTGCTTTATGGTCACCTATAGCAACTTTTCTAAATGTCCTCTATCTTGCGTGGCCCTAACTTTTGTTGCAGATGGTCAGAATTAGGCAGACTGCCCGTAAGAGCACCCGTGGACCGCCGCATCTGATTCATTACTCACAGGAGGTGTCTGACCCAGAGGACAACCACGACTCCTACGATCCTCCCAATGGGGGATGGGTGGACACCGACACTGAGGAGGAGCCCATGGAGTTGCCAGACGACCATCCAGAGGTCTCAAGTGGCAGCAATGAGGGCCTTGCAGGAGGAGATGGTGGTGATTCAGGTGTCGCAGATGGAGATAAGGATGAGGGTGGTGATGATGACTCCAATGCACCAGGAGATGACGACGACGATCCAGATGATGATCCAGAGCCAGCTGTCGCCACAAACCCACCACCACCTGAGCCTCGCTATGAGAAGCAGATACTTCACTTGGACTCTGCTGAGGGTCCGTTCCCTGCGCTTCTCTGGAGGGCTATGCAGAGGATTGGTTTTCCATGGAAGCCGCATTATGAGGCTCACTTGTTCAGGAATGCCCAGCAGGAGGAAGAGTGGTTGGTGTCAGTGTTGATCTGTGTCCCAGATGAGAGGCCTGGCTGCTGGGTGGAGTACTCCAAGCACTTTGACGAGGTGCCCAGGAGGACCTTGGAGGCAGGGACTAGTGAAGCCGCCAGGAGGGCACTCTACTATCTCTGCCACACTTATAGGAATGACCTTCAAGGTACAGAGTTTTAGCAGTTCCCACGCCGCAAGAGGGGAGCTACTTGTGCGCAAATTCCTGCCCCACCCTCTGGGGAAGGAAGCCTGCTCATGGATACTACGCAAGAGCTGGTCGCCGCTCTCAGCACGGATCTAGACGCAACCGGGACAGAGATCTTGGAGGTCAAGGAAAAGCTGCTGAAGACTATCAGGGAGAAGGCAATTCTGGAGGCTCGGCTGAGAGGAGATCCTGTGTTACCCCCGGAGTACGACAGTGACGAGCCGAGGGAGTACCTGCCTGAGTCACCCCCTCACAAGCGCGTTCACTACGGAGAGCCCGGCTACCGCACCAGCTATCGTTAGAGGATAGATTTAGGAATTAAGATAGGAGTATGTTTCTTTATAAAAAGGAGTTCTAAGGGTCTTTTGTAATCGCTAGTACGAACGATCTTGATAGTGTGCTAAATTAGATTAATGCTAAGGTGTGCTTGGTTTTGTGACAATGATATGATTTGGATCTTTGTAATGATTGTGTTAGGTTGTGGAGTGATGACCACAACCATATCAAGCTATTAATATAAATATATAGTTAGTAAAATGTTGGGGGTGTCTGTTTCTTTGCTATCTTTACCTTACCCTTGTTCCTGTCCTTTTTCCATGATTGAATTCATGAGTCTCCTTTTTCTAACCCAATCAGATGGTGAACACCAGGTCCGGATCAGGAGTTGATCAGCCTGCAGTGCCGCGACGGAGGGCACGCAACAACACCAACCCCAATCCGCAACCAAGCCAACCCCACCTGACGCCACCCACAGGGATGGAGCAGTTCCTCGCCGCTCAAACTCAGCTGCTGACCAACATGGCGAACACCATCGCCAACATGCAGGCTCAGATGAACCAAGCTCCACCACCTCCACCACCACCAGCAAGGGACAGACACAGGGAGTTCATGAGTCACAAGCCTCCCACATTCTCTCACTCACCGGATCCACTTCAAGCTGATGACTGGATCAAGACCGTGGAGAAGATGCTCAACCTCGCCCAGTGCACCGAAGGGAGAAGGTCCTTTACGCCTCAGGCAGACTGGAAGGTACCGCCGCAGATTGGTGGGATGCCTACACAGCAGCTCATGACAACCCCGACACCATCAACTGGCAGGAGTTCAGAAGCAGGTTCAGGGAGCAGCACATACCCAAGGGCCTGATGAAGCACAAGAAACAAGAGTTCCTTGCACTAAAACAAGGGACAATGTCCGTGAGCGAGTATCGGGACAAGTTCATCCAACTGTCTTGTTACGCCCCTGCAGATATCGCAGATGATGAGGAGAAGCAGGATCACTTCAGGGAGGGTCTGATTGGTCCTATCAAGTATCAATTGATGGTGCACACTTTCGATAGTTTCCAGAAGATGGTGGACAAAGCCATCAGGTGGAGCATGCTCGCAAGGAAATGGGTGAGCAGAAGAGAAAGTACGAGTCATCGACGCAGTCCAGTAGCAATACACGTCCTCGCTTCAACGCTCCGCAGGGAACACCTTTCCGCCCAGGGGGACAGAATGTAAACTTCGGGTAGAGTCAGTACCAGCGCTTCAACCAACAGGGTCAACAGCAATAGCAAGGTCAGTACGCAGGTCAGTCAGTGCAGCATCCCAACTTTCCGCAGAATCGCCAGGGCATTCCTAGGGGCACACCGATGAGGAACAATGCCCCTGCTCCCACCGGCGGCAACACCTGTTTCAGGTGTGGCGAAGCGGGACACTATGCTAATGGTTGTCCCAAGAGAAACCTCCAGAATACTCCGGGACAGTTCAACAATAATGGACAGAGGCAGACCCCGCAACAGCAACAACCCAGGAATAACAACCAGACACCACAGAATAACAAGGGTCAGCAGAACTTCGTCCGCGGGCGTGTGAATCATGTTGCCGCGGAGACCGCTCAGGAAGCTCAGGACGTTGTGTTCGGTATGTTTCTTGTCAACTCAGCCCCTGCATCAGTTTTATTCGATTCAGGAGCATCGCATACATTCATCTCTGCTGATTACGTTGCTAAGTACTCCATTCCCCTATGCACCATGCCTAGTTCCATGCTAGTAAATTCACCTGGGGGAAATATGAGGGCTGTGTATCGATGTCTCGAGGTAAAAATACAAATCATGGGCAAGGAATTCTGTGCAAACCTGATAGTCTTGCCGTCAAGTGGTATTGATATTATCCTCGGAATGGGATGGTTGACAAAATACGACGCAGTGATTCATTGTTCCAAGCAATCAGTGGTTCTCACTAGCCAGGAGGGTGAAAGATTCGAGTTTGTTGCAACACTTCCGTCGGCAGCAGATTGTGCAGTGAATCAGTTGAAGGCAAGTTCGATGGAGGATATCAGAGTTGTCATTGAGTACCCAGATGTCTTCCCTGATGATTTGCCAGGTATGCCACCTGAACGTGACATTGAATTTATTATAGGTCTTTTACCTGGTACTGCACCTATCGCTAAGAGGCCATATAGAATGTCAGTTGGTGAATTAGAGGAACTTAAGAAACAACTGAAAGAATTGCTAGATAAGGGGTACATCCGTCCTAGCTCTTCACCTTGGGGAGCACCCGTAATATTCGTTGAAAAGAAGGATGGTACGCAGCGGATGTGTGTTGACTACAGGGCCTTGAATGAGGTGACTATCAAGAACAAGTATCCATTGCCGCATATAGAAGACTTGTTTGATCAGTTGAAGGGAGCCAAGGTATTCTCCAAGATTGATTTGAGTTCAAGGTATCATCAGCTGAGGATACGACCTTCAGATATTGCTAAGACAGCTTTCACTACCAGATATGGGCTATATGGGTACACAGTCATGTCATTTGGATTGACTAATGCTCCAGCTTACTTCATGTATCTGATGAATAAGGTGTTCATGGAGTATCTTGACAAGTTTGTGGTGGTATTCATTGATGATATTCTGGTGTACTCCAGGAATGAGGAGGAACATGAGGAGCATTTAAGGCTTGTTCTGCAGAAACTCAGGGAAAGTCAGCTGTATGCCAAGTTCAGTAAGTGTGAATTCTGGTTGAGTGAGGTCTCATTTCTGGGTCATGTCATCATAGATGGAGGAATTGCAGTGGATCCAGGGAAAGTAAAAGATGTGTTGAAATGGGAGCCACCAACGACAGTTTCGGAAATCCGGAGTTTCCTAGGACTTGCGGGATACTATAGGAGATTTATTGAAGGCTTCTCTAAGATAGTGAAACCCCTTACATCACTGCTAGAGAAGGATAAGAAATTTATATGGTCGGCGGCATGTCAGAACAGTTTCGAGGAACTGAAAAAGAGGTTGACAACTGCACCAGTGTTGGCTATGCCTAATATTTACAAAAGTTTCGACATCTACCGTGACGCATCTAAGCAGGGTCTTGGTTGTGTATTGATGTAAGAGGGACATGTGATTGCATATGCGTCCCGTCAATTGAGGAAGCATGAACAGAACTACCCCACGCATGATCTGGAGTTGGCAGCAGTGGTACATGCTCTGAAAATATGGAGGCACTATTTGTTGGGTCACTGATGCCAGATATACACTGATCATAAGAGTTTGAAGTACATTTTCACTCAGAATGACCTCAATTTAAGGCAGCGAAGATGGTTAGAGCTTATCAAGGATTATGATCTGGAGATACACTACCATCCAGGGAAGGCTAATGTGGTTGCTGATGCCTTGAGTCACAAGAGCTATGTGAACGCGACAATGATTAGTCAGATGCCTTGGGAATTGTACAAGGAATTTGAATGACTCAACCTTGGGTTCGTCGCTCATATGGAAGGAATCACTATAGAGGTAGAGCCAACCCTCGAGCAGGATATACGAAAGGGTCAGCTTGAGGACTCTAAGGTACAGGAGATAAAGGAAATGATAGAAGCAGGCAAGGCACCAGATTTTACCGAAGATGAACATGGAACTGTATGGTTCAAAAAGCGGATATGTGTGCCAGATGTGGATCACCTCCGAGAGAAAATTTTGCAAGAAGCCCATGACTCGGCTTATTCTATCCATCCTGGCAGCACCAAGATGTATCAGGATTTGAAGGAAAGGTATTGGTGGTATGGCATAAAACGCGATGTTGCAGCTCATGTGGCATTATGTGATGTGTGTCAGAGAGCTAAGGCAGAACATCAGAGACCAGCCGGATTGTTACACCCCTTGAAGGTGCCAGAGTGGAAATGGGAAGAAATCGGTATGGATTTCATTGTGGGGTTGCCACGTACCCGAGATGGTTACGATTCTATATGGGTTATAGTGGATCGACTGACCAAGGTGGCTCACTTTATACCGGTAAAAACTACATATACTGGTGCACGATTGGCAGAGTTGTACATCTCTCGAATTGTGTGTTTGCATGGGGTACCTAAGAAGATAGTATTAGACAGGGGTACTCAGTTCACGTCTCGATTCTGGCAAAAGTTGCATGAGTCAATGGATACGAAGTTGAATTTCAGCTCCGCTTATCACCCGTAGACTGATGGGCAGACAGAAAGAACGAACCAGGTGTTAGAGGATATGCTCAGAGCTTGTGCTTTGAAACATGGAGGCAGTTGGGACAAGAGTTTGCCGTTTGCAGAATTCTCTTATAACAACAGTTTTCAGGCCAGTCTAAAGATGGCACCGTTCGAGCCACTGTATGGCAGGAAGTGCAGGACTCCGTTGTATTGGAGTGAGACAGGTGAAAGTCAGTTGTTTGGGCCTGAGATCATTAAAGAGGCTAAAAGACAGGTACAGGTTGTTCGGGAGAACCTGAAGGTGGCTCAGTCAAGGCAGAAAAGCTATGCAGATACTCAACGACGAGAGTTGACCTTTGAGGAAGGGGACTACGTATATCTGAAGGTGTCACCAATCAGGGGTTTGCGCAGATTCAAGGTCAAAGGAAAGCTGTCGCCTCGTTACATTGGTCCGTTCAAGATCCTAGAACAGAAAGGCGAGGTGGCCTACCAACTAGAGTTACCCGCACGGTTGTCAGACGTACACAATGTGTTTCATGTCTCTCAGTTGAAGAAATGTTTGAGGGTACCCGAGGAGCAGTTGCCATTGGAAGGACTGGATGTGCAGGAGGATTTGACTTATGAGGAACACCCGATCAAAATTCAGGACACAGCAGAGAGAATTACCCGAAGTAAGAGAATACGAATGTGCAGGGTTCAGTGGAGTCACCATTCAGAGGATGAGGCTACCTGGGAACGAGAGGATGAGTTATAGGCGGAATTTCCCCAGCTATTTGCTAGCCCAGCCGAATCTCGAGGACGAGATTCCTTTTAAGGGGGGTAGGTTTGTAACACCCTAAATTTTGCAAAGTACCAAAAATTGAATAACATGATAGGTTAAAGGGTCACAAGACTTGTTGATAAACAATTTTCCTTAGGTATAAAAATAAAGACCATATGATTGTGCATCTCATGCTCTTTGCATTATTTCATTGGTTGCAGTTTATTTGGATTAAATTTGAATTCAAATTTCAGTTGCAAATTCAAAAGCATTTGTTTTTCTTCTTTCTTTTTCCCTCTCCCTCTCTTCTCCTTTGGGCCCAGCCCAGCTGGCCACCTCCCTCCCCTCCCTTTCTTCCTTTTCCCCCTGGCAGCCCAGCCGCGGCCCCCTCTCCTTCCTTTTTCTTCTCCCCCGCGCGCGGCCCATCGGCCTCTCCCCGGCCCATCGGCGCGCCCGCCTGCGCCCCGCCTCCTCCCCGTTCTCTCTCTGGCGCGAGGGCCCCACCTATCGGGTCCCTCTTCCCCACGCCGCACCGGACTCGAGCTCGAGTCCGGCTCGACCCCGCACCGTCCTCGCCGCCTCCGCCTCGGGCCCGCACGTCCAGGCACCCTCGGCCACCCTATAAATGCCGCCCAAACCCTAAGGTTCTTTTCCCCTAGTCGCAGCCGCCGTGCCTCTAAAACCCTAGCCTCCGCGCCCGCCACCGCCTCCATTGCCGCCCGCACCTCGGGAGCTCGTCGCACCACCGCTTCCCTTGCTCCCCGCCGTCGCACAACCACCGCCGGAACACCACGTCGTGGTGAGGATGCCTCCCGGCCATCTCTCTCTCTCTCCCTCCCGCTCTCCCGCGCCCGCACGGCCTCGCCGGAGTCTCCGAGCCGCCGCTCACCGTCGCACGGCCGCTCCGGCCAATTTCACAGCCTCTAAACCCCCTAGATCGATTCCTCACGTCGCTCTCTACCTCCCTATCCCGATCCGAGCCAGAACCGAGCCGGGAAACGCGATATCGCGTGAAGTCCGGCGAGCCGCCGCCGCCTCCGCCTCGCTGCCGGCGCCCCGCCGCCGCTCCCGCGCCGTCCCGTCCCGACCGCCGTCGGATCAAGATCCAGCGGCCCAAAACAGATCTAACCCGAGTCAAACCAACCGGTGTACCGGTCAACCATGGCCCCTTTGCAAAATAGCCCTTATGCTTTTCCATATTCAACCCGCACTCGATCTCAGTTCAAAAGTATTCGCGTTTAGGTCCTGTTTCTTTTGTTTCGGCCCCTGTAGTTTTTCAAAATCGAACCCGCCATCCAATATCCCTCAGTTTAGCGATCTAACCCCTCTGTCTAGGGTTTAATTATGATCTAGCCCCTGTTTGCTTTGTTTGAGGTCCTTTTAGATCCAAATCTTTCGCAGTTAAGCCCCTAGAACCCTGTTTTAGCCCTAACTTCTCCGTTTTAACTCCGATTTCATCGATTCTTGCGCTCACGCGATCCTTACGACTTATACAATGATTTTAAAGCATTATTTTGCTCTGTATATATTGATTGGTGTACTGTTTCTTATTATTTTCACTTGTTTGCTTGTATGTGCTTGTGTACGACATTAGACGGTGCGCAGTTCGAGGATCCGCAGGGTCAAGACTTTGAAGAATTTCCTGAGCAGCAGCAGTTTGCTAATGAAGGCAAGTGGTCCTTGATCATGTTTCAGTCCTATTAATATCACAATCACACCTTTACTTTTTATACATGCATGTGTCTAGAATATGATGGAACCCAAGTAAGGACATGACTAGTCTCTATTTAACATCCTTGTTTAAGCCTGGGTTGTTTTATTTATGTTATAGCTTCGCTAGTTGCTTATAAGTAGGTTTTGGATGGTTGGAAATCATGTTACCTCCTATATCCATCATGTCCTTGGAATATTGTTTGGTGATAAATAAGATTATTGAAAGAATTGGAACATGGAGAACCACCCAGAAAAACAGTACAACCACAATTACTATATGGCTCTGGTCTTGGCTAATTAATTAGAAACCTTAGCTTGTGATGATCTTACCGAAAGGGCAAGAGGGGTTGCATTGACGGGGTATAGTTCGGTCCTTTTGAGGCACATGGCTATGTGGTCGTTGGCTAAGGAATTTCCTCATTAGGGAGGGTTATGACCGCTTTGGCTCGAAACCTTAGCGGATTGTCATAAGTTAGGGAGTCTTTGTAAAGGCCTCATAGTGAATCCCTGCCACTCACGTCGAAAGTGTTTAAGGGCCTTGCAAACCCGGGCATCAAGGGAAACACGAGTTGTGGGTAAAGTGTACAACCTCTGCAGAGTGAAAACTGATATATCAGCCGTGCTCACGGTTAAGAGCAGCTTGGACGCTCACATGATAATTGAACTAAAAGATGATTTAAGCTGGTGTTCTTTATTTGTTTATATTGTTGTTTATTTATTCAGTCTTTTATATAAGGGTTGGTATAAACTTGAACCTAGTTAATGCTTGCTAAATAAAACTTGACCAACTAAAATGCTTATCGCAGTCGAACCATGTCAGCTTATCCTTGATTTGGCCTTGCATGTCATAAAATTTACTCCACTTGCTGAGTACCAACCCTAAGTATACTCACGCTTGCTTTATTAAAACTAATGCTGCTCAAAATAAGATATTTGTCAGGAGTTTCCTGAAGATATTGGAGAATTCTAGGCGTATGTCTCCCAGTCAACTGCCTGTGAAGCTGGAGTCCGCTGCTATTTATCGATGTTTATATATTCGTTTAAGATTAAGACTGTCGGTCCTGTAATAAAGTATTATTATACTCCTTTTTTTTAATGCATTATTTCGGATATTCGCTTGTGACGTCTACTATATATGCGGAACTTGATCCTGGCGCACATATGGGATGCATTCGGTTACTTTCTTAAACCGGGTGTGACAAGTACTTGGCTCCCTTCAGCTGATCAAAGAGGTCATCAATTCTGGGAAGAGGGTATTTGTTCTTGATGGTGACTTCATTTAGTGCACGGTAATCCACACACATCCTCATGCTTCCGTCCTTCTTCTTGACGAACAAGACTGGAGCTCCCCATGGTGATGAGCTCGGTCTAATGAAACCACTTTGTTGTAACTCTTCCATTTGTTTCTTTAGTTCTGCCAATTCAGAGGCTGCCATCCTATAGGGTCTCTTAGCTATAGGGGAGGTTCCAGGGACAAGGTCAATGACAAACTCTGTATCCCTATCTAGCGGCTTTCCCGGGAGTTCTTCAGGGAAAACATCTAGGTATTCATTTACTACTGGAACTTCTTCCAAGGATTTAGCTTCCATACTAAAAACCATTGGGCCCGGTCCACTTCCCCGAGTATGGCAGGTTACTTGTACTACTTCTGGGTTGATTAGGTGTACCACCTTGTCAGGACAACTTATAAGGCCATTGTGCAGGCTTAGCCAATCCATTCCAAGGATCATGTCTATACCTTTAGACTTAAGTACTACTAGGTCTGCTAGGAACTCTACCCCACTTAAAATGATCCTTACCCAAGAACAACCCAGTTGACACTTAATGTCACCTCCAGGCATTCGAGTTAATAGGGGTGTTTTTAGTAGTACTGTAGGTATACTGTGCTTTTCCACAAAACTTGAGGATACGAATGAATGTGATGCTCCAAAATCAAATAATATTGTTGCCAAAATTGAGCTGACTAGAAACTCACCGAGCACTACGCCCTGAGCATCCTGAGTCTCTTGCGCGTTGATGTGGTTGACGTGGGCTCATCCGAAGGACTGCTGGGGCGGCCTCATCTGCTGGTTGTTGTTGCCGATGTTGTTGCTGCGGATGGGTACACGATTGGCTCCTGATAGAGCTGGCCTTGGTCCATTCACCGAGTTGGCGAAGGCTGATGCTGCCGGCTTGTTGTTGGCATATGGACAGTTGGCAATGAAGTGCCCTGTCTCACGGCAGTTGAAGCATGCTTTGGCATTGTTGCTGGTAGTAACTTGGGTTGCATTGCTCTGTGGGGCCTTCATGGTGTTCTGGCTCTTGAACTGCCTGAACTGGGTGTTGTGGGCCTGAGAGCTAGTAGCTTGTGACTGGGTCCTATACTGCATAGGGGCTTGGGACCTAGGCACTGTAGGGCCGAAGTGCCTCGGCTTCTGGAAACGGTCCTGTTGGCGAGCCTTGGTTTCCAGGAACTTACGCTTATTGTCTCTCTTTTCCTCTGCCATGGCTCTCTCGGTGATGATAGCCATGTTCATTAGTGTGTTGAAGTCTGGGTAGATGCATGGGGAAAGCAGCTTCTTAAGTTCTGCATTCAAACCCTTTCTGAAGATATCCTACTTCTTTTCGTCCTTTTTTACTTCCTCCGGTGCATAGCGAGCTAGTTCTATGAACTGATATGTGTACTCCTCAACGGACTTGTTGCCTTATTGCAGCTCACGAAACTCATCTGTCTTGCGCTTCATGGTGGCTGCTGGAATGTGATAGCGATGCAACTCAACCACAAATTCCTTCCAAGTGATAGTGAAGGCATCCTGAGCAGCTGCACAGTAGTTCTCCCACCAAGCCAAAGCAGTTCTAGTGAGCTGGTGAGCAGCCAAACGGACCTTGTCATGGTCTCCATGCTCAAATGGCTCAAGTTTTCTCTTGATAACACGCAGCCAGTCATCTGCATCCAAGGGTTGTTGGATCCTGCAAAGGTGGGTGGCATGGTCCTCAGAAAAGCTGTCAGTTTGTCATTTGTACTCTGCTCACGGGGCCTTGGGTTGGTGATGACATTGGTCAAAGCTTCCAGTAGGAGGTTCTGGTTGTTCAACACTTGCATCAGGTCAATGGCCGGTGGGGGTGGGGCCTGACGTGCTCCCACTTGGCTTTCTCCTCCCTGCTAGCTTACTTCCTGATCTTCCTGATCTTCATGGCTGGGGGTTTGTCCTTGCACACTCTGCTGCCTATCCACACTTGGGGTGATATGTGCCTGACTTTGGGAGGTCCTGGCGTTACGCCTGGGGGCCATCTGTGGATTGGGTAAAACTTTTATGAGACTTAGATCTGGAATTAAGTGATGTTTAAGTTATTTACTTTCATATTTTTGAAAAGGCAGAATCCACCTCCTGCCGACAAGCACACAGACTAACAAGCATCAAGCACAAACAGTTTTATTTATTAAGCTGGGGGTACAACACTTGGGAGGGTATAGCCAAAACACGCACTACACGGCCGGGTACAAAGGGCACAACAGATGGGGGGGGCACAACTCTAAGCTTGGGGCCGGGACGGCTTCTTTCCTAGGGGCATCTCTGAGGCAAGATACTCGCGGGGCGAGCCGTCTTTCGGGGCGGAGTGCACTTCCAGTGGGATGAGTAGCTCTTCCTCGTCGTCCTCGAGGATCCCATTTTCTCGGGGCTGTTCGACAGCTCCTTCTGCGGCTGCAGCTGACCTTTCGGCACCTTCGGGTGGAGTTTGCGGGGTCCCAAGAAGTCCTCCCAATCCTATGATGGGTGCTCCAATTAGGACTCGGGTCTCCCTGATTGCCGGGACGGGCGTTCCACTGCTGGTCCATTCTTGCATATGCCGATGCTGGATCTGCTTGAGGTTCTCATGAGCGACGGCTTCGCTACTTATAGCGGCCGCGGTTCTTGCTTCGGCTTGAGCCACCTAGATTTGGTGCATCCTCACTGCAAGCTCTGCTTGCTCGGCCCGGTGGGTTCGCTCCCTTAGGAATCGGGCTTGCTCGTCGAAGAGCTTGTCCAAGGAGATGAGGTAGGTGACCACATGGTACAAAAGGTCTTCTTGATGGCGGTGCCGTTCCAAGTTCCTCATGCGGGCCTGCCAGACTTGCGTCCTGATGGCCGGGGGAAAAATCCCCATCGGTGTGGGAATGAGGTGTTCCTCGAAAATCTGGCACAGGTAGCGGAGAGCCTTTCTGATGGCCAAGGGATAGGCATCCCGATATTGAAATCCTGTGGCAGTCACTCGCCACGGCTCGATGTCGTGGCGATGGAAAGAACCACCCTACCGTGAAGAGTGCCGAGGAGTTCGTACTCTCTGCTGTTGTACCTTGGGCACTCAGTAGCACCGAGGCGCTCCAGGGAGTTGATCAAAAGGCGGGGGAAACTAGGCTCTCCTTGGCAAATGCCCTGGGTCCAACCATTCTCAGCCATCTGAAAACAAAGGTAGAGTGAACAAGCCTTGCACACATGGTAGGATACAAAAAGGATAGACGGTCTTTATTTTTCAACAGGATCGGGTACATCTCCTAAGAGTACATTATTACTAGGATGATAGCTCTAGCTTAGGTACTCTACTCTTCCCAAGGGGATTCTTCCTCGATCCAGTTAGGGCACTTCTTTAGTGGAAGACATTGCTCCAATATCTCATCTTCGGTCTGAGTGCCCTTATCCCAATGGGTTTCTTCGGGTTCTCCTTCCAGTAATCCAGCTTCTCTTCTGCGTATCTCGATATGTTCTCTTTCTCGAGCATTGCTTCACCACATGTCTTGGAGAGAGGCTAGGGAACTCTCAGCTTGTGCCTCCGCTTCTATTGTTCTCCTCCATTGTATTTCCAACTCTTGTTCTGCCTTTTCTGCCCTGCGGGTTTGGTGCTTCAGTTGTTTTGCCTGTTCACGGTAAAGTTGGTCTAGGCTGGTGAGGTAAATGGACAGGTGGGAAACCGTATCTTCTAGTTCTTCTTCCCTTCCCAATCCTCTCATCCGGGTAATCCATGAGCGTCCTTTTCCTCCAGCGGGTGGGAAAAATCCCATAGGAGTTCACTGAAGATGATGCTTATAGACCACGCGTAGGCGTCGCAGGGCTTTTCGGCCAGCCTTTCGGTAGGTGTCTGGGAACCCAAAGCCAGTGGTGGAGATGAACTAGGGATCCACGTTGGGGTAGAGTGTGCTTTTTCCCATGAAGATCATCAGGTCACATTGAAGGGTCCCTCTAAAGTTGTACTCCCGGTAGGTGTACTCCGGTGGGTCCACAACTCCGACGCGTTCCAGGCTAAGTAGCAATAACTTAGGGAGGCCAGGCTCTGCGGGGCAGATTCCATCACTCCATCCATTGTCAGCCATCTGGAACCAGACAAGGGCCAAAGGTAAGTGCCTTGTGGAAAGGTGAGTTAAGTGGGGAAGATCTAGTAGGAAACGGCTTAGAAAATGTCCTCGGTCCTAAGGGTCGCGTCCTACGGCCAACCTACGGCTCTGATATCACCTGAAGCATCCCCTCATCAGAGGTGACCAAATATGATACAAATATAAGTCCCATGAGGTTGATAACACATTTATTACATCAGATGGTTCATTACCGTACAAACCGTCGAGGTAGCGGGCACTGAAGCGCCACTATCAAGAGGGACAATATAAGGACTAAAAGCCAAACTAAACTGCCAACGAAATCTAAGATGACATCAGAGTCTTGCGCCATGGTAAGCTTCCTGTGGAGACCCTGAACCACAGGCAAGGTTGGGTGAAGGACGGCAACCTACTCAACGTCTTCAGGAACGAAGTTCGGATCCTCCTCTATAAAAACTAGGCAAGAGTGAGTACATACATACTCAACAAGTCCAACCACACCCACGGAGGGGGATAATAAAGATCATGCACAGGATACATCAAGGATAAGGCTAGGGTTCATTTGCGATGAAGCAAGGTTTTACACATGCAAGGGTTCATTTAATAAAAGAGTTTTCTCAAAATATTTCTGTAGTAATCGAATAACAAGTGAGGTTGATCCTACACAAAGGATCCAAGTTTCAATGCTAACGGACTCCACATCCACAGTAGCTCACGACACAACTACCGGACACTTTCAAAACAACTTATACCACAAAACCAACCATCCCAAAATATCTATTGAAGTGACCATGCCGTAACTCGTCCAATACCATGGACACGGCTATTCGAATAGATTTTACACTCTGCAGAGGTTGTACACTTTACCCACAAGTAGGGTACCGCACTACAAATACCTTAGTGTCGCTGCGGATCCTAACAAAGCCATTACCCACCTTAGCTGAATCTAACTAGCCAACACGGAAGAAACCATGGGGTTAATGACCTATCAACAAAGTCATAACCGGGACATAACTCACACAAATCGTATTCCTTCTCCATGATCTCCCGTTGCTCACCAGATCTCCTTTTGCCTAGCAAAACAACTAGTGGGGTTTATGCTAAGCCGTTGCCCACACAACGGTCGAGTGGTTGTACGATAAGTGGGTTAGGCAAGATGACACCTCAGTTCATCCTTACATTGACAAGACGGACATCTCCCAACCATGCTCAACCACAAAGGTACAAGCTCACCAGTGGCATTTCACACAGAAAACACTGTTCATCTCATCAGGTTATATCCTTCTTTTATTTTCCTGAAATCCCGTTTTATCTTTTAAAATAATCACAACTTTATTTTCGATGAAGCGCGTTGTGGTCATGATTAAAATATAATAAAGAGAATAAAAGGTCCTAAGCATCTCTAGCAGTAGTTAACGTCTAGCAGAGCAAACCCTATATAGACATTAACCTAGGTCATAAAGGAATAGTCATAGCAATCAAGGGGTGGCTATCCAACCATGTCTTGCAACAATGCATTTTATAAAATAGGCCAATAGGTTGTGTTTATAAAACTTGGATAAATATGCATCAAAGGATGGGATTGGACTTGCCATCCTCAAAGCCTTCCGAAAGCTCCTCCTCGAGGTACGGATCTTCGGGCTTCGGCTTGCGGTACTGCTCCTCCTCGGTCACACCGTCGGCTATGACACACAAACAATCACACAATAAAAACAAAGTGCGCCAAGGATCTTAAAAAAGAGAGGGAAATAGGGAGCTTTGATTAAAAAAATAGAGAAGACTATTATATTTGTCGGATGTGGATCCTGAGACTTGGAGAAAATATTTGGAGATGATGCGTGGTGGAGTTTGGAATTGATTCGGAACAAAATATCGCATAAACTGATGAGTTAAAGGTCATTTAGGGAGTAGTTTAAAAGGATGAGGACCTATTTGTAATGAAATAAAGAGATAGAAGGAGCTCTGATTAAATATTTGAGAGAGGGAGGTGGAGGGCTGCGGACTGCATAAGAAGGAAAAGTGGAGGGGGTTATGCACAAGTCTGCCTTTCTTCTTCCTCGAGACAGAACAGGAGGGGGAGGGGAATGATACGAGGGGGGCGGCCAGGCCATGGGCGCCGGCCCCCTGGTGCATGGCGATGCACGGGGAGGAGGGGAAAATGGAGAGGAGGCCGAGGGGGTCCGATTCCGGCCCTCACTTCATGCGGAGACGGTCTACGGAGGGCTGTCTACGGGGATGGGCGGTGGCCGGCAATGGTGGGCGGCAGCGGCGAGCTGCAGCGCGAGGTAGAGGAGGGGAGGTGCTAGGGCGGCGTGGGTGGAGTGAGGGGCGGCTCGGGGGCTGATTTATAGGCCGAGAGGGAGAGGGGAGATGGCTGGCATGGGAGGGTCACGGGCAGTACAGGAACCTCGCTATTAATGGCAGCCGGGATGCTCGGGGACAAGGCGCAAGCTGCGAGGGTGACGGGACGGGATGGAGACGGGCCGTCGCAGCAGCGGGTCGCACGCCAGTTTGGTGTGCACGGGCAGCAAGCACGCAGCGGCACAGCGAGCAGCAGCAGCTGCAGCGGCCATGGCGTGACGCGGGCGGTGCGATGCGAGCGCGCGTGCACAACCAGCAATGGGGGCAGCAGCGAGTCACGCGCTGGCCCGCGCGTGCGCGTAGGGAGCAGGCTATAGCTCGAGCAGGCATCAATTTTTTTTTATATTTTTTCACACAGTAGCTCAACAATTGAAATAAGCAAGCGGGAGAATTAGAAGAGAGAAATAAAATGGAGTTGAACAAAATATGAGAAAAGAAAAGAGGGGATACGTGCGCGGCACCGACGATCGCAGCAGGGCAGGCGTACGCGGCCGACCGCGACATGATGGTAATGCACCGGGACGGCAGGGCCGGTGGAAAAGGAAAAGGGACGGGTGGCTCCGCGGAAAAAGAGGAAGAGACTGTGCGATGTCGGGACGGTGGAAAATCGGGAGGTGGGCTTCGGGAGCTCGAGCGGCGGAAAAGGTTTAAAAGATTTTTAAGCGAGTGATTGGTAATGCAATTTAAATATGATAAAAACACGGGCATTACAGAAGGAGGGGCTGAGGCCTTTCGGTTTAAATCGATGCTCCTCCTTCCCTTTCTCTCAGAGATACGAAGCGGCTCCCAGATAAGATAGATTCGAATTTAAAATTTTGAATTTGGGCTTGAGGCCAGGCCAGCCGGCCCAACCTTGTCAGCTGTGGCCTTCAATCTTCTCAAAGCTTCTCTCCCTCACTTCTATTTCTAGTTTTTGGGTGCACAACAGGCTAGATAGGAAAAGAAAATAAAGGGAAGAAAAAGAAAAGAAATCTATCCTAAGATAAGGCACATTTAAGGTATGGCGATGACCATAGACGAGGGCTCTAGCTCGGATAACTTGTCGACATCTATCTCCTCGAGTTCTGGTATTTGGGGCTCTAGGAATATTTTCAATCGTTGGTCATTAGCCTTGAAAATATTCCCATCATCGTCCTGGAGGGTTATAGCGCCATGATCGGGGGCATTAATCACTAAGTATGCCCTTCCCACTTACTTCTAAGCTTACCATGACCAAACAAATGAACGCGAGAGTTAAAAAGTAGTATCTTATCCCCCGCCTTGAAGTGTTTGATCTTGATACGCCTATCATGCCATCTTTTTGTCCGCTCCTTGTAGAGCTTGGAGCTGTGGTAGGCCTTCTCCCTCCATTCATCCAATTTAGCCAGTTGAATTTGCCTTTTAACTCCGACTGATTGGAGATCCATGTTCCACCTCTTGATCGCCCAGTGGGATTTGAACTCAAGTTCAACCGGTAAATGGAAAATTTTGCCATAAACCAGTTGGTACAGTGTCATTCCTATCGGCGCCTTGAATGCTATTCGATAAGCCCAGACTGCCTTGGGTAATTTGCTCTTTCATCCCTTCCCCATGGCGTTTATTGTTTTCTGCAGAATATTCTTGATTTGTTTGTTTGAAGTCTCTGCTTGGCCACTTGTCTGAGGATGGTATAGAGTTTCAACCTGGTGATCTACTCCCAACTCGTTGAGACACTTCCTAAATGTCTTATCAATGAAGTGTGAGCCTCCATCACTGATCACGACTCTGGGAACTCCAAAATGTGGAAATATGATTTCCTAGAACATTTTCTTCGAGTTCTTCGAGCCAGCCGCAATGCAGGTCAGTGCTTCAATCCATTTAGACATGTAGTCCACTGCCACCAAGATGTACTCACATTGCCCCATACGTCGAAAATTTCCACTTGAAGGTTGCTCTTCAGTGGCATAGCATCTCGGGAATTGATGTTCCTATGTTTCTGATATCTTGGGCATCACCGCACAAACTCTTTAGCCTCTCCATACATATTTGGCTAGAAGAATCCACTCTTCCAAACTTTAGCATGGGTTCGGAATGCTCCATAGTGCTCTCCATATGGTGAGGAGCGACAATGCTCCAGAATCTTCCAGGTCTCACATAGCGGGATGCAGCGGCAGAGTAAACCATCAGCATAGATTTTGAATAGATAGGGGTCATCCCACAGATGATATCTGCTGAGGTGAATCAACTTCTTTCTGTCTTCTCCCAGTGGTATATATCTAGTCACCATGTAATTTACTAAGTTGGCATACCATGGACTGGCTGTAGTGACCTTCAGAAGGGTATCATCTCTCAAGTAGCCATCAATTGGTAGATTTGATCCTTTCACTTGCATTCTTGAGAGATGATCAGCCACATAGTTCTCTTCTCCTTTCTTATGTCTTATTTCCAAATCAAACTCTTGTAGGAGCAGAATCCAACAGATGAGTCGTGGCTTGGCATCCTTCTTGGTCAAGAGGTACTTTAGTGCAGCATGATCCATGTATACTATCACTTTGGCACCAACCAAGTAGGATCTGAACTTCTCAATGGCGAATACTGCTGCCAAAAGTTCCTTCTCCGTTGTCGCTAGTTTAGCTGAGGTCCACTCAATGTCTTACTGGCATAGGATTTGGCATAATGCTGCTTATCTCTGCATTGACCCAGCACTACTGATGTGAACCCGCTAGGGTTTGTTCCTGATCTTTCGATGAGAGGCGTGGGATAACTCAATTGATGGAGGAGATGACATTCACGGCCCGACTACAGCCTTCCAAGGATGCTGCGCCTTAGCAACCGATACAGCACCTCCTATGGTTGCCGTGATCTTATGGAGCGTGACACCCGGCCACTAGGGCACTCGTCCTGCAAGCAATCGAAGAACTAGTAAGAATAAGTAGAACAAGTACTGAAATTACGAGATGTAACTGAAGGTCTCAAACCAAATCTCAATTATGGTGGGGTTCCGAAAAAAAGTGGACGGGCGGCTGGATCAGCACGCGCGTTTACAAGGAAGTAGCAAAAGCTAAACTTGCATCTAACAAAAACCCCAGTGTTTTTGTCGGCGGCTAAAGGTTATAAAGAAGTGGGAGAATGATCACAAGGGTGCTTGGGTCCTGTTCCAATGTTCCAACCCTAGGACTCGTCCGAATTGGACTCAACTTTATACACGGCCCGTTGGGCCAAAATACGGTGATGCAGCACCATGGCTGAAAAGGACTCTGTAGTAAATCGAGGATTGCGGTTGACTCCGAACAGATATGGAGGTGATTGTGGATCCGTTGGCAAGTAGATTTATTAAGCTTTTCAGGAAGTTCTTGAACGACCAAAATGGAGTCCGGATGAAGTTGTGGCGGCGGTCACAAGTCGTGTCTGTCCTGCAGTCCGATGCCTCTTCCCTTTTGATCCAATCCATTTTTCCTGAGTAAAACAAGAGTGCACGTGTCTCCATTGTCTAAATATGATGAACCTGAGCTTAAGAGTGAACTTACTTGATGGGTAAGCCGATGAACATGAGCACGAGTAATAGGACCAAGAGGTGTTGTCAAAGTAGATACTGGTGTAGGTATGGATGTATCGTTGGTGGCGATGCCCTCATCATCCTCCCCTTCTTGCATTTGAGTCGTCCTCGACTCAAGCTCATCGTCCTCTCTCAAATATGGCTTCAAATCTGCAATGTTAAATGTGGGATTAACCCCAAAATCTACAGGCAGGTCTAGCTTATATGCATTATCATTAATTCGCTCTGGCACTTTCTTAAAGTAGGAAACCTATCTTTTCTCAAGTGCAACCGAACCAATTCACCAGGTTCAAAAATCAATTGCTTTCTACCTTTATCACCAGCAAGCTTATACTTAGAATTCATGCGCTCTATGTTTTCTTTAGTTGTTTCATGCAGTTTTAACATCAGTTCAGCATGTTGCTTAGCATCAAAGTTCAATTTTTCAGAAGTGGGCAAAGGCATCAAATCAATAGGAGCACGAGGTATCAAGCCATAAACAATCTCAAAAGGGCACATCTTTGTAGTAGAATGCATGGAATTATAAGCAAACTCAACATGTGGCAAACATTCTTCCCACAACTTAATATTCTTCTTTAAAACAGCTCTTAACATGGTAGACAAGGTTCGATTAACAACTTCAGTTTGACCATCAGTTTGGGGATGACAAGTGGTAGAAAATAGAAGTTTAGTTCCCAATTGTGCCCATAAAGTTCTCCAAAAGTGGCTAAGAAATTTGGCATCACGATCAGAAACAATTGTGTTTGGCACACCATGCAAACGAACAATTTCTCGAAAGAACAAATCAGCAACATGTGTAGCATCATCAGTTTTATGACATCGAATAAAGTGTTCCATCTTAGAAAATCTATCCACAACCATAAAAACTCTATCGCGTCCCTTCCTAGTTCTAGCCAATTCCAACACGAAATCCATAGAAATATCCTCCCAAGGAGCACTAGGAACTGGTAAAGGCATATACAAACCATGCGGATTTAAACGTGACTTAGTTTTTTGACATGTAGTGCAGCGTGCAACAAATCGCTCCACATCTCTTCTCATTTTTGGCTAAAAGAAATGACCAGCAAGTACATCCTCTGTCTTCTTTGCTCCAAAATGCCCCATTAAGCCACCTCCATGCGCTTCCTATAACAACAACAAACAAACGGAGCTAGCTGGAATGCATAGCTTGTTAGCTCGAAATACAAACCCATCATTGATGACAAATTTGTTCCATGATTTTCCATCCTTACAATGCAGCAAGACATCCTTAAAATCAGCATCATTCATATATTGTGTTTTAATTGTGTCCAAACCAAAAATCTTGCAATCAAGTTATGTCAACAAAGTATATAGCCTAGACAAAGCATTAGCAATGACGTTCTCTTTCCCTTTCTTGTGTTTGATGACATAAGGAAAAGATTCAATAAATTCAACCCACTTAGCATGTCTACAGTTCAGTTTTCCTTGACTACGAATATGTTTCATAGATTCATGATCAGATTGGATAACAAACTCTTTGGGCCACAAGTAATGCTGCCATGTTCTAATGTGCGCACAAGAGCATACAATTCCTTGTCATAAGTAGAATAATTCAGAACAGGTCCGCTCAATTTCTCATTAAAATATGCAACAGGTTTACCATCTTGTAACAAAACACCACCCAAACCAATTCCACTAGCATCACATTCAACCTCAAAGGTCTTATTAAAATCAGAAAGTTGGAGGAGAGGTGCATGTGTCAACTTATCTTTCAACATGGTGAACGCATTCTCTTGTGTGGTGCCCCAAGAAAAAGGCACCCCCTTTTTCGTAAGCACAGTCAACGGTACCGCAATGGTGCTGAAATCCTTCACGAAGCGACGATAGAACCCAGCAAGTCCTAGAAAACTCCGCACCTGTGTGATGGTCTTTGGTACAGGCCATCCCTGAATAGCTTCCACCTTAGCTTGATCAACTTCAATTCCTTGTGGAGTAACGACATAGCCAAGAAAAGATACTCGATCTGTGCAAAAGACGCACTTCTCAAGGTTACCAAATAAACGTGCATCACGTAAAGCATTAAAAACAACACGTAAATGATCAAGATGTGCCTCCATGGATTTGCTGTAAATCAATATATCATCAAAGTAGACCACAACAAATTTGCCAATGAAAGCACGCAGAACCTCGTTCATTAATCGCATGAAGGTACTAAGTGTATTAGTTAACCCAAAAGGCATGACTAGCCACTCATATAACCCGAACTTAGTTTTGAAAATAGTTTTCCATTCATCTCCCAATTTCATGCGAATCTGGTGGTACCCACTACGTAAATCAACTTTGCTAAACACAACAGCACCACTCAATTCATCAAGCATATCATCCAAACATGGAATAGGATGTCGATATCCAATTGTGATATTATTAATAGCTCTACAATCGAGCCATGTTCCATCTTTCTTGGGAACTAAAATAATCGGAATAGCACAAGGACTAAGGGACTCACGTACATAACTTTTGTCGAGTAGTTCTTGCACTTGTCACTGAATCTCTTTCGTTCCTTCCGGATTGGTCCTGTACAGCGCACGGTTGGGCAATGATGCACCTGGAATTAGATCAATTTGGTGCTCAATCCCTCGTATTGGTGACAGCCCCGCTGGTATTTCACTTGGAAACACATCAGAATACTCCTGCAAAACATTAGCGACAGCAGGGAGCAAGGAGTGCTGCATATCGTGAATGGAAATCAAAGCATCTTTGCACACCAAAGCATAGGCAACAGAAGTGGTAGCAATCAAGTCATTAATATCAGATTTAGTAGCAAGCAAGCAAGTTCCTTTCAATCATATCTTATCTTGCTTATTAGCAACCGACTTGATAATTTTATTGTTCTCACATTTAGCTTTAGCAGCTCTAATAGTATCATCACGCACAATAGCTTCAGGAGACATAGGAAGCAACACAATTTTCTTATCATGGTGCAAGAGCGAAAACTGATTTGATCTACCATAATGCACACAATCCATATCAAATTGCCAAGGCCTACCGAGCAGAACATGGCAAGCTTGCATAGCCACAACATCGCACTCAACAGCATCATGATATGATCCGATTGAAAAATTAATATGCACCAGCCTCGTTACCTTAGCCTTACCACTGTTGTTTAGCCATTGAATGTGATACAGATGTGGGTGTGGTTTGGTGCTGAGTGCAAGCTTCTCCACCATTTTGCTACTAGCCAAATTGTTGCAGCTACCTCCATCAATAATCATATGACAGGAATGCTCTTTAATGACACATTTGGTTTGGAACAGCGTGTGTCGCTGATTTTGCTCCACCTTCTCCATTTGTGCACTAAGCACACGCTGCACAATGAGACTCTCGTAGTGTTCGGCTGCACCTACATCAATATGTTCGTCTGGTGTTCCCTTGTTACCTGCATGGTCAGCATCAAACAAAGCAAGTGTATCTTCATCAAAATCACCAGCGGAGGAATACGCACCATCATCTTTGACCACCAAAACGCGCTTGGTAGGATAGTCATGCTGCACGTGCCCAAAGCCCTTGCACCGATGACACTGGACATCTCTTGTTCTACTCGTGGATGCAACGAGGAAGCACTAGCGGCTGGCTTCTGGACAGTCTTGGTTGCTGAAGTAGTGGGAGGAGCGCGTGGCTTGTCGCTGGATGGAGAAGGTGCTGCTGCATAACTCGGTGAAGGAGTTGGTACAGGTGCACATCCGCCCATAGAAGTATTCGTGCGTGGCTGCCATGATGTAGATTTACCTGTAGAAACATTAGGCCTAGTACTAGCACGTCGTCCGTGTACCTCCTTTTCAGCTTTACAAGCAAGATGGAACAAACGGGTTACATTAGTATAATCTTTATACGCAAGAATATCCTGAATTTCTTGATTTAACCCGCCCAAAAATCTAGTCATAGCAGGTTTCTCACCCTCCACTAAATTACAACATAGCATACCCATTTGCAATTCCTGATAATATTCTTCTACACTTCTAGTGCCCTGCCTCAATTGTTGTAACTTATGTAACAGATCACGTGCATAGTAAGAAGGAACGAATCTAGCCCGCATGACCCGTTTCAAAGCATCCCAAGTTTGTGACATATCATCAGTATTTTTCTTGCCATGTTCTATCCACCAAACAGAAGCAAAATCAGTGAACTCAATAGTAGCAGCCCTAACACGTACATTCTCACGAAAATCATGGCATGCAAACTTTTGATCAACAGCAATTTTCCAAGTAATGTATGCATCAGGGTCATATGTACCATCAAAAGGAGGTATCTTAAATTTAATCTTGCTGAAAGCATCATCATTGCTGCGTACCTCACGTCTGCGAAAACCACCCATACCTCAACGATTAGTGCGTAGCCGTCGGTGATGGCAAGCGTCTTGTTCATCTTGTTCAGTATCAACAATATACTCATCCTCCCAATCATCACGCTGTTCGTTGGTCTTCGCATGGAACTCATCAAAACGCCGCAAAAGAGCAGCCAGACTCTTATCAATATTGCCGACTGCTATCTCCAGGCCTGTAAGCTTGGTGTTGGTGGCAATCTGCGTAGCCTCCAATTGTCCAATCTTGTCATTCGTCACCTGCATATCATTATCAAGTGCCTCTGTGTGCCGCTGCACTTGCCTTTCAAAATATTGTATGATGCTCCTATTACGTGGAGACTGATGCAAACTATGATCCTCCTCCTCGGAGCCTGCCATGGTGAGAAAACTAAGAACAACAAGAAAAACAAGTGAAGTAGTAAAATCCCTACAGCTAATAGGGTGTAGCTACTGCAAGGCGCTCACCCTCAACCTGTTGCACAAGCTCTTACCAATTCTTACCTTGCTGCCAGGAGGGGACGGCAACCAACAAGTCCGCTACCATGGAATGAAGTGTATCGGTGCTACAGCAACAAGATCTATGGAGCTGTAGTCGAATATGTGGAGCTGTAGGTGGGCTGGAACAAGGAAGTACAAGCACCACGTTAGTCATAAAAGCAAGCTGAATAATCATTCAATGGTGGTACTATGCTGGTCCTAGTCTAGACCATGCTAGAGACGCGAGCCTGGACACAAAGGAAGTCACAAAGCAACACCTTCGAACAGAAGGGAAAAACAAACGCAATGAATTATCCCCTTGCTTCTTTTTTTGCTTTTCTTTTTTTTACACTGATCCTTTTTTTTCAGAGGAACCTCAAAAACAGATTCTATGAACAAAGGAATACAAGTGAGCAAGTCACCACACAAGCTTTTTCCAGAAAGAGTAGGGGTATACAGGTAACTAAAAGAGTATGATTGCCTCTAGTGCACAATTCGGACTCACATTCAACTAGCACTGAATTCAACTTGGACTTGATAACAAAGAGACTCAAATTCGGCAACCGGGAGATGAATAGGCTACCCGAATTGAAGCGGTCTCGGCCAACACACACTTAACCGATTCCAAGTCGAACTTGACAGCCAAAGTGTATTCTGATTCAGCCAAAACAGTCAGCGTATGTGACCAAACATGATAAGAACTCGAAACTCTAAAGGACTACAACTAAGACCAGTAACTCGACACAACCAATGCAACCGAAAACTCAACGAGCCCTAACTAAGTAGTACTAGTAAAGACTCAAAATGCTCTATAGGATTGCGGTGGGAGGAAAAAAATCTACTATTTTTAGCTTTTTCTGGACTGTAGGAAAATAAAAAATAGCGAAGGATTGGAAGTCTCTCACCGAACAACCTTGCTCTGATTACCAACTGATGTGAACCCGCTAGGGTTTATTCCTGATCTTTCAATGAGAGGCGTGGGATAACTCGATTGATGCAGCAGATGACGTTCACAGCCCGACTACAGCCTTCCAAGGATACTGCGCCTTAGCAACCGATACACCACCTCCTATGGTTGCCGCGATCTTGAGGAGTGCGACACCCGACCACTAGGGCACTCGTCCTGCAAGCAATCGAAGAACTAGCAAGAACAAGTAGAATAAATACTGAAATTACGAGATGTAAGGTTTCAAACCGAATCTCAATTATGGTGGGTTTCTGAAAACAAGTGGATGGGCGGCTGGATCAGCACGCGCGTCTACAAGGAAGTAGCAAAAGCTAAACTTGCATCTAACAAAAACCCCAGTGTTCTTGTCAGCAGCTAAAGGTTATAAAGAAGTGGGAGAATAACCACAAGGGTGCTGGGATCGTGTTCCAACCCTAGGACGCGTCCGAATTGGACTCAACTTGATACACGGCCCGTTGGGCCAAAATACGGTGATGCAGCATCGTGGTTGAAAAGGACTCTATAGTAAATCGAGGATTGCGGTTGACTCTGAATAGATATAGAGGTGATTCCAGATTTGTTGGAAAGTAGATTTGATAAGCTTTCCAGAAAGTACTTGAACAACCAGAACAGAGTCCGGATGAAGTCGTGGCGGCCATCACAATTCGTGTCTGTCCTGCAGTCCAAATCCAGCCTACGCGATGACTCTTCCCTTTTGATCCAATCCATTGTTCCTGAGTAAAAGAAGAGTGCACGTATCTCCATTGTCTAAATATGATGAACCTGAGCTTAAGAGTGAGCTTACTTGATGGTAAGCCGACGAGCATGAGCGCGAGTAATAGGACCAAGAGGTGTTGTCAAAGTAGATACTGGTGTATGGTGTAGGTGTGGATATATCCTTGGTAGCGATATCCTCATCAACTGCACCGACGGCGTAGTCACTTGCATCGCACATGATCTCGAATGTAAGATTCCATTCCGGAGGCTGTACGACGGGTGCAGAAACGAGTGCCTTCTTGAGGGTGTAGAAGGCTATGAGGCAATCTTCATCAAAGTTGAATGGGGTTTCTTTGGCAAGAAGGCTTGGCAAAGGTCTGGCTATACGGGAGAAATATTTGATGAATCTCCTAAATTCATTTATTCTTAGTTGTTATCACTAACTAAATTCATTTCATTTTGTGTACATTCAGATGTGACATCCTCCAGCATCATGAGATACATCAATGATGTCGAGAAGCTTGGGGGAATAACTTCACTACTTGGAGGGATCAGATTAATATGATCTTGGTCATTATGGACAAGGACCACTCTATGAGAGAGGATGCTCCTATCACTCCAGTTGCCACAGGGGATAATTTTATACCCTTGCAGAGAGGATGCTCCTATCACTCCTATACACTGAGGGATAAACTCAAGGACTTGAAGTGCCCTCTGAATGATGAGATCATGATTCACCATGTGATGCTGTCTCTTCCCTCAGTGTTTGATCCGTTCAAGATCAACTATAATGGAAGCGGTGGGGGGCAGTGGAACATTGCTACACTGACCGCTATGTGCAGCCACGAGGAAAAAAGGCTGAGATGAGAGAAGGGTGACTTCGCCAACCTCATTCATTTGCTTCTGCCAATTGGTGATGAAAAATTATTTAATAGCATTTTTAATCAAGCCAACACAAATTAAATTCATTTATTCTTAGTTGTCAATTCATTTCATTTTATTTACATGCAGATTCACACCCTCAGCATCATGAGCTACATCATTGGTCTGGAGAAGCTTGGGGGAATAACTTCACTACTTGGAGGGATTAGATTAACATGATCTTGGTCATTATTGATAAGGACCACTCTACGAAAGAGAATGCTCCTGTCGCTCCAATTGCCACGAGGGATAATGATACTACCTTGCTGAGCGCACTACTGCCTGTGAGATAGAAATGGAGCAGTGGGAGCGTTCTAACAGGGTGACCCTTGTGATAATGGATATGACCATTAATCCGTTCATAACGGAGAAAATTGCATATTTAAGACTCCAAACATCACGCTTCGCAGTTTTTCCATTACTAACATCCACTTCGCAAAAATAGGACTCCAAACTTGTGCAACTTGATTCTACTGTCATTTTTTGCATTTCCTCCCTTTTCTATTTTTTCATATATTTAGGGTGTGAATTGACCATTTTACCCTTCACACTTGCATGGATTAGGTGTACACCTCGTGTTCTCGTTCTCCCGTTGGACGCATCATCTTCTCGTTCTCCGATCGTAATCTAGCTCTACCTCGAGCATTTCGGCACCGGCCGCCGCCCCACCGCCAGTCCCCGCCCCGCCTTAGCCATGCCCACCCTTGCCGCTCCTGCCGTGGCTGAGGCCTTGGCTCCAAGCTTGCAAACACACTCATGCGCGTCAGCACATTAGGTCGAAAGATCTTCAAATGGGCCGCAGGAGATGAGTGCAAGCTGGCGGGGCGGTGGAGGAGTCGAATAGCATGCGTACGAGACATCACGAGCAAATATACTGACCATCCCCAAGAGAGAGGAAGAAGAAGCTATGTTAGCCATTGGATAATAAACATGTGGTGGTTATTAGCCATGTAACACAAAACGTTTTCTTTCACGTGTATGAAGCTAAGAAGCGAGAGATAGAATTGATTTTTTTTTCTTATTATTTGACCTGCTCATAAATGTCATCTAAATAATGTCTCACAAAAAAACATCATCTAAATACCGGTTGAATTTAACGATTCAGTGCTTCTACGTGCTTGACAGTTTAATTTGCTTGCTGCCTAATTTAGCTTCTGTAGCTAGATGAACTAGAAGCTTTCCTAGGCCGCCTGCTCCGACAGTGAGGTCCTCCGACGCCGGCGCCCGCTGCTTTCCCGTCATCAAGGCCTCCGCGCCAAGCTTTCCCAGGCCGCCTGCTTTCTCTTCGGCACGCTTGTCACCCGACTCCATCGCAAATACATACGTTAGTTCCCATCCAGATTTCATCTCAGTTTTAATACAGATGAAGGCCCCTCATGTTTAGAATGGGTTCTGGGCCAGAAGGAGGATAGCAGGAGGCCACACATGGGCGGTGTTACGGCTGGCAAGTGGGCCCTCGGGGTACTCGGACGGTGGTGGCACTCAGCAGAGGTGCCGACCCACCGTGTCGCATGGGCGCCAGCCAGCCCCTGGTGCACGGCTCGCACCGCTCGGCGCGCAGCCAATGGTTGCGGCGGCGTAGCCAACAGCGGCTGCGGCGCACGCACCACACCCGTCGCGTAGTGCTCAACACAGTTTATCCCGTTTTAGTTACATAATACATGTTCATGTGGTCCGGTTAGTGAGTCAAAACTCATTAGGTAATTTTGCTTTACTCTTGTATTACGTGTTAATTATTGATAGACAGCTCCTGCGTTACCGATAACTATTAATATTGTTATTCACCTTTGGCATATATTAGATGGATTTCACACAGTTGCGACCATAGCTGACTTCTGAGATGCTCTCTCATCGTCTATACGTGCTGCCGGTTGGTATTTTTTAATATTCATAGAAGAATCTGCAAGCGTATGGAGATACCGTTGTAGCACTTCACCCGGAGAGTATTTAGGGTATCGTCTTTTCTCAGGGAATGGAGGTTTAACGGTCTTCTAACTAGTATTACACTTGGAGAGTGAGAGATAGAATGGCCTGGGTAGTCTGATTGATTTAAGAGAAAAGTTCAAGGAAAGATAAACTTAGGCTTTTATT
Source organism: Panicum hallii (assembly GCF_002211085.1). NCBI lineage: Eukaryota > Viridiplantae > Streptophyta > Magnoliopsida > Poales > Poaceae > Panicum > Panicum hallii. Next base: position 20,134,592 of record NC_038046.1, on the reverse strand, counting down.
CGTTTACTTCAGGCATCGATCTAACCCTGGTCTGTCAAGACCCTCCGGCTATTAGCTCTACTCTGAACCCGGACGTGGGGCAATACATTAACCACGAAGCAGCTTCGTAGCGGACGAACAGGGCTGTCACCACCTACTGTCTATCCCGCAAAACCGTGGGGCTCGCAGCTAACAAAGGTAATCTAAGGCCTAAACACCATGTTTATGCTGTCGACTACTATTCTCTACTAGAGTATCTGCTACAAGAACGGATGACGAACCCGTAATCGAATAATAAACTTAAAGATAACTTTACCAAGAGCTTACTAATAAACGAACCCGGATACTTACTCAAATGGATCGTATCCGTCGAGGTACAAGACCGAAGAGAGGCTGACAAGTCCAACTCTTTTCTTGCACTTCCTTCTGAAAGGATCTTGGTGATGCTTAGAGGGGAGGGGGTGAATAGGCGTACCTGAAAAACCTAAAAAATTCTTCGCAGAAATTAAATATGTCGGAACTTCCGACACTGGATCGGAACTTCTGACAAAACTAAAGTTTTTTTACGAAATTCAAAATTAAACTTGAAACTGCAGAACCTGCCTGAATCAAAAATTGCTCAATGATACTAGGAGACTTCTGCAGGTGATCTTTAAAAGCACTACAACTCGAGTACATAGATCGGCACAAAACAAACTCTAGGTCAATAAGAACTAAATAAATGCAATAACCACAAGACACAAGAGATTTGTTCATGAAGTTCATTTCCACTAAGGAAGCTACGTCTCTATTGAGGAGCTCACAAAGAGTTGGGTCTTCCACTAACCCTTTACCTCACTCAATCAACCACAAAGGAGAATTGAGTCACTTACTATGAAATCTACAAAGGATAGGGTAATACAAACTTCCCGGGGTGCACACACATGAGAGGACGCTCCACGGCAACACCAAACCATCTAGAAGTAAGTTTCAAGAGTAACAAACATGAATCGATGGATGAAGATGCCTCAAGTGCTCTTGAGATGAACTTGGCTGTCCTTTAAGGTTGAGTCTCACACCTCAACCTTGCTCTCACTCAAGCCCTAACTCAAATCAACTAAAGGATTAGCTCAATGAGGGATTGGTGAGGAGTAGTAAATGCTCTTGGAGGTGTTTGTCTCGGGTTAGGTCAGCAGCAAGTGGGGGGGGGGGGGGGGCGGGGGACTGAGGGGTATAAATATCCAAGCCCCAAAAATTAGCCGTTAGTGCACTGGTTAAGTGATTGTCGGAACTTCCGATATAGGGTCGGAACTTCCAACAATTTTAAAACAGCTGGCCGAGGACCCCTTGTCAGAAGAATCCAGCTTCTTCCGACAATTGTTGGAACTTCCGACACACTCTGAAACAAACAGAAAACTAGGTGCACAAGTGTGTGATTTTGTGTCTCTCCTTGATGGTTAGCATCTCAAATAAGCACTTTTGATACTTTCATGCTATCCATTCACATCCCTCTTAATAGTACGGTGTTTCCTAAACTCAAATTCAAAATATAAAATAAGTAAGGATCTTCATTTTAAGACTAACACCATCGTTTAAGCAAATTTGGCATCTTTTCTTACTCTTTTTCATTTCATTGAATTTTAACCTTTCCAAAACTCGATAAACTCATTAGCTCCTTAATTTTGTATGTCATCAACACCAAAACCCACTTAGGGGGCCAAATGCACTTTCAATCTTCCTCTTTTTGGTGATTGATGACAACACAATTAAGGCTCACAATAAATTCAGTAAAACATTTTGAATTCAATTATATAGTTGAACTCCCCCTTGATATGTGCATTCATCAAGATAAATATAAAAATAGCCTCAAATGCTATTTGCACATATTAAGAAAGATTTCTTCTATATAATTGCATTCATGGGGTGCAACGTGTGATAAATAGCAACGTGATGCACATGACAAGATGTATCACAACAATAAAGTGGAAATGAAGAAACACCAAGTCAAAAGTCATGAGCATCACAAAAGCAATAAGGTTCTAAGATCACACTAGCATAGAGAAACTCAATTAATTCTTACAACATTAAAGATCTGACTTGGCACACCACATGTTACACAAATACAAGTCTCATTTGTCCACAAGCACAAGAGTTTAAAGTTTCAATGTTTCAACGACGAAACTAAAATAGATAAAGCAACCACAAAGCCTATGGTGAGCTCACTCCCCCTTTGGCAACAAGCACCAAAAAGGAGAGGCCCTTCCATAGCTACTACTCATCATCGTCGGCATCATCTTCTTCCTCATCAGTGGGTGTGTTGGCAGCTGGAATGTCCTCTTCTTCATCCTCATCCGACTCCTCACGCCCACCCAAGTCTTCTTCAATTTCATCCTCATCAACTTGGGGAGCACCAAACATCATGGAAGGTCCACCCATTTCTTCCCAAGGGTTGTAGAAGGTCGGTGGAGGAGGAAAATCTATAGGAGCATGAAGAGGTGAGTGAGGCATGTCATATCTGGCCATAATTTCCTTTTGCCTTGCCTCAATCTTAAGAAGCTGCTCATCCACATGCTTCGTCTGGTCATGGATTTCTTGCGCATTGAGACGACCCACATTGAAGCATGCAAATAATCCTTGAGAAATGAAATTGAGAATGCCTTTCTTCTTTGGGGCACGAGGAGGAGGACCACGGGAGCTCGAAGGACCTTGAGAGCTAGATATGGACCATGAGAACTTGAAGGATGATGAGAGCTCGAAGAACCATGGGAGCTCGAAGGACCATGGGAGGGTCCTTTAGTGGAGCGGCGAGGTGCTTGTGCTCCAAGCTTGAGAAGGCGCTCAAGTTGACCTTTCTTAGGCTTTTACACTTGATGACCCTTGTTGGTCAAGATGTTGACGCTTGTCACTTCTTTAATCATCGCAAAGATATAGGGAGTATAATGATAGCCTTTCTTTGGTGAAACAGAACAAATGATGATTTCCTCTCAAATGAAGTCAAAAACACAGAACTCGTTCTTGTTGGGAGCTATTCTTGCAAGCAAGTTCTTGGACATGTTTGAAATGTTGTCCGAGTTACCACTTTTGGGACACAGAGTGTAGCGGAAGAGTTGGTTGAGCAACTTGTAATAAGGTGTCAAACCATGTATTGTCCCAAATTTAATATCACCATATGCACTGTCATACATGAAGTGAAGTTCTCCGTCATAAAACACATTCTCCTCCTGATGCATCCTCTCTCTAGTAAGATTAGCATTGGAAAACCCAATAATACTAGCAAAGTAAGCATATTCAACATAAAACGCCCTGCCTTGGATAGTCCAATGGAAGGTCTTGGTTGAGCTATTGACATAGAGAGTGGAGTAGAACTGAGCGATAACCTCCTCATTCCAATCACAATTGAAGGACATGATTGATGTGAGATGCATCCTTCTACCAAGCATCTTGGACTTCCCTCACCACCGGCAAGTCAATTTCAAATAGATACTCCCAGTTGATGGATTTCATCTCGGTGGAGGGGTGAGACTTGCAAAGAATCACTGATGAATACCAATCAGCATGAAAGTTCATCCAAAATCGAACATCTCCTTGCTGCTCTTTGGCATATTCAGATGGATCATCATATCTCAATGCATAGATATCATGCTTGCCCTTTTTGTAATCCACTAGACAAGTCCCATTGAACTGTGAAACAGTTAACCTAATTGGGGGCTGCATCCGAAGGATTATCCTCTCAAGATATTCTATCGACTCTCCAGCATCTGACATGTGAGTGGCTGGAGCAAAAGTGCGCTTCATGCATGGATGAGCACCATGAGCAGAAGTACCTTGTGGATTAGGTCTTTCATGACCACGAGAGCGCAAAGGAGCCTTCACCACAGCCTTTTGCTTGCCAGTACAATCAGCCATAGGTGAAGCTTCTTGAGTCACTTCGGAATCAGAAGGAGAATATTCAATCTCGGGTGAAGAAGCCCTCTGCTTTCCTCTCCTTTCATGAGCCATCTGAGTATGTAAGATGAAAATTAGGACAGACTCGATAGGGGTAATTAGACTCAATCAAATGGGACAGTTAAGTCACTTGTCAGAACTTCTGACACAGGGACGGAACTTCCAACGGTGTCGGAACTTCCGAACCTAAATCGAAACTTCCGACAGGGCCTGAGCAAACCCAAAAGATCATGAATCAAGAGATTTTGCCCACCAAATTTGATAACATTCTAGGCATATGATCAATAATGTACCAGAAGGCTATCCCTAAGAAAGAAACTTCTAACTCCTTCTACATTGAGAGATCGGGCGACAGGGATTTTGAATGAAATACCTTGAAGATTTCCCGCGTGAATTGAAAGAGAGATGATGGGCATTAGATGTTCCGAAGAGTGGAGAATCCAAAGAACTTGAAAACAATGAAATCCCATGGTCGATTCTTGGTTTTCCCGCAAGATTTTGAGAGGGGAGAAGTGTTGGCGTCGGTGGTATGTGAGAGGATGTTGGGGTTTGAGGGGGCTGTCCAACGGGTATATATAGGTTCAAGTGAATTGTCAGAAGTTCCGATGGGGGGTCGGAAGTTCCAACGAATAAGAATTTTTGAACCCGAGGACCCCCGGTCGGAAGAATGAAGAAAGTTCCGATGGAGATTGTTGGAAGTTCCGATGGGCTGTTGGAAGTTCCGACGAATATTAAAATGATCTCCCGAGGATCCTTTGTCGGAACAAGCATGATACTTCCAAGGAGCGTCGGAAGTTTTGACCACGGGTCAGAAGTTCTGACCTATACTTTTCAGCTCCAAAAAGATAGATTTTTAGAAGAATAAACTTGGAGATATTAAGAGATATGGCTTGTAGACATATGAGAAACTTAAAGCTTAGTGATCAGCCACAAACAACATTAAATAACAATGATCATAGGAGTCAAGCTTTGATCCAAAGATTAAAATCCAAATATTTTAAAATAACTCAACACAAGTAAATTCATTTTTTGTATCTAAGCAACAATCAAGTATGTGCAACAAGTCAAGCCAAGTTACCAGAATCCAAGATATTTAGTTCACTCCTCAAAGCACAAAACTTTTGCCCATCTAGAGGCTTAGTAAAGTTATCAGCAAGTTGTCGTTCGGTGCTCATGTGACGTAAAGTAATATCTCCTTTAGCCTCATGATCCCTTAAGAAATGATATCTTATATCTATGTGCTTTGTTCGGGAGTGTTGTACCGGATTGTTTGCTAGCTTGATAGAGCTCTCATTGTCACATAAGAGCGGAATCTTGCTAAATTCACAACCGAAGTCACTCAACGTTTGCTTCATCGACAAGAGTTGGGCACAACAAGCACCAGCTGCAACATATTCAGCTTCGGCGGTGGATAAAACAACCAAATTTTATTTCTTAGAGCTCCATGACACTAGGGACCTTCCAAGAAATTGGCAAGTCCCCATCGTACTCTTTCTATCTACCTTACAACCGGCATAATCCGAATCGGAATATCCAAGTAGATTGAAAGTGGAGCCTTTGGGATACCATAAGCTAAGGTTAGGAGTATGTACCAAATATCACAAAATTCTCTTAACAACAATTAAGTGACATTCTTTATGATTGGCTTAAAATCTTGCACACATGCACACACTCAGCATAATATCGAGCCTAGATGCACAAAGGTAAAGAAGAGAGCCAATCATGGAGTGGTATACCTTTTGATAAACTGACTTCCCTTCTTCATTGAGATCAAGATGACCATTTAATGCCATGTGTGTCTTGATGGGCTTTGCATCGGTCATGTCAAACTTTTTAAGCATATCCTTCTCATACTTAGTTTGACATATGAAAGTCCCTTCCTTCATTTGCTTGACTTGAAATCCAAGTAAGAACTTCAATTCACCCATCATGGACATCTCAAACCTCTTGGTCATGATCCTACTAAATTCCTCACAAAATTTCTTATCAATAGAACCAAATATGATGTCATCGACATATATTTGGCAAAAAAAAAATATCTTTATCAACTTTATGAGTATAGAGAGTAGAATCGGCTTTGCCCATCACAAGTCGTTCTTGAGAAGAAAATCCTCAAGGCATTCATACCATGCTCTGGGAGCTTGCTTAAGCCCATAGAGCGCCTTATGAAGCTTGTACACATGATTTGGAAATCTCGGATCTTCAAAGCCTGGCGGTTGTTCTACATACACCAACTCGGATAGGGGGCCATTCAAGAATGCACTTTTCACGTCCATTTGATAAAGCTTGAAATCATGGTGAGTGGCATAGGCTAATAGTATACAAATTGATTCAAGCCTAGCTACGAGTGCATAGGTTTCACCAAAATCCAAACCTTCAATTTGTGTGAAACCTTGTGCAAATAACCTTGCCTTGTTTCTTGTGACGACACCATATTCGTATTGTTTCTTTCAGAAAACCCACTTGGTGCCACACAATTTGCTTTGGTCTTTCAACCAACTCCCATACTTCATTTCTTGTAAAGTTATTCAACTCTTCTTGCATCGCAATGACCCAATCCGGATCATCAAGTGCTTCATCTACCTTGAGAGGTTCTAGAGAAGAGGCAAACGAGTAATGTTCCCAAAAAGTTGCTAAACGTGAACGAGTTGTTACCCCTCTTTGAATACTTCCAAGAATATTGTCAACGGGATGATCTCGTTGAACACTTTGATGAACTCTTGGATGCAGCACTTGTGATTGAGGTTGAATGGGTCCATCATCATCATTTTCAGCTTGTGGGGCATCTTCTTGAGCTTCTACACCATGTTCTCCCCCTTGATCAATGCCATGAATTTGATCGTCACCATGAACTTGACTTTGATCTTGAGGTTGTTGAGAGCTTAGAGGTTCAACTCTTGTGGATGATGATGGATCACTGTTTCTTTCTTCAATTGGAGTTTGAGCTTGAACTTCACGAGGCCTCACCTCTCCTAAGTCCATCCCCATGATTGATAGACTCGGGGGTTACTCTTCATCTATAATATTTTTATCAGCTTGCTCTACTTGAGAGCCATTGGATTCATCAAAAGTTGCGTCCATCGAGACCTCAACAAAACCGGTGGTTGTGTTGAAGACATGATATGCGTGTACGTTAGTACCATAACCAAGTAGAAAACCTTTATCAACCTTTGATACAAACTTTGAGCTTTTGGTTTTCTTGTTAAGTATGAAACACTTACTCCCAAAAACCCTAAAGTAGTGCATCTTGGGTTTGTTACCGGTGATTATCACGTAGGGTGTCTTGCCCAAGTATTTGTGAAGGTAGAGACAGTTGATGGCATGACATGTCGTATTGATAGCTTCAGCCCAAAAGATATCCGGAGTCTTGTACTCATCAAGCATTGTTCTTGTGGCTTCAATCAACGTCCTATTCTTCCTCTCAACAATGCCAATTTGTTAAGGTGTGTATGGTGCGGAGAATTCATATTTGATTCCTTCTTCATCAAGTAATTCTTTAATATTGTGTTTTGGAATTCCGAACCATTGTCACTTCTTACATTCTTGATTTTCAACTCATATTCATTTTGAGCTCTTCTAATGAATTTCTTGACAATTCCTTGAGCTTCACTTTTATCTTGCAAAAAGAATACCCAAGTGAAACAAGAAAAATCATCAATAATGACAAGACCATATTTATTTCCACCAATGCTAATGTAGGCAATGGGTCCAAACAAATCCATGTGTAGAAGCTTCAAGGGTCTTGACGTAGTCATGATGTTCTTGGCACGGTGTGGAGCACCAAATTGCTTTCCGGCTTGGCATGCGCTACACAACCTATCTTTCTAAAAAACCTAGGATGTGCTTGCCTTTTTGAAGTTTGGCCAAGTTCCTCATCTCAACATGGGCTAGTCGGCGATGCCAAAGCCAACCCAAATCAGATTTTGCCGCTAAACAAGTCTTGGGCTCAACTATCTCCTTGGAGAAATCAACAAGATAGACTTTGCCCTTTAAGCAACCCGTAAAAGCAATAGAGGAATCCTCCCTTCTAAAGATGGTCACACCCTCATTAGTAAAGAGACAATTGTAGCCCATCTCACAAAGTTGCGAGACCGACAACAAGTTGTACCCCAAAGTTTCAACCAAATAAATATTTGAAATAGAGTTATCATTTGAGAGTTCAATTTTACCCAAGCCATTCACATCTCCTTTGCTATTGTCTCCAAAGACAATAGTTTCTTCAGGTATATCATGACGTTCTAGGGATGTGAACAAATCCTTCTCCCCGGTCATATGATTTGAGCATCCACTATCAAGCAACCATGCGGTGCCACCTGAGGAGTAGGCCCACAAAACAAGTTAAGTTTTGAATTTAGGTACCCAAAAAGATTTGGGTCCTTGAGGGTTAGATGGATACACTTTTGGAACCCACACACTTCTAAGGATTGCCCTCTTAGTGTATGCCCCAACATACTTGACCACCATTTTACCATTGTGGTCCATTGTCACCATATAATTCGTAGTGTAGTTTGGTGATGGCTCATGCTTAGTGATCTTTGCCCTGATGGGATCATCAATTTTCTTCTTGACTTGGGAGGGAATGGTGGTCACACCATGTGCAATGTTCATCAAGTCCTCAAGATTTGATCCCTTGGTGAACATGACACATTCCTTACCTTTGACTACTTTCTGGTCATTTACCATGCCTCCCTTATAGTGACCAAGCCCATCATTCTTGTGGGAACGTTTCCATTCCTTATACGCAACCTTAGGCTCGGGCTTGGTATCACCTTCATATCTGTTTCTTACTAACTTGTTTAGCCTCTCAAGTTGAGCATCCTTTGCTTGGATCAAATTTTCTAGCTTTGCCAAGTTAGTAATACAAGCTTGCACATCAAATTTATAACACCTTAAGCACCCTTCACTTGTGGAGACATTTGAGTCATGAGTTGCTTTAGAATTGGTTTTGGTGCTTTTCCAAAGGGCATTGTAGCAAACTTCAAGACCTTTATACTTGGTCGTTAAGCATGAGAAGCTTTCTTAAGGTTCAATATGAGTGGCCTATAGGGAAGCTAGAGATTTATTTATCAAAGTGGTCTCCTTTGACATCCTCTCTTTTGAATCATTAGCTAGAGATAAATCGATAGCTAATTTTTCATCTTTCACCTTTTCTTCAGCAAGAGCCTTCTCTAAAGCAAGGTTTCTCTCCTTCTCAAGGATGAGCAAGCCCTCTTGCCTATCAAGACACTCATTCTTTTTCTCCAATTTCTCCATAAGTTTTTTAATTTTTTTAAAACCTTTCTTTCCAAATTCTTTTATCATGAATGCTTTACATTGCTCTTCCTCATCATCAAAATCATTTTGCGAACTACTAGATATGGTGGAAGGATGAGAGGAGGAGGTGGATGATTCTTGTACCTTAGTCCCTCTTGCCATGAGACAAAAGGGTGCGCCATCTTCATCGTCGGAGATGTTGTTGAAGAGTTTCCTTAAATTCTTTGGTATGGCTAGAGTTGCCATGCCTTCATGGTTGGAGTTTTCATGACTAGACTCCCACTCTTGACCAACATGAGCATGCCCTTGATATTTCTTCTTGTAGTCCTTGCTCTTCTCCTTGTACCTCTTCTCTTTCTTTTCTTTGTTCTTCAATTGTGGGCAATCAGCAATGTAGTGACCCACTTCTTTGCACTCATAACATCTTCTTTGTGATGGCTTCTTCTTGTCATCACCACCTTTCTTGTAGTACTTCTTCTTCATGAACTTCTTGAAGTTTCTCAATGCCAAGGCCACCTCTTCATTGGTAGATCCTTCATCACTTGAATCTTCCTTTCTTGACTTTAGAGCCTTGGGACTTGATTCAACCTTATCACTTGAGCTAGCATTGAGTGCCACATTCTTGTTCACTTTGGGACTAAGTGATTTGGCCACATCCCTCTCAACCAACTCTTGATGGAGGATTTCACCAAGATGTTGATTAGGTGTCTTGACCTTGAATTTGGGATCTCTTCTAATCATTGTTGCAAGAGTAGGGTTCCTTGGCGTGAAGGCTGTGGCAGAACCGCCTGAATTAATCCAGCTCAAGTGCGCTAATGATCACCATACAGTTGTTATCCATTTAACGCACTTCAAACGGAGCAATTCATTGGTCTGTCGGGTCTCCGCCCGATACAACCACGGTTCAACAGGATCGAAGCAGGTTCACCTCGCACGAAGGCGAGTTCACATCACAGAATAGCTCATCAACTTTTAATTTACAAGACATTCATACATTATTACAAACCGGGTTCAAATATAAGTAAACTTATACAAACAGTGTTCAAACTGATAAGCGTAACAGCTTGTCCAAAACTCACGGCGGAAAGAAAAGTTTTTCGCGACTATACACGTCGCAAAGGCGGACACCACGCCTAGCCCAGGGCCTGGTGTCACTCCGGAGGGTCACTACCAGCTGGGGACGGGTCCCACTCCACGGACCAGCCAAAAGGAGCGGACGTTGGCCACACAGGGTTGTCCGTGGGGTTCTCGAAGGTCATACCTGAAACAGATACTAGCAAGGCTGAGTACTCTAATACTCAGCAAGGTTTACCCGAGTTTGGGTATACTTTAACCCGTAACTAGACTCATGAAGGCATTGTAAAGGTTCCGGGTTTATTTTCAGCTGAAAAGCAACAAAGAATATAACCTATTTTCAAGTTTTAGCTTTCAGATTCTGACTTGATTAGCCATTCTAGGTAAGCACCTATACTAAACAAGCAAGATATAGATTATCATCCATCGAGCTTAACTCATCAGGAATTACACCTTTTACTTGATGTGGCAGAAGGAATAAGCAGTCTCAATCCTCGTGAGAGGCGGACGATCCGAATCGAATTTAACCTTGCAAGGTAAACCTAACACACACGCTTGGAACGTCCAACAGGGTGTTCCAAAGCAACCGTTTACCTTTCATTCCGGGTTGTGGACAGGGCCACCCCAAGCGACTGCAGGACCATACGCACACCCAATGTGTGCAGGACGTATGTCTGTAGCGCGACTACAAAACCCGTACTCCTGGTTGCCTTTGCAACACGTATTCCCACACGTCAAATCAAGTAACCAAAAGAACCAAATACATGTGGTGGTCAGTATGTCCACTTGCCGGGCCGATTGGTTACTAGGCTTACCGCTTACCATATTTCGCGGTATGTGGCTAGTACGTTCAAACGCTTAGCCACCACTACCACACATTTCGACCTTAAAGCTTTTATCAAAATAGACAGGGTAAACTTTAGGTCATGATACAACACATGACCCTGTCCATCATCCTTATAGTGGTTGCAGAATTGTAAACAAGCAACTCCTATATCGCGCGAGTGACAGGGAATCACCCGACTTTTACCGGTCCTATTTAGCAGAGCATCTATGCGAAAAGGACTCGGGTACAGTACATTGGGTTCCTGAGATATCATGCAACTAGGGTGTCATTGCAACTCCTAGACGTAATGCAAGATATATAATGTATAAGATTGCGTATTGTAGTAATTTGAAATACTGGGTTTTGCACCGGGGCTTGCCTTCTTGAGTGGGGTTGGGGGCAGGGGTGTCAGAAACTTCCGAACTTTGGTTCAGGGCTTCAATTAAATCCTCGACGGCTTGGGCTGGGTCTTCAGAAAACCCTTGGTCTTGGCCTAAGACCAACTCGTAATCTCCGTCGTCAAGCGTCGTTGATTCTATATGAGATACAATAGAATAAGTAAGACAAAGTTTAAGTTTAAGATTTTATATTACAAAAGTTAACACACAAAAGTTCATGAGGATATCTCTAAACCTATTGCAAACAAGAACTAAAATATTTGAATTTGAATTTGAATTTGACTCCAAATTTAAATTCAAACTTGAAATAAAAAGGATCATAAGATTTGGAAATCTAACCATACACTAATCATTAACACATTAAAGAATAGAAAAAGATTTTAACTAACTAGGTTTATAAAACCTAATTAGCTAGCATTTCAAATTTTGAAATGTTAAATCAAAAGAAGTTGAGTTATGAAACAAATCTAAGTTTGAAACTTTAAGTCAAGGTTACACATAGCTCACATAATATTCATGTCAACAATCATGATAAACAAAGTTTAAATGTAGAAACTATATACCAAAAACCTTTTTAACATTAGATTTGAAATAGGTACAAAAGTATTTGGTTTCATATCAAACTTCATAAACAAAAATTGTAGAATTTTCAATCTACTTTCTAACAAAACTAATTTTGCAATTTTTGGATTTTTCTGTGATTTCCTATGAATTTTGCAAGACAGTCATAGCAATCACATAAAATAAGAGACACGATTACATATAGACCCTTGACTGGCACTGTTCCTCTGAGTCTGGGGGTTTGCAAATAGCCCCCCAGGCTTTTGCATCTTCTGAGCCGGGGTCCTTGACTAGAAACGAAAGGGGGCAGAGAGGGGGGGTGGTCACCGCCGGCGAGGAAGGGCACCGGTGGTGGGTTTGCGTGGAGGGGAAGTACCGCAGGGTCTGTGCGCACCCTTGGCCGTACGGAATCGGAGAGGGACAGAGGGTAGCGGCGGTGTAGCAGAGACGTGCGGCCGGCGGCGGAGGGAACCAGTGGGGGACCGTGTTCCGGTGGTCGGGGACGGTGAAGAGGTGGTCAAAAAGCGTCCTGGAGGAGTGGAGATGCTCGGGGCGGGCTCAATTGGAAGTGGGGAAGACCGGAGAGGGGCTTCCCACGGTGAGCCAGGAGCGGCGGCGGCGGCGGCGCTCGGCGGCAGTGGAGCTCCGGCCAGGATTGGAGGGTGTCTGGGGGTTGGGGAGCACGAGCGAGGGTCGGGACAGCTTCCTAGGGGGTTCACGAGGGCAGGGGGTGGCTGTAGATGGCTGCCCACGGTGAGCTACGGTCACCGGAGTGGAAGAAGGAAGGCGACAGTGGCACTCGGGTTCCAGGGTGGAATGCGGTGCAAGCGCAGAGGGGATTAGAACGTGAATGCACTGGGGAAGCTCACGGGCAAGAAAATAAGGGCTCAGAGGGGGCGCTCGGCCCGTGCCACGGCGGCGGTGGCGTGTCAATCGGCCGGAGGTTTAAGGAAGCCGTGGCGGCCGCGGAGGGGAGTGTTAGGGCGAGGAGCAGGCTCGGGGAAGAAGAAATCGACGCGTGGAAGGGGCGAAGCAGGAGGTGGAGCGGTGACGGCGTAGAGCGGTGGCTGGGGGAGCTGTACCGGCGTGGGGAAAAACAGAGAGCACGCGCGCGGTCGGGACAGAGGAGCACGGGGGCGCGAGGAGGAAGACAGGGGACTAAACTGTGAAAAGAAGAAAACTTAGGGGCCTAACTGTAAAGCATGAATAACTTTCAGACCACTGCTCAAATGAAGATGGGCCCAAAAGCAAAAATGTGTAGTTTTTCAAAATGCACAACTTTGCTTTAAGGCTCACCCACAGAAGAGCTAAGGTTTTACAATCAGATTGAAATTTAGCAAGATTTCTAAACTTTGTATAAAACCTATTTTAAAATTTCACCACAATTACATCCAAAAGGTAGTTTCACCTATTTTTGCGTTTTAAACATAAGTTTTTAACTTTTACAAAACAACCCTTGTACTTTCCAAATCTACCCTCCATGCTCACCCATTTAGCACAAAAGGACCTTGATTTAAATATAATTATATAAACAATCACTTTTACTTATTATTAACACTTTCAAACACACTTTTGCTACATTTGGCACATAATAACTCTCCAAAACTCTACGGTGTGACTAAGCTATTTACCTGAATGTCACAAAGGCTCTAACAAACTTCTTTGTCACCTTGTGATCTTCCCATTCCGTGCTTCCAAGAGATCTAATATCCGATACAAGGACCATTAGTCTATCATACATTTGCCTCGCGGTTTCTTCATCATGCATGACAAAGTGCTCTAGCTCTCCTTGCAACAAATCCATCTTGCCTTCTCTAACTTCATCGGTTCCCTCATGAGCTTCTTTTAGTGTGTCCCACATTTTTTTGGCTATTTCAACATTGCGGATTTTGTTGAATTCTTGGGCACAAAGGGAACTTGTGATGAACCTCACGGCTTGTGCATTGTGGAAATAGTCTTGAGCTTGTTCGGCCGTGGGTACAGCGTTCCTAAGAGAAGTCACACCTACAACCACAACTTCCCAAATAGAAGGGTGAAGCCTGTAGAGATGCATTTTTATATCAAAAGACCACTTGGGATAATCCGTCCCATCAAAGAAAAGAGGTTTTCCCAAGTGAACCGATTGAAATTGAGAAGTAGGATAATGAGATTGAAGCATAGTTATGAGGAACATGATTTAACCCGAAGAAAGGATGTTTCTCGCTTTCATCCTTGATTCGCTTCATCATCAACTTCTTGGCCTTCTTCTCAATTTTTGTCTTCATCTTTTTTTCTCCTTCTTCTTGCTTCCGGTTTCTCACCCTCGCTTTCACCGCTTGAACTTGAGTCAGCATCATGAATGGAGGGTGGACGGCTTGTTTGCCCGAAAGGATTTCTAGCACTATCAAGTCTGGTACCGCCATCGATTTGAGCAGCAACGGTGTCCGCATCATCCCTAACTATAGACATCTTGATATCCCTTAGCGGTTAAGCTTAAATCAAGAGATTAGGCTCTGATACTAATTGAAAGGATCTTGGTGATGCCCAGAGGGGAAGTAAATAGGCGTACCTGAAAAACCTGAAAAATTATTCGCAGGAATTAAATGTGTCTGAACTTCCGACACTGTGTAGGAAGTTTTGACGGGTCATAACTTCCAACACTAGACCGCAACTTCTGACAAAACTAAAGTTCTTTTACGAAATCCAAAATTAAACTTGAAACTGCAGAACCTGGCTGAATCAAAAGTTGCTCAATGATACTAGGAGACTTCTGCAGGTGATCTTTAAAAGCACTACAACTCGAGTACGTAGATTGACACAAAACAAACTCTAGGTCAATAAGAACTAAATAAATGCAATAACCACAAGAGACAAAAGATTTGTTTCCGAAGTTCACTTCCACTAAGGAAGCTACGTCTCTGTCGAGGAGCTCACAAAGAGCCGGGTCTTCCACTAACCCTTTACCTCACTCAATAAACCACAAAGGAGGATTAAGTCACTTACTATGAAATCCACTAAGGATAAGGTAATACTTCCCAGGGTGCACACACATGAGAGGACGCTCCACGGGCAACACCAAACCGTCTAAAAGCAAGCTTCAAGAGTAACAAACATGAATCAATGGATGAAGATGCCTCAAATGCTCTTGAGATGAACTTGGCTGCCCTTTCACTTAAAAGGTTGAGTCTCACACCTCAACCTTACACTCACTCAAGCTCAAGCTCAAATCAACTAAAGGATTAGCTCAATAAGGGATTGGGAAGGAGTAGTAAGTGCTCTTGGAGGTGTTTGTCTCGGGTTAGGTCAGCAGCAAGTGAAGGGGGCTGAGGGGGTATAAATACCCAAGCCCCAAAAACTATCCGTTAGTGCACTGGTTAAGTGATTGTCGGAACTTCCGACACAGGGTCAGAACTTCTGACAATTTTAAAACAGCTAGCCGAGGGCCCCTTGTCAGAAGAATCCAGCTTCTTCCGACAAGTGTTGGAACTTCCGACCTAGGGTCGGAACTTCTGACACACTCTGAAATAGGGATGTGTGTTTGTTTCAAATGCAAACCAGCCAGCAGGAGAAGGTAGAGGCCAGATGGGTCACTTCAGGGTGCAGCAGACCCAAGGGTTCGGCCAACCCTGTTGTGGGCCCTCTAGTCTCGCCCTTTGACATGCAGCATGTCTCGGGTTGACCCCCCCCCCCCCAACACATAGTAATTTCTGTACCTGCAATCTTATTCAAGACATGTGGAATCAAACGAAACTCTACCGGTTTGAAACCAGGGAGTTGAATTTTATTGAATTCAAAATGGGGGCACATTACATTGAAAGGGAAATTTGGAAATACATAAATTTTCAATGGTAATAAACTAATGTGCACTAAAAGATACAACGAGAAGGCAAAGGATATACCTTAGGCGCTATCCTTCCCTATGGTCCTTGCCAAGTTGTTCACTTTGGAGCAAAGACCGTGGCGGAGCGTGTCATAGTCATCCTTAAGAGACTTGAGCTCTAGGCTGGGCTCTGCCACCTGGTCGCTTAGCTTCTTATGATGCTTGCGCATCTCAAAGATGCTGGGCAAAAGCTGAACAACTTTGGGTCCTTTGAGGACCTTGTCGTCCTCGCTCTCATACTGTTCACCGGGATGAGTGATAGGTGGAGGCGTGATGTGCCTATTCACCATCTTGCACGCCCTAGGAGAGGAGGCGGCTGATTTGGCTTCTCCTTTATCCTTAGGAGATAGCCCTGGCATCGGGCCCTTCCCATACCCGCCTCCCAAAGTGCGAATTCCTACAACATGAAAATGCTATGGTGGTGTAGGACTAGCGCGCGTGTACGTGGGTGAGGTGGTGTAGTTGTGACTAACTACGTCACCGCTCTTTGTTTTTACAAAATGAGAGAAGCGTTGCCCCTTCTCTAACGGCATAAGTGAGAGAGGATCGGCGAAGAGGCGAATGGTGACGTCCTTGGGCCTCAACTCGCCCGTAGTTGGCCTCTACGCAGTGCCGGTGCGGCCACCCCTTCCCTTCTTCATCGTGGATGACTTGGTGGAGCGCGGTGCAGAACGGGGGGCCGAGGGGCCACTCCCCTGGTTTGGCCGAACCAGGGGATCGGCCGAACCCTCGCCGGCCTTCTGTGACACCTAGGTGTCTAAAAGGCTAAACAAAGATCCATAACATGAAATAAGATTAGGCATAAAAGAGCAAGAAAGTATAAAACAACCTATCAAAATCTACCTTTCAAGCAAATGTATATGTGTATATGTATATATGCATATACATATGAACCCTTGCAAACAAACCTTTGTAACTTTCATGATTGATCACAAACAAACCAAAAAATTTAATGGCACATCTATCATAACAAGAGCAACAAAAGTCTAGTTGAACTCATGGGCTAAAAGTGCAAAAATTCACATGAAATGACATGTTATTTAAATAATAGTTTTTGGAAATTCAAAATAACTTTTTATACATTGCTCAAATGAACATAGTCATGAAAGAGAAAATGTATATCTTGAAAAGTTAACAAAAATGGTATTCAAATATTTTGATTTGACCTTGGGAAGAATGTGTTTTAGCTCCCTTTTCACCCAGGCCCCTGATGTTTTTGCTTTGTGCGCTTAAGTCCCTCACCTTCTCCCTCCTCTCTCCTCCCTCTGCTCTGTCCCATCGCCGGCAGGCCAGCTGGCCGGTGCACCCCAGCACAACCGTGCCTGCTCGGCCATGTGGGCCCACCAGCACCTGGAGATCCCCTACTGGCCCACAAAATCCCGCTCTCCCCCTTAGGAACCCTCGACGTGGCGGCATTTTTCTACCGCGGGTGCTCCTGGCGACACAGCGAGCCTCGGCGGCGATAGTGAGGCAACCGTGCCACCGGAATTGGACCCCCTGGTCGTGCCTTCCTCAGCAGCTCATGCCCAGGCCGCCATCCTCCCTCTCACGCCTATAAAAGCCCCACCCGAGGCTCCCTGAGCTCGCCGGCCCCAACCCAACTTCGGCAAGCCACCATCACCTTCTCCACCTCACACCGAAGCTGCACGGCCGGTCCCCGTGCCCTCTCCCTTACTAGAGCGCTGCCACCACCACCCGCAACCGCCGCCGGATCTGTGCCATGCCGGTGAGCCGCTTCGTCCACCACTTCCCCACCCAAGGCCACAATCAGGTGCGGTTTGATCCCCTCTTGCCTCTCCCACCCTCGCCCCTCGCCACCAGCAAACCTGGTCACCGGAATTTGGCCGGCCGCCACCGTTCCCTTGCATAAAGGATCCAATTGCTTCGATTTCAATATTTTCAGGGAGATTTCTGTAAAATTTCAGGAACCCATTTGTAAACCAGAAACTAGAACTTTGAAAACCAATCTATAAACATTGAAAATGCAATCTAATTCACAAAAAAATCTTAAAAATACAAACTAAAATGTTCGAGACTCCTTAAGTTAAGATCTACAACTTTTTAAAAGGATCTTGGACTGTTTTCACATAATTTTAGCTGTAGATTTAAATCAAGTTTAAATATGTTTTAATTGTTCCAAGAGTTTCAGGAAAAAACTGCTCATGAACACCTTTTAGCTTCTATACTAAGAGCATAGTCCAATCACAACTAATGTTTTGAGCACCTTTTATTATATGCTAGATCCAAGTGTAGCATTTTTTTGTTACTATTGTAGTACTTGTTTTGAGCTACAATTTTTATGACACACTGTGCTACTAGATAGAAGCTATAGTAAAACTTTGAACTAAATTTCTTCAGTAGAACTTGCTAAATCTTTTATTCCTTGTTTAGCTAAAAAAATCCAAACCTATAGCTTCTGTACTACAAAAATTGTAATTTTTCTACATGAGTACCCACTTAAAGTTTTGATGCTAGGGAAAAAGTTTGAGAGTCAGCTACCGAATAGAACTCTCTGTAAAATTTATTCATGTTGGGTATAGATCCAGTTAAACTAGAAATTTAGCATCTGATTCTTGCATAGGAAAAATCTACAAAAATTACAGTAGCCTACTCATGCAAGTAAGTTTGTTCAGTAAAAGTTTGAGACCCAATACTTTGATACTTTGTCCTATAAAAATGAAAGTTTTTCTCTACAGTAAATAGTTAGATTATTTTGTACTGTTTAGCTATGATCTTCAAACAGTAGTTCTAGAATAGTGAAATGTACCTTGTATCAAAATCCTAGCATTAGAAACTTGTTCTAAGAGTAAGCTTTATTAAAAACCATATATATATATATATACAAGCTAAAGAGCAAAATTCATAAATGACCCCAACTCACTTCATGAATATAACTATGTTAAGGTATATTCTATAAATGATTGCCCAAGTTATCTTAACTAAGAAACTTCACAACAAAATCTATGTTTTGTTGAATTACAACTTTATCATGAAGGAAATGATAAAACTTGTCCACTCAATAACTCCGACATGTTTGCATCCATATAGAAACGACCGAACTCGTTGACGGAACGTACATCTTGGTGCCGGAGCCTGAGAACGAATCCCGTGAAGCTCAAGTAAACGTGACTGAAGTCATCGAAGACCCGAACCAAAGTTCAGAAGATCGCTGACTAACCCTGCCCAAGAAGGCAAGCCCCGGTGCATGATCCCAGTATTTCAATTGATTCAACTACTGTTCCTTTTTACCTGTGCATTTAAGTTCATAGGAGTTGATTGGAACCCTAGCTACATGATCCTAGGCACCTATGTAATGAATACTAGAACTGGAGTTCGAGTAGATGCTCTTCTAATAGGTTCAGAAAAAGTCAAGTGATTTCCTGTCACTCGCGAGAATTATAGGAGTTGAATGATTTACCACATACTGCAACTATAAGGTCAACCGGTGGGGCTGTGGTAAGATGCTCATGGTTGAGGCCCCGTCTGAGTAGAGAAAAATGCTAAGGCTACAGTGTGTGGTAGTGGTGGTTAAGCGTTTGAACATACTAACCACGTGTCGAAAATATGGTACTTGATAAGCTTAAGTACCTGATTGGCCCGGCAAGTGGACTTTACTTTCACCCTACTTGAATGAAGTTCAGATGCGTATACACATGCGAGCGCAAAGCGTGGCTCTGTAGTCGGGGAGGGTGACCCTGGTCCACAACCCGGAAAGAAAGGGGAAAAGTCGCTTGGGGTGACCCTTCGGTGCTACAGGCGTGTGTGTTAAGTTTGCCTTGCAAGGTTAAGAAATTCAATTCAAATCGTCCGTTTCTCGCGATAATTGAGACTGCTTAATACTTCTGCCACATAGAGTAACAAGAGGAACCATGGCTATGATGAAACTTGATGGATGAATTAATTATTTTCCACCATGTTTGGTTAGAGATAGATGCTCACTTAGAATAGTTATATGAACTAGAAACTTGAAAGGTAAAATTTGAAATTAAGGACTTACTCTTTGTTGCTTTTTAGCAAAAAGGAAACCTAGACCCTTAAAGCCATGCATGCTTAAGAGTCGGTTATTTAAATACCACTAGTCGGGTAAGCCTTGCTGAGTATTAGCATACTCAGCCTTGCTTGTGGCATTGTTTTCATGTGCGTCTTTTGAAGAAATGATAGCTGGTTTGACATGGCCTTGTACCTTGCCGCTTGGGTGGTCCGTGGAGTGGGATCCGTCCCCGGCCAACGATGACTCTGCCGAGTGATGCCACGTACGGGCTTCATCATGGTATTCGAATCGACGATAGATTATCGTGTTTTCTTTCTACTGCTTTTAAATTCTGAATAAAGTTCTTATGTTTCAACTTTGAAGTACTTGTTTTATGAATTCGGCTTGTAATAAATAATTGTCAGACTTGCGAGATAAAAGCTATTGAATGTTGTAATCTCTGGACATGCCTTCATGTGAGTTAAGTGTATGCTTTGTTTCGATCGATATATTCAGTGGCCGCATCGGGAATTACCCGACAGACTGCCAGATTACTCTGTTTGAAGTGCATGGTAGCCGTTTCATCTTTATGGATGATGGTTAGTGCACTTGAGCCGGATTAATTCGGGCCATTCTGCCACACCTTCCTTGGGGTCTCCTTTGGCCCTGGCGCAAGCATGATGGCCAGGGGTGTCGTGGCCATGTGCTCGGCTTCTTCCTCAATGCCGACAGTCACCATGGCTTGGTTTGCCAGCGATGGCTCTCCATTGAGAGCAAAGGTGGAAGCGGAGCCAACAAACAGGATGAGGGCTTTGCCAGCCATGGTGGATTTGCAGAGGTTTGAGGAGGAGGAGAAATGCAAGATCAAGGTGTAGAGGTGAGGAACAAAAGAGAATGGAGGAGGCCTTTTTAAGGAGGAGAGAGACCAGTCCCATGCAAAAACCTTCCATTGATTAGTGAAGCATGCAAAGAAAGAAGAGAGGGCTGTTGGAGGAGTTTAAATTCAAAAGCTGAGGGTCAACGACTGATAGGTGGGGTCGGCCAAACCACCCTGGGCTTAGGGCTAAATGATGGATGTGGGCTCAAGCTCTTTTTCCTGT
Organism: Panicum hallii; assembly: GCF_002211085.1. Classification (NCBI taxonomy): domain Eukaryota; kingdom Viridiplantae; phylum Streptophyta; class Magnoliopsida; order Poales; family Poaceae; genus Panicum; species Panicum hallii. Next base: position 20,113,648 of record NC_038046.1, on the reverse strand, counting down.
GGATAAGGTCGAAAGAATTGAAATCTATTAAATTTCTGACATCTACTTCTTCATTTGAATTTAATGGTTCATGGAAAACTTTTAAGCATTGACCGTTTGCCTTGAAGATCTTACCGTCGTTGTCTTGGAGTGTGATTGCTCCATGTGAAGACATGTTGATGATGGTGTACGGTCCTTTCCATTTGCTACGCAGTTTTCCTTCTCCAAAGAGCTTGACCCTGGAATTAAACATTAATACCTTATCTCCAGTCTTGAAGTCTTTGGGCTTGATTCTCTTGTCATGCCATCTTTTGGTTCTATCTTTGTACATCTTGGCACTATGGTAGGCCTTCTCCCTCCATTCTTCCAACTCTGCATGCTAGAATTTTCTATTTCTTTCGGCCATCTTGACATCCATATTCCATTGCCAGATGGCCCAATGGGCCCGGTGTTCTAGCTCGACTAGCAGGTGACATGTCTTGCAGTAGAAGAGCTGATAATGTGACATGACAATGGGAGTTTTATAAGTTATTTTGTATGCCCAAAGTGCATCAGGTAGCTTATTTTTCCATCCTTTTCCCATTTCATTGACCATCTTTTGCAGAATGTTCTTAGTTTGTTTGTTTGAAGTTTCTGCTTGACCACTGGTTTGCGGATGGTATGGAGTTGCTATGTTGTGCTGTGTACCAAGCTCCTTCAAGAAGTGTCGGAAGGCCTTATCAATGAAGTGAGACCCTCCGTCACTTATAACCATTCTGGGTGTCCCAAACTGAGGGAAGATGATCTCATGGAACATTTTGTGGGCGGCTCTCCACGGAAGTTCCTCCACCCATTTGGAGACGTATTCCACAGCAACCAGGATGTACTCGCAATCATGGGACTTTTGGAATGGCCCCATGAAGTCAATGCCCCATACGTCGAACAGTTCGACCTATAGGTTGTATGTGAGGGGCATTGCATTGCGAGCTGTGATGCCTCTTACAACTGGCATCTTCGACACCTTCGGATGAATTCTCTGGTGTCTTCATACATTGTTCGCTAGAAGAAACCACTTTGCCAAATCTTTGCTTGAGTTCTGAAAACTCCAAAGTGGCCTCCATATGCTGCAGTGTGGCATTTTTCTATGATTTGTATCCCTTCTGCTGCTGGTACCATCTCCTCAGCAAACCATCTGTGCATACCCTATACAGGTATGGGTCGTCCCAAAGGTGATGTCTGCTTGCAAAAATGAGCTTCTTCTTGTTTCCTCCTGGTGGTACATATCCTGAAAAACATAAAATTCACAATGTTTGCATACCACGGGTTTGTGTCTGTCACCTTCAGTAGCATGTCGTCGCGTAGGAAATCGTTTATTGGAGGTTCCTGCATGTTAGTGATTTGCACACGCGACAAATGATCTGTAACAGTGTTCTCTACTCCCTTTTTATCTTTTATTTCAAGGTCAAATTCTTGGAGTAAGAGAATCCATCTTATTAACTGAGGTTTAGCATATTTCTTAGTGAGCAAATATTTCAAAGCTGCATGGTCAATATGAACAATAATTTTTCCTCCAACCAAGTAAGATCTGAATTTATCAATAGCAAAAACAATAGCCAATAGCAATTTTTTAGTGGTTGCACAATTTAATTGATCTCCTATCAAAGTTTTGCTAGCATAAGCAATTGCATGATGCTTCTTATCTTTGGTTTGGCCAAGGACCACCCCAACAGCATAGTCACTAGCATCACACATTATTTCAAAAGGCAAACTCCAATCAGGTGGTTGAATGATTGGAGCTAAGATGAGAGCTTTTTTCAAGATATGAAATGCTTTTAAACACTCATTGGTAAACTCAAAAGGCGCATCCTTTGCTAAAAGGTTTGTGAGAGGCCTAGCGATCTGCGAAAAGTCCTTAATGAAACGGGATAGAAACCCGCATGACCTAAGAAGCTACGGACGCCCTTAATGTTTACTGGAGGTGGCAGCTGCTCTATGACTTTGATCTTAGCTTTGTCCACCTGAATTCCTCTTTCGAACACAAGATGCCCGAGAATGATGCCTTCGCGGACCATATAGTGGCACTTTTCCCAGTTTAGCACCAGGTCCTTCTCTTGGCACCTTTGCAAGACCTTGTCTAAATTCTCGAGACAATGATCAAAGGTTTTCCCATAGACGGAAAACTCATCCATGAAAACTTCCATGATTTCCTCGATCACGTTAGAGAAGATAGACATCATGCTCCTTGAAATGATGCTGGAGCGTTACATAACCCGAACGACATTCTACAATAAGCATAGGTTCCGTAAAGGCATGTAAACGTGGTCTTGATCTGATCATCGGGGTGGATGGGAATTTGATGATATCCTAAATACCCATCAAGGAAACAGAACAAAGAGTGCTTTGCCAACCGCTCTAACATTTCATAAATGAAGGGTAGTGGGAAGTGATCTTTCTTTGTTGCCGAGTTAAGTTTCCAGTAATCAATGCACATTCTCCAACCCGTGATGGTTCATTGCAGGATAAGCTCATTTTTATTATTCTCAACGACCATCATGCCTCCCTTCTTGGGCACAACCTAAACGGGGCTTACCCACTCGCTATGTGGCACGGGATAGATTATCCCGGCATGCAAGAGCTTAAGGACCTCGGCCTTAACGACTTCCCTCGTTGCATTGTTAAGCCTATGCTAACGCTCCCTAGATGGTCTACTAGCTGGGTCTATAGGGATGCGATGTGTGCAAAGGGTAGGACTGATCCCTTTGAGATCTTGGAGTGAGTACCCGAAGACAGACCTATGCTTTTCTAGAACGGCTATCAGCTTAGCTATTTACTTTTCATAAAGTTTGTCACTAATGATGATGGGAGTTTCCGTGTCACCATTCAAGAAAGCATAGCGAAGGCTAGCAGGAAGGGGTTTTAGCTCGATTGGTGGACATGTTGGCCATTCGTGTGTAGGTAGCTTAAGAGTCTCCCCGAGATCATCTTCCTCATGGATGAAGGATTCAGCAACTTTATCTATGGATGACTCGGGGGTATCAACTGGAAAGACGGCTAACACATCTTCTACTGGTTCTTCTTGGGAGATAGGCTCGGCCAAAGAGTTCTTTGACCGGTTGATTGGTAAGGCGTAGGTCCTACCCCCAAGAGTTATGTCGAAGGTTCCTTGTGCGGAGACATCTAGGAACATTTTCTTGACAGGATGCCCTATCAAGACATCAAAATAATGGACTTCAACGACATGAAAATCTAAGGCAATCTCGACATCTTCGTACCAAACTGGTACATCATGGATGATCCTGGTCCCTTCTATGATGGAACGTGGTCTAGTCCTGAGGGATCTAGTGGTTGGGAGCACGGGGTTCTTACTTAGGTGGCTAAGCGCAAAGGATGTGGAATTGATGTTCACTCCAACCACTAGGTTATAGCGGGCTGAGACTACGATTCCTTGGATAAAGTAGGGAATGGTTAGAGGGGGAGTTTGGAACTGAATTACTTCAAACGAGAGCTCTCCTTGTACCCACTCGCTGCTCATGATAGAGGTTAACCCCTTGATACTCTCTTTAAGGGAAGCCTTATCGAGAGTGTCAATTGGGTCTAATGGAACTGGAGGTCTCTTTTCATGAGGACACATCGAGGTGTTTCCGGAATCTTGAAAAAGGTCATCCTCGATGTTAAAAGGGAACTCTAGAGGTTGAATTTCTTCTTCCTCCATTGTTCCTAGTTTGGGGGAAGAATTGGTGGTTGGTTCAGGGTAGGTTAGCAATAAGGGTGAAGAATCAACCAATGAGACTTAAGCTTCGCCTGACGGTCAGCTAGGTGAGGTTCGGTGAAGGAGGTGTTTTCTAGGATACGGTCTAAAAGAGCTTCTCCTTCAGCCGTTGTTTAGTGTGCAAAAGATCCCCCAGCAGAGACATCAAGTTGTAGGGCAAACTCCTTACTAAGCCCTAACCAGAAGTGTTGAAGCAACACATGGTCGGGTATAGACAAGTCTAGGCTGACATAGGTCAACTAAGAAAATCTAGCCCAGACTGCACCTAAGGTTTCCTTCCTCATCTTGACGAAAGTCGAGGATCTCTTTTCGTAGGGAAGTGATACGAGAAATAGGGAAGAACGCAAGATAGAACCTGTCTCTTAGTTTGTCCCACTCTCAATTTACCTTGCCTACGTTATGGGCGTACCATTGCTTCGCTCTCTCATTAAGGAAGAAAGGAAACAACTTCCACCGAAGTGTGTCTTGTGCCATTCCTGAAATGGTTAGGCATGAGCACAGCTGTTCGAACTCTCAAAGGTGGTGGTATGGGTTTTCACCATCGAAACCTGAGAAGGATTGTTCCCAAACCATGGCTATGAAGCTAGGGCGGAGTTCAAAGCCAGAAGATGTGATGGGCTTGGATGATTGGGGTGGCTGTAAGAACTCGCCCTTAGGAGCAGAGAGTTTTTGGATAGAAATGTGCTCCATGGTAAGAAAAGGATAAAAGAAAGAGAAAGGTAAAAGAAAGGATACACGGGCAAACTAGGTTCGAAGATAACTACAGCAACCGTTCCCCAGCAATAGTGTCAGAAATGCTTGTTCATATTTCTTAACATTCACAGAAGAATCCGCAAGTGCACAGAGATACCTTGTAGCACTTCACCCGGAGAGTATTCAGGGTATCGTATTTTCTCAGGGAACGGAGGTGTAATTATCTTCTAACTAGTATTACCCTTGGAGAATGAGAGATAGAATGGCCTGGGTAGTAAGGTTGATTTAAGGGAAAGGTATAAGGAAAGATAAACTTAGGCTACTATTCATTTACTTCAGGTACCAGTCTGACCCTGGTCTACCAAGACCCTAGGGCTATTAGCTCTACTCCGAACCCGAACATGGGGGAATACACTAACCACGAAGCAGCTTTGTAGCGGACGAACAGGGCTGTCACCACCTTCCGTCTACCCCACAAAACCGTGGGGCTCGCAGCAAACAAAGGTAATCGATGGCCTAAACACCACGTTTATGCCGTCGACTACTACTCTAGCGTTGCGCAGGGTTATCCCATTTTTATCAAGGACCCTCTACTAGAGTATCCGCTACAAGAATAGACGATGAACCCACAAACGGATAATAAATGTAAGGATAACTTTACCAAGAGCTTACCAATAAACGAACCCGGATACTTACTCAAATGAATCGTATCCGTCGAGGTACAAGGCCAAAGGTAGGCCGACAAGTCCTGCTCTTCTCTTGCACTTCCTTCTCACACACTCCCTATCCTAATGATACAAGTCGAAGAGTCCCTCTACTCCTTCTCCAAATCATGTTTTTTTGAATGAGGGGGAGAGGGCCTTCTTTTATAGCATCCAAGATTGGTTCCCACCATCCCTCCGTATGGAAACTGTGGCAGAACCAACCTGAATTATACCGGCTCAAGTACGTGAGTCCACTTCCGAGGGCTCCAACGTGCTTCAAACGGTATAATCCCTTGGCCTGTCGGGTAACGTCCCGATAAACCACCGATACACAGGATCAATAAGGTTACCTCACACGAAGGTAAGTCCAGAGATACAGTCACCATCACATTTTACATCACAAGAAAATTACTTTACAAGAGTTTCTAAAAGCAATACGAAGTTCCAAATTTAGAAAAGTTATTACAAACTGTTAGAGTTATGATTTTTGGCAGCGGAAAACATACGTGATGATTTACAATACATCGTCAGGACGGATGTCATGCTAAGCCCAGGCACGACATCACTCGGTATCATCAGTGTTGGCCGGGGACGGATCTCACTCCGTGGACCAACCTCATGGAAGAGCACAGGGCCAAGACAGGGAAAGAGTAGGGTCTTCAAAGGCTTTACCTGAAAAACATAAAACTAGCAAGGCTGAGTATACTAATACTCAGCAAGGCTTACCCGGAATTGGGTATACGTTAGCCCATAGCTAGACTCATGAAGGCTTATAAGGGTTCTGGGTATAGTTTTAGCTGAAAAGCAACTAAGAGTAGGTCCTTAATTTTAACTTTTAGCTTTCAGATTCTAGTTTGATTAGCCATTCTAGGTAAGCACCTATAACTAAGCAAGCATGGTATAATCTTTAGTCAAACATCATCTTCGATAATCATAACATTGCTCTTGTTACTCAATGTGACAAAGGGATTAAGCAGTCTCAATCATCGTGAGAAGCGGACGATTCTGAATCGAATTTAACCTTGCAAGGTAAACCTAACTCACACGCTTGGAACACCAAAGGGTCGTTCCGAGCAACCGTTTACCTTTCATTCCGACTCGTGGATCAGAGCCACCACAAGCGACTGCAGGACCATACGCACTTCCAAAGTGCAGGACGTACGTCTGTAGCGCGACTACAAAACCCGTACTCCTGGTTGCCATTGCAACACGTATTCCCACACGTCGGTGCGTGTGAACATAAAATAAAGATTGGGAGGTATGTCCACTCCTCGGGCCGATTGGCTATTAGGCTTACCGCTTACCATATTTCGCGGCATGTGGTTAGTACTTTCAAACACTTAACCCCGATCACCACACGCTGCGACCTTATCAAGTTCAACAACACAGACGGGGTATCATATCAACCATGATACTTCATAAAACTCCCGTCCGTCATCCTTATAGTGATAACAAGAATGTAAACATTACAATTCCTATATCGCGCGAGTGACAGGAAATCACCCGACTTCTACCGGCCCTATTAGCAGAGCATCTAGTCGATATGACCTCAGGTGCAATACATTGGTTCCTAGGATTTATGCATCTAGGGTTTCAAGCAATTCCTAAGAACTTAATGCATAGAATACGTAAATAGATATAGATTGCAGTGTAATAAAATAGTAGGTTATGTCCGGGGCTTGCCTTTACTGGTGGGGCTGAAGTCAGAAATGTCAATATCTTCCGAACTTTGGTTCGGGGCTTCAGTCAGTTCCTTGGTGACGTTCACTTGATCTTCAGGAACATTCTCCGTAGACTCCGGGGAGACCTCGTAGGTACCGTTGCCGAAGGTAGTCGGATCTACATGCAATGCAACATTACCTTCAAAGTGTGCACATAAAACTACCTTACTTCTCAATACAGTTATAATCCAACACTCATATAACACACAATTCATATTACACCTAAAAAGATCTAAAACTAAACTTAGATAAAGCTTTAGAGGGATAACTAATTAGAATCGGCTACTTGTTGAGGGCTACAACAGAGCCGATTGGAAACAACAGAGGTATAGCCGATAGATATGCTTTGGTCGTGCCTAATAGAGGCGTGTCTGCTGTGCGATCTTATTGATCAAGGGTTGTGTACTTTAGTCTGGGTAGTTGATTGATAGGTGCACCGGTTTCCTGATTGATCGATGAAAACATCGATCACTTTAGCAGAAGGATAATTCCTAAAGCAGTTGTTTTAACTGAAATGTGCTTAAGTGTTATTCTAGTTAACTAAGTGTGGTTATATCGACTCGATTACGTCAGCACAACAATTGAGTGACGTATATCCGAATGGAGTGTAGTTAAGGGTATATGACCGATAAGTATAAAGCCGACCTCTCAGTCGATAAATCGACTGATAGAAGTGTGTGAATAAGGATAGGGAAAACTATGGATTGATCGGCCATATTTGACCGATACGGAAAACGACTAGAATCGGCTTGGATCGGCCGATAGTAAGAACCTTAAGATCGTGTGTGCACCTCAAATTGATCGGCTATGTGATAGCCGATGTAGGACGGAACAACAGAATGTTACCGGCAGTAGCCGATACTAGAAAGATATCAACCGCTTCAGCTAACCAGCCGATGGTAGAAGCATCTCACCTGAAATGCATCGGCTGACAGTGGTTACGCAAAAACATCATAGACTTAAAGAAAACAGATACTAAGTAGCTGGGTTGATAACCTGATACTAAAGCATAGCTATCGAGATGTTTTGGCTAAGCCGCAGACACACAAGAACTAACGAGGATCCTTATACGACAAGGAACTTAAAGAAACAGCAATCAAGACGAGGACAATGTCTTGATGGTAGGAATATGAGCACTAGGGTGATAGAATTAACTAACTGTCACGCTTCTTCACTTAAAACATATACCCTATAATTTATCTTCCAACTATAACACATGCATACAATATAAGGTACAAACAAAGCATTCATTCTCTAAAATTTGACCTAAACCACACATCAAAGACTTTCACTCAAGATCACAACATAAAACTTGTAGGTTTCGACTTAGGGTTTCAAACGAAACTGATTTTACATTTTTATGAACTTTCTACGAGAATCTATGAAATGTAGAAGTTCATCGATTTGAAATAAAGAAAACTCTGGAAATCTTACAGAAAACACCCTAGAATTTTCTAAAACGAAGCAATTAAGTCCCTGGTCCGGGAAAATAGATAACAGGAAATTAATGGCGATATCCCGGCAAAGGAGTCGCCGGCATTAGGAAAATTTAGTAGGTCAGGGCAAACCTTGGGGTAGCCTTGGTTATGAAGGAGAACACGCGGAAAGTAAATTCCCGTGGTGAACAAGATTGGCGATAAGATGAGCTCGACGGTGACGAGATTCCGTAGATGACGAAGAAGTTTGCCGGGAAGGTTGTCGTGAGTGGAAGATGGCCTGTTGTCTTGTACTCGCACACGCTTGCTGAATTGGGTCGAGCCGGCCACTGGCAAACACTTCCGCTCACACTCGCGAACGCGCCAATTCAATTCCGCTCGGACCTCCGGGTCGTGTAACTCCGCCGTCCCTTCCACCTACTGCGACATCATTTGCTTGCTGCTACAATTGCCTCTGCTGCTCTTCTACTCCCTTGTGCGCGCTTCTGCGGCACGCACGCCCGCTCTTCGTTACTCCGCTTGATGCCGGACCTGCTCTCCGTTCCGCCCTTGTCATGTCGCAGGTCCCTCCGCGGCCGCCCTCGCTAAACTACCGTCATGCGCGGCCTCACTGCCCTCCGTGCGGGTCTGCTCTGAGCTGCTGCACTTCCGTTTCATCCGCGCACGCCTGAGCCGCGCGCGTTCCTTGGTCCGCATCGCGTCTTTCTTGCACCGCCCGTGTGCCGCGGCCGCCAGCCCCGCAGCTGTTGCCGCAGCTCCTTCCGCGCGCACGCGCTTGCGCACTCCAGTCCGCACAGCTGCCCCTCTTTCACGCTGTTACCGAACCCGTGGCCCCGGCCTTGCCGCTCCAGCGCTCGTGCACGTGCCGGTCCAACTCCTGCACCTGCTCACACCGTCAGCTTGGCGCCCGTTCATGCTGCTCGGACCAGGGCCAGCGCCACCCGCACCTGCACACGCTGTTGCTCCACCCCGGCCGAACCACTCGCGCGCGCGCCGCCAACCGCGCCTCCAGCTCCCTCCGCGCCCATTCCGGCACTGCCGCTAGTGCCTGCCTCCGCTTGGGCGCTCACTCGGGCCGTCGCTCCCATGCGCTCAGCTTCCTCGCGCGCTCGCTCGGGCCCACTCCATGTCTGCATCGCTCGGGGCCGCGCATTCGCCTGCCGCCGCGCCTGATCTGGCCCCGCCCCGCGCTCTTGCGCCTTGGCGCCGCCTGGAGCAGCACTCGCTCCGCCTGGGCCACCTGCAGAGCGCCTGCGCGCCAGCCCCCGCGCCTACGGTTGCCATGCCTGCGCACTGCGCCTGGGCCCGGCACCGCCCGCCTGCGCCTTGCGCCGCTCGCGCGCGCCATCGGCTCCCGCGGCCCGCGCCTGCTGCTGCTCTCGCCTGGCGGCCGCGCCGAGCCGCAGCCGAGCCGCCTCGCCCGGAGCCGCGCTGCGCCGCCGCCCGAGCCCGGCGCTCGCGCTCCGCAGCTCCGGCTCTTGCGCCGCGCCCCGCGAGCCAGCGCCGGCCGAGCCGCCGCGCCGCCAGCCCGCGCGCCCGCCTCGCTTGCCCTTCACGCCCGCCTGCCGCCTTGCCCGCCTTGGAGAAAACAGCAGGGAGAGAGGGAGGAAAAAGGAGCGCCGCCTGTGGAAGAAAAGGAAGGAGACACTAGGGAAGGGATAAGGCAGAGAGAGAAGAAAGAGGAATGGATTTCCCCAAGGACTTATGCGTAAATTTAGAAAACTGCAGGGATCTGTTTGTAAAACAAAATTTCCCGTTGATTTAAAATCCTAATGAAGAAATGCCCAAAATGAAAGTTGGAGAGTTTTTCAAACTCTACCACATTGCTTTAGGGCCCAAGTTCAAAAACTCAAAACTTATATTTTTACATGTGAATTTTTGAATAAAAGTCGGATTTGAATTACTTTTGTCCTACAAATGTAATTTTATAAAATTCAGGACTTAAATGCAAGCATTTATGACATGTCATGATGACGGGATAGAATCGTCATAATGATTGGATAGACATGTCATGATGACTTGCACTTTTACACTTTCGCCCTGAGTAAATTTTGAAAGTTACTTTTGTAAATCAAACATTTGCATAAAAGGACTTGTAATTTTATAAAATTACATAAACACCCTTAATTTTTACCATTTTACCCAAAATTTTTACACAATTCAACACTTGCATTTCTAATGCAACTTTTGGATAAATATATATATATATATTTTACAAGGGATAAATAAGAAAAGCATATTTACAAAACCATCCTCTACTCATTTTGAAATTACCTTTATCCAGGTACATTTTGCAAAACAACCCTAAGTTTTTCTGTAATTACAAAAATACCCCTTTTTACTTGCACTTCAAATTTTCAAAAGCTTCACACAAACACACATGAGCTTTACACTTAACAAACACATATTTTACACTAACAAAATATATGCCTAGCATTACAAATACACGAACTGTCACAGAAACGTTAGCCACGGGGATCAAGAAGAGTAGGCGCTACTCCATGTCAAAGGGCACTTGGACGGGAACTCGTCCAGGTTCGGTCGAACCTGGGGTTCGGCCGACCCTAGGTGAGCCTCCCCTGGCTCCATCTTCCTCTGACTGGCTGGCAGGTGGGCCTAGGCTCTGATCCTTAGTGATTCATGCCTTGGCGCGCCCGTTTGGTCTACCAGGTGGGCCCTCTTAATGAGTGTAACATAGCAGACGATCTTCTGTGCATTTCTTATGTGTGTCATGTGTGTTTTTCCTTGTTTTCCACTCTAGTCTACCTACATGTCACAATTCACCAAAACTTGTGGAATTGATTAGAATAAAGCCCTATTGCTAAGTTTCGTGATTAAATTTATTTGAATGAGGTTAAAGTTGACGGTTGATTTTGGGACTTAAGCACCGTCAACACTGCCGTCTTACCACACTGTATTTTTTCTGCAGGACATCATGGATAAGGGGAGTGCTACCAAACAAGGAAAACAGGCACATAGGAAGAAGGCCGTGTGCTTCGAGATGATGAGGCTAACTATTATGTAGAGATGTTGTTAAAACTCGAGGATATGGAATAGTACATGTTGTTTTGTGCCATTGTGTTTCGTTGCATATAATGTTTTACATTCAATCTACCGATGATATGATATCTTTCCATTAGCACAACAATATGACCGTGTAACCTATAGCGATGACACGACCGGTCCTGAAAGAGACGGCACGACCGGTCCTAAAAGGGACGAAATTCATAGTGAAAAAGTTTGCCATCAGAAATTGATGGAAAGGGGTAGTGATGAGGATGAAGAGCCAGTGTTGGATAGGTAAAAGGTTTATCTCCCCATTATGTCTACTGTTTTTGTAAATTTTATTTGACATGCCGTTGTTGTTTTATATTTCCATTTCCAAAAACATTGTGCGGTCATCCAACAGGGGCACTATATTGAAGATGGTAACAACATGGCTGACAAGGATCACGACAAGACCCACAAGCTGACTGAAATGGCAACCTTGAAAGGTGATGGAATGTCTAGAATGGTAAAGGAAAGTGGTCATGGAGAAGAGATTGAACCATCTCGTGTGGAACTCAGCAAGGATAGGTAATTAATGTGATGCACCATCATTTTCCGTGGAAGATACATTTAATCAATTTTAATATGATTTCTTTTTCCTAATATCATGACCGATCACATGGTGGCTGATAGGGGTGCCATGAGTGATTCAGATAAGGTCGACACTAACGGGGAGAAACATGTTGCCATGCTTGGACCCGAAAAGGAATGTGTTGATAAAGAAGAGATTGAACCAATGGAGCAAGAACTCGTCGCGGATAAGTAATTAATGAAATGTACCATTGATCAATTTCTTGTGAAAGTTCGTTCAAGCCATCATAATATGAGTTCTTTTTTCAATTATCATGACCAGTGTAGTGTCGGCCGACCGGGATGTGCAGACCGAGTCTGTTAATGAGTCAAAAGGTAAAGAGCATGGATTACATGAGATCATGGGATCTATGATTCATAACAAACCAAAAAGCTCATTGTCGATGCAGATTGTACCAGAAGGTATTGCATTTATCATTTTCTATGTGTTACTGCCCTTACAATTGCGGTATTTGCAGATCATGCTTACACCAGAAATGATCTTTACATTATTGAACATATCAAAAAAATTCCACCTTCACCAGGACAGGAAGAGGTAGTGCAGATCGATGATATCCCTATAAAATGATATCAAATAGAATGTCTTTTTCAACCAGACGGACACGTGTCTGATGAGGTAATCACTTCACAACAAATTGAATTGTCCAGTTAGTTGCGTTTATATCTATCAATTGTTATTGCCGAATCTATGTAGGTCATAAATGCATACTTTGCTTTATTAAATTGGCAAGAGCACATGATAGAGAGGCCTGGTGGTACAACATATATAGAAAGTACTTTCATGACCGATGGATGAAGCCGGGTGGTGGTGATGCTGCGGACCTAGAGGATTTATATCCAACATCTATAATTTCCGAAATGCCTCATTTCGGTCATTTGGTATTAAATTACTTGGTCCATGACATGGTAACGCATATTAACTCTATAGTCTTAATTATCATGAGCCAAATAATTTTAGAAGCCATGTCATGATATGCTTTCGTCATTCTTGGACTCTATGCATGGAATGAAGCAGGGTGTCACACCGTCATGCTTGGACTATACGCAAGATATGCTTCCGTGCTCGTTATGACTATACACAAGGTCTGATGAGGATGAGATCGAATTTGAATTTTGAATCAATAGCCGAGCGGCAACGAACGAACCCGTACGTTTCGCTTAGGAGCCGGTTCGCTCGCTTATGGATTAGAGGCGGTGCTCATCCCGGACGCTCCTCTTCCTGGTACTAGCCAGTTCGCAGCACATCAGCTCGCTGGGGTTCGCATCTTGGTGAGCGTGGCCGGCGATCCACAGGCGGCATCCCCACATCAGCATGCCGGCGATCAACGATGAAGAAGCTAGCCCTCGGCACTGCCGACCTGGATGCCAAGGCAGAGCTGGCCGTGACGCGCACGGCACCCTAGGTCCCCGAGCAGCAGTGCACCAATGCCGATGTTCTTGCCTCCAAGCTCACCAACAAGCCAGTCCAGAAACGAGGCGTCGCAACATCAGGGGTGGACAGCATGGCAAAGACCATCGGACAAAAGGGTGTTGCAGCTTCGCGGGTGCTGAAGATGACCGGGCAAAAGCTTCCGCCAGCTGCGCATTCCCCAAGGTACGGTTCACATCAACTGATGCCCAATTGGTGGCATAATTGTGTACTTCCATTTTGAATTTGCAAAATCAGTCTCATATCCTGGTCGATAGGAAAATAGGGACACTCTGAGCACAATAACCTCGCTATGTGTGAGGGTCAGAGATGATGAGCACAGCACGATGCCCCCCATCTCCTCCGATGCCGACCCTCTTCCTTGTTAGACAATTAGTCAATTTTCGGTATATTTTAATTTCAAATATTACTAGCAATTTTATGATATAAATGAGTGATAATGTGTGAATAAGATATGTGCATGTGTTCATATTATTCTTGTTAATACGCATGAACCAAGAGTTAAACAACAGTAGGTTTAGTAAGTACCCCAAGGCGGGACCAGTGTCGGGAGCACCGGTTGCGCCGTTACCAGCTGGAATAGACATGCTATTCGACTGGTCTTGCTCGAAGTAGCCGAACTATGTCGATGCAGGAAGAAGTTCGCAGTGCAGTCCCACGAACGGTTACGCCGGGAATTAGACGAAGTAGTCGTTCGTCGGTCACGCCGAGAAGTAGACGAAGTAGTCATTCCCACGAACGGTCACGCCGGGAAGTAGATGAAGTAGTCGTTCAGGGAGCGAGCAGTCGCGTCAAGACGCTCCCCAAAAACCTGATTGCCCACATCCCGTGCAGAAGCTTCAGCGAGCAGAGGTCCCGGAGGCCTGCTCTCGCTAGAGCTGTGCGCGCAGCACTAGCGATGGGAATGGCAGAAAGCAGCTGAGGGAGAAGGGAGAGGTCTCCTAAGCAGGAGAACCTGGATGAGTGCTGAGGTGAGTGAGGATGGGAGGAGGGGGTGGTGGTTTATATAGGCGTGAGGTGCCTTAGGTTCAACGAACCTAGACGTCATAAATGACTTTGATGAGCGGCAGTTATTGTGCCTCAGGTTTAATGAACCTGGACATTGTAAAGAGCCTTAATTGTCCAGTCATTACAGTCAACATTAATTCTCTCTTTTAATGCTCTTTACAGCAAAACGTCCTTCTCAGCACATCGCATCGCACCGCACCGCACCGGCACGTCCGTCCGGCCGCGCACGCGCACTACACCGCACCGCTCGTCCGGCCGGCCGCGCCGCGCCGCGCCTCGGCCTCGGCCCGGCGCGGCGAGGCGAGCGAGCGCGCGCGCGTGTGGTTCATCGTCCTCCTCTTACCGGCTTCACAAGTGGTGTACACGAGGTCCACCCTTTAAGTCGGTTGAGATCCTCCTCAATTCCCGGTACGAAATTGAGCTATTGATTCCCTAGCATTTAATAGTGGGTTTTAAATTCTTTTAATGTATTGATTAGAACGAATGGGCCAAGCCCATAACTCCAACAATCCCCACCAAAAAATTCAAGCCACACTAGAAATGCCCTCATTCCCTCATTGATATACCAGTATTTGATAGAGACTTTTAAGTTGAACTTCCATCTAGGACAAAAGCTACACTTATTCACAACTGTACAATGGACTATGCCTTAAATTGACAGTCTTGTGCAAACAAGTTTGACCAGAGCCGTAAACTGGTACTAGGCTGCAAAAGCATCCCTACGGTTTGGAGCTTATAAGTCATACTCCAAGCCCTTCATAAGTTTCTAGAGAATACCCAGTTCTTATAGACCATGACTAGTAGTCAGACTCATATAAGTGTGTTCCTTTCAGATGTTCTATAGGACAACATCTTTGTTTCAAGAAAACAACTCATTTGTTTTAAAGAAACCACTTGGAACAGATTAAGGTATAGACCAACCTGCCATACAGATTAGAAGAGAAATGCACCTTATACACGGAATGAGCCCTTTTCACAAAGGTTCTCTTCTCACAGTCAGACTTTAGTTTGTTTCACCATCCTAATTCACGGGATCTCCGATCATATAGGACAGCTTTCCACTATAGAATGACTCACGTGGGTCTCAAGCCCAATTCCATAGATGCATTGTCTATCACATTTCGTGAAAGACCCTTTGTAAACTGATCTGCCAGATTTTTAGCCGTCTGAACATAGTCCAGGGCTATAACTCCGGAGTTTCTCAATTTTCTGATAGATTTCAACCGCCTTTTCACATGTCTAGATGACTTCATGTTATCCTTTGAACTGTTCACCTTGACAATTACCGTTTGATTGTCACAGTTCATTAGAATTGCCGGTAACGGTTTTTCAACTATCGGCAACTCCATAAGAAGCTCACGAAGCCACTCAGCCTCAACAGTGGCGGTATCTAATGCTGTGAGTTCTGCTTCCATAGTTGACCTCGCTAAGATGGTCTGCTTGCAAAGACTTCCAGGAAATAGCTCCACCACCAAATGTAAACACATATCCACTTGTGGCCTTTATCTCATCAGCATCAGAAATCCAGTTTGAATCACTATACCCTTCAAGTACCCTTGGGTACCCAGTGTAGTGAATTCCATAGTTCATTGTCCCCTTTAGATAGCGCATTACTCTTTCAAGAGCCTTCCAATGATCATCTCCAGGGTTTGAAACAAACCGGCTCAGTTTGCTTACAGCAAACAAGATGTCAGGTCTTGTAGTGCTCGCTAAATACATTAATGAACCAATGATCTGAGAATATCTCAGCTGATCTCGCATTATCCTTTTGTTCTTTCTAAGAATTAAACTGGCATCATATGGTGTTGAGACAGGTTTATAGTCGCTATAACCAAAGCGACTTAACACCTTCTCCATATAGTGAGACTGTGTAAGAATCACCCCACCATTACTCTCTTTTACCAGTTTTATATTAAGGATAACATCAGCTTCTCCCAGATCCTTCATCTCAAAATTTTGAGATAAAAACTCTTTGACTTCCTTAATCACATTAAGGCTAGTGCCAAAGATCAGTATATCATCCACATACAAGCACAAAATCACTCCTTCAGCCCCACCATAGCGATTGTACACACATTTGTCAGCTTCATTCACAACAAAGCCAGCAGAGGTCAAAGTTCTATCAAACTTTTCATGCCACTGCTTAGGCGCTTGCTTGAGACCATATAAAGATTTCAACAACTTACAAACCATTCCTTCTTGACCCTTTGATACAAACCCATCCGGCTGATCCATATAGATCTCCTCTTCTAACTCTCCATTGAGGAAAGTCGTCTTAACGTCCATCTGATGAACGAGAAGACCATAAGAGGCTGCCAGGGAAAGTAACACTCAAATTGTGGTCAATCAGGCAACTGGTGAATAAGTGTCAAAGAAATCTTCTTTTTCTTTTTGGGTATAACTCTTGGCCACAAGTCTAACCTTGTACTTTTCAATAGTACCATCTGGCCTAAGCTTTTTCTTGAACACCCACTAGCATCCAACCGGTTTACATCCACAAGGACGTTCAACGACCTCCCAAGTTCCATTAGACATAATAGAATCCATCTCACTCCTCACTGCTTCCTTCCAATAGTCAGCATCAGGAGATGAATATGCCTCTTCAATGGTTCTAGGTGTATCGTCTATGAGGTATACAATGAAATCATCACCAAAAGATTTTACAGTCCTTTGTCTCTTGCTCTTTCTCGGAGCATCATTATTATCCTCCTCAGGATTTTCCACAAGTGTATGTTCATTGTGTTCTATCGGCTCAGCAGAGCCATCATCCTCGATGAACTCTTGCCTAGATGAACTTGTTTCATCTCTCATGGAAAAAATGTTTTCAAAAAATGTAGCATCTCTGGACTCCATTATAGTACCAACATGCATATCAGGTACTCCAGATTTCACTATTAAAAATCTATACCCAACGCTGTAAATAGCATAATCTAGAAAGATACAATCCACAGTTTTAGGTCCAAGCTTACGCTTCTTGGTTATTGGCACACTCATTTTTGCCAAACAACCCCATGTACGTAAGTATGACAGTGTTGGCCTTTTCTTCTCCCATTTCTCGAATGGAGTTATCTCTTTATTTTTTGTAGGAACATGGTTTATGACATGACATGCAGTTAATATAGCCTCACCCCACCATTCCTTGAAAAGTCCCGCTGTATCTAACATGGCGTTAACCAAGTCCATTAGAGTGCGGTTCTTTCTTTCGGCAACCCCATTTGACTGAGGTGAATAGGGAGGCGTCCTCTCATGAATAATACCATGTTCCTCGCAGAATAAAGTAAATAAATTTGAGAAATACTCGCCACCACAATCTGACCTAATCTTTTGATCTTTCTCTCAAGTTGGTTTTCTACTTCAGCTTTATAGATTTTAAAGTAGTGTAAAGCTTCATCTTTTGACTTCAACAAATAGATGTAACAAAATCTAGTACTATCATCAGTCAAAGTCATGAAATATTTTTTTACCACCTTTTGTCAACACTCCATTCATTTCGCACAAATCGGAATGAATTAATTCTAAGGGTGCCAAGCTCCTTGCCTCCGCGGTCTTATGAGGCTTACGTGTTTGTTTTGATTCAACACATACATGATACTTAGAATTGTTGACAAAAGTAAACTTTGGAATTAAGCTCAAATTAGCTAAGCGCATCATACAACCAAAATTAATGTGACAAAGCCTCGAATGCCAAACATTTATTTCATCAACGTTAATAACATTGTATGCAACTTTATTACAAACATCTGACAAAGAAAGACGGAACAAGCCTCCACTTTCATAACCCTTTCCAACAAAAGTACCAAACTTAGACAAGATACATTTATTAGACTCAAAGACTAATTTAAAACCACCTCTACACAATAGAGAGCCGCTGACTAGATTCTTCTCGATGGTGGGGACATGCTGCACGTTCTTCAGCTGCACGGTCTTCCCCGAAGTAAACTTCAGATTTACCATACCAACACCAAGAACATGCGCATGCGATCCTTTCCCCATCAGCAAGGAGGAAGTCCCGCCGGTCTAGTAAGAAGAGAACAAAGAAGCATCAGCACAAACATGAATATTAGCACCAGTGTCAACCTACCATTCGAGTGAACCAAAGACTGAAAGAACAGTAGGTAATAAATTACCGTACCCCGATGTTCCTCCAGGCTCGCTAATAACCATGTTGGCGGAGTCGTTGCCTTTGCGGTTTGGACACTTTGCAGCAAAGTGTTCTGTACTAGCGCATACATAGCAAGCTCCCTTCTTCTTCTTCTTCTTCTTAAAAGTGGTTGTCTGCTTAGTTTTTGGTTGGTTCTGCGGTGGCTTTTTCTTGTTCTTGTGGGAGTTGTTCTTCTGAACAAGATTGGCGCTAGAAGCACCAGCAACTCCTTTCCCACGTATGTCCTTTGCTCTCGCCTTCTCTTCAACATCAAGAGTCCCTATGAGTCCATCTATGGTGAACTCCTGTCTCTTGAACTTTTACCAGAGTATGTATTTCATGAGCCTGTTCCACCACAGAATGGTCTTTGACCATCCTATATTCAAGGAACTGCTCCATGATATACAACTCACTCCTGACGTCAGATACTCCATATTGAGCCTCAAGAGCATCCCACAATGCTTTGCCAGTTGGCAGCCGGATATAAGAATCCACCAGGTTTTCACCGAGAACACTAATGATCAAGCCTCGAAAGAGGATATCAGCCTCATCGAACGCACTCCCTTCCTCTGGAGAGAATTGTTCGGGCTTACCCTCTTTTACATGGATCACTCTCGATAGTGTTAACCATAGTATAAGCCGCTCTTGCCAACATTTGTAATTTGAACCATCAAAAGGTGGTGGTTTGATTGATGCAGCAAAGCTAGATACCGAAAGCCTATTAACAAATTCAGGTTTTTGGATTGTTAGACAATTAGGCAATTTTCGGTATATTTTAATTTCAAATATTACTAGCAATTTCATGATATAAATGAGTGATAATGTGTGAATAAGATATGTGCATGTGTTCATGTTATTCTTACTAATATGCATGAACCAAGAGTTAAACCACAGTAGGTTTAGTAAGTACCCCAAGGCGGGACCAGTGCCGGGAGCACCGGTTGCGCCGTTACCAGCTGGAATAGACATGCTATTCGACTGGCCTTGCTCGAAGTAGCCGAACTATGTCGATGCAGAAAGAAGTTTGCAGTGCAGTCCCACGAATGGTTACGCCGGGAAGTAGATGAAGTAGTCGTTCGTCGGTCACGCTGAGAAGTAGACGAAGTAGTCGTTCCCACGAACGGTCACGCCGGGAAGTAGATGAAGTAGTCGTTCAGGGAGCGAGTAGTCGCGTCAAGACGCTCCCCAAAAACCTGATTGCCCGCGTCCCGTGCAGAACCTTCA
Source organism: Panicum hallii (assembly GCF_002211085.1). Taxonomy (NCBI): domain Eukaryota; kingdom Viridiplantae; phylum Streptophyta; class Magnoliopsida; order Poales; family Poaceae; genus Panicum; species Panicum hallii. Next base: position 20,093,926 of record NC_038046.1, on the reverse strand, counting down.
GCTAGCAGAGGTCCCGGAGGCCTGCTCTCGCTAGAGCTGTGCGCGCAGCACTAGCGATGGGAATGGCAGAAAGTAGCTGAGGGAGAAGAGAGAGGTCTCCTAAGCAGGAGAACCTGGATGAGTGCTGAGGTGAGTGAGGATGGGAGGAGGGGTGGTGGTTTATATAGTCGTGAGGTGCCTCAGGTTCAACGAACGAATTTGGACGTCATAAATGACTTTGATGAGCGCGAGGCGAGCGAGCGCGCACGTGTGGTTCACCATCCTCCTCTTACCGGCTTCACAAGTGGTGTACACGAGGTCCACCCTTTAAGTCGGTTGAGATCTTCCTCAATTCTCGGTACAGAATTAAGCTATTGATTCCCTAGTATTTAATAGTGGGCTTTAAATTATTTTATTGTATTGATTAGAATGAATGGATCAAGCCATAACTCCAGCATTCCTCGCCATGCCCCCTCCTCGTCATCGATCCATTGCGGAACACCAGCGGCCATGAAGCCCCACCCCACCCGATCCATCAATAGGAGCTACCCCTCTCTCTCTCTCTCTCGCTCCCTCCCTCCCTCCCCCTGGTGTTCCATTCCCTTCTTCATCACGGTTTGATTCGGCGGTGAATGACCCAACCAGATGTGCAAGGAAGTGGCGGATGGATCCTGCGCTGACCGCAGCAGCAATGAAGGTGGATGCGAACAAAGCCCAAGTCCATCGCGGCCGTGCTCACGACAAGGATGGCCAAGAAGTCGCCGACCATAAATGCAAACGCCAGTTCGCAGCACCGGTAAGAATTCACTATGACTCCATTAGCTCTAGATTTGTTGTGTTGTGTGCGCCATGGTTCGTTTTGCTGTGGAGGTGAGGTGTGCTACTTCTTTCCAGGCCGATATGGGTTGCGCCTAGCATCATCAAGAGGAGCAATGTCCTGGCCGAGAAGCCGCCGCCGAAGGTGTTGCCACCGCTGCCATAGAAGCCAGCTAAGGTCTCACCACCGCTGTTACAGAAGCATTCCATCTCCACTGGCAATGCAGAAGCCTTTGAAGTTGTCGCCGCTGAACACGGAAGCGAAGGCCAAGAAGAGGGGCCAGCGAGTGAGCTTCCAGGTGGCTGCAGTGGAGTCAGCAGTCGCAGGAAGCAGGGAGAAGGTGAAAGCCGTTGCTGATGACGCGGCTGGGCACACGTCCATGGTGCCTATGAAAGCCTCATAGAAGCCATCAAAGGTTGTGGCCGAGACTGTGATATCCAGGTAGTAGATAATTAAATGTTAAGTTTGGGTATAATATATGTAAGCAGGATATAGTGTATACAACCTATACAAAGCAGTAAGGGTATATTTGTAAATTATGAAATTTTATAAATTCCTATATGCAAGTGTGTGAAAATGTGCATAAGTGTCAAAATTTCAGTTGGCTATAGAAAAGAAAAGAGCAAAGGTTAAATAAACACTAAGGGAAATAGACTTTATATGAAATTAAGGACCTTTGTGTAATTAATACAAACATATAAGGATTTACATGTGAAATGGTAAAAGATAAAAGTAAAACTTAGTTTTACCTAAGGACTAAAGTGTAAAAAGAATTAGTCATGATTACTGCAGAAAGAATTACAAAAAGGACCCCAAACATTAGGGCATTTTGTTTTAATTAACACATAAAGGTTAAAATTTGAATTGTGTTCAAATTCTCAAAATAAAACTGTACCCTTTAAGATTTCAAACCCAAGCCTTAAAGCAAAGATGTAGAGTTTGAAAAACTCTACAACTTTCATGTTGAGCACTTTTCCATTTGACCTTTGTAGCAGTAGGAAAATTTTAGATTACAGTGGGGTCCCTGAACTCTTTGAAAATTTCGAACAAGTCCTCCTGACATCTCTCTGCTTCGTCTACCTCTGACCACGCCGCTTCCTCCTCTGCTCTGCGTCTGTCGCCGCCGCCCACCGCCGGCACAGCTTCCCGAGCACCACCTCCTGCTCCTGTGCGTGCCCACGCGTCGCCTGAGGACCCTCCCACCGCACTAGCCCTTCCTCGGTGTCGCCCCGTGCACCCGCCACGGGAACCCGACCGCCCATCGGCCGCCACCACATCGCCGCCGTGGAGGACGCCTGCCCAGGCCGTAAAGCCTTTCCCTTTCACGCGCACAAGCACTACCAGAACCTCTACATTCCATTTCCCCATTTTGCCGTGGCGTTTCCTGAACCCTACACCCACATTCCGCGCTGTTCTTCTCTCCCAGCTCCGGCCGCGCTCGGCACCGCCGTGGGCAGCCCATCTCAAGCCACTTCACGCCACCACTGTACTCTAGCTTGCATCACGCCACCCCTACGACGCTCCCTGACCCGCCAATTGGGTTCTTGAGGCCCTACATTGGCTCCCCGACGAGCTCCCCGAGCTTCCTTGCCGCCGCCGTGACCAGTCCACCGTGGGGCTTCACCTTCCGGCCTCCCCTAGCCCCAACTGACCTCGGCCTGAGCTCCAGCACATCCCCAGGCAGCTTCCCGACCTCTCCACCGTCGTCTAAAAGCCCCAGAACGCTGCCCCACCGGACCACTCCGCCGCCGGCCGCAGGTCCTCGTCGCGCCGCCGCTCCGAGCCACCTCTCTCCAATTCCCGGCTCGCACAGGTGCGCATCGAGCCCTGGATGCTCTCCCGCCCCTCTGCTCCCATCCCCAGAGCTCGCCGTCGCCGGAATCAGCCGGTCAACGTCGGGTTGTTACCTTGACCGAGGGGGGGGATTGGAGGAGGGACTGCGGGTTAGAAGAAAAGAAAATCCAGGGGGTTTTGTGCTAAGTTCCAGGGACTGATGTGTAAACCTTGTTTGAGTTATTGCTGTGAACTTTGAAAATTCATAGAAAACAGTAGAAAAATAAGAAAAATGTGAAATTGGTTGGGTTAGAAACCTTATGATAAGCTCTGCAACTTTTATTTTATAACCATGCCATGAAAGTGCAAAGTTTGTTCTGTATTTTAAATACTAGTAAAAGGATGCATTAATTAAATCTTTTGATCCATAGCCTTGTTGCTGTTAGTTTTTGAAGCATGTGTTGTAGGTAATGTAAGTAGCTCTGTATAAATTTTTGAGGCCTAGATCAGCTCTCTAGCTAGAGTAATTGATTACTTTTGTTATAAGTTAATAAAAGCTTGGCAAATTAATTTCAGAAGTATCTATGCATATTTAGGGATGAAATTTTTACTATAGTTTAGTCTTTATGAGAGTGATATAAGATAAAAATTTGAGAAACAGAAACCCAACATAACTTGAGTTGTAAATTTCAAACTTAGATTTCAAGATAAATCATAAACAATAATTAGAATGCATGAAAATTTATGAAACTTTTCTGGAATGTTAGCCTTGATTAGTTTATGATGATATTAAATTTTGAACTCTAATTGTAGTGTAAAACTCTAATTGTAATTACACCTTGAAATTTCAAATCCTGATCATGTTTAAAATTAAGTAAGTTGTTATTTATTGTATAAAATGTCTAGAGTAATGTTATTAAACCCACTTAGGGTAATTTTCATAAGTATTAATCTAATTTTACTAAATTATAATTTGCCTAAGATTAATTCAAGGTTAACCATAATTAAATAATAACCTAAAGTTAATTACAATGTTTAACTAATAAATGGGAATTGCTAAGTATATGTGGTGTTACTTAAAGTAATTAATACACTACCTAATATAGTTAAATTGGATGTTTAGAGTAACCCACCCCGGTTGCCTAACGAGACTAGTTAGTTTAATTAGCACTCGATAAATGACTACCCAGTACAGGGTAATTAGATTATCATCGTAATGTAATTTTTCTTAAGATTAGATTGCAACTTCATCGTGAACTGACCTACCAATGTATGCATCCATTAAACTTCATTTTGCATATCATGTAGACTCGACCACTCTCGCCGACGGGGATTATCAACTGATCCCGGAACAAGAAGGAAGTTATTCTGAAGACCCTGGAACTCTCGTCGCGGATTTATCTGAAGCCCCGAACCAAGGTTCGGAAGAAAATAGTTTGACTAACCCCAACCCTACCAACGAAGGCAAGCCCCGGACATAACCCCTACCCTATTACACTGCAACCTATATTATTATTTATGTATATCTTTATGCATTAGGTTCTTAGGAGTTGTTTGGAAACCTTAGTTGCATTATTCCAGGAACCAATGTATTGAACACTAGAACTTGAGTCCGAATAGCTGCTCTGCTTATAGGACCGGTAAAAGTCGAGTGATTTCCTGTCACTCGCGCGATATATAGGAGTTGTAATGTTTACATTCCTGCTATCACTATAAGGATGACGGACGGGAGTTTTATGAGGTATCATGGTCAAGATGATACCCCGTCTGTTTTGATGAATTGGATAAGGTCGCAGTGTGTGGTAGCGGTGGTTAAGCGTTTGAAAGTACTAGCCACATGCCGTGAAATATGGTAAGCGGTAAGCCTAGTAACCGATCGGCCCGAGGAGTGGACATACCCCCCACCACATGTATTTGCTTCTTTTGGTTACTCTGTTCGACGTGTAGGCATACGTGTTGCTGGGCAACCAGGAGTACGGGTTTTGTAGTCGCGCTACAGACGTACGTCCTGCACTTTGGATGTGCGTATGACCTGCAGTCGCTTGTGGTGGATCTGATCCACGAGTCGGAATGAAAGGTAAACGGTTGCTTCGGAACTACCCTGTGGTGTTCCAAGCGTGTGTGTTAGGTTTACCTTGCAAGGGTTGAATCTCGATTCAGAATCGTCCGCCTCTCACGATGTATGAGACTGCTTATTCCCTTTACCACATAGAGTAACAAGAGAAACTTTACGATTATCAAAGATGGTGCTTGATTAAAGATTTCACCATGCTTGATTAGTTATAGGTGCTTACCTAGAATGGTTAATCAACTAGAACCTGAAAGCTAAAAATTGGAAATAAGGATCTACTCTTTGTTGCTTTTCAGCTGAAAACTCTATCTAAAGCTAAAAAGCCTTCATGAGTCTAGTTATGGGCTAAGGTATACCCAATTCCGGGTAAGTCTTGCTGAGTATTAGTATACTCAGCCTTGCTTTTGTTGATTTAATCCAGGTAATCCTTCTGATGAGCCAGCATTCATTACTCCGTGGCCCTACCCTTTGCCTGATGGTTGGTCCGTGGAATGGGATCCGTCCCCGGCCAACACCGATTCCACCGAGTGATATTATGCCAGGGCTAGCATAATATCTGTAATGACGACGTGTATAATGGCTACGCTTTTCAAATTCCGCTGCTTTGACTAAAAACTAAAACCTGTCTTGTAATAATCTCTCCTCTGTGGGAGCTAATGATGTTTTGTACATTGTTGTAAGGTAGCTGCCTGTGGTGTAAGATATTTTGGCATTGTATCTCTGGACTCACCTTCGTGTGAGGTACCTTGTTGGATCCTGAGTTCGGTGGTTTATCGGGACGTTACCCGACAGACCAATGGTTTTATACCGTTTGAAGTGCGAGGTAGCCCTTCGGTGAGGACTCGCGTACTTGAGTCGGTATAATTCAGGTTGGTTCTGCCACAGCTGGTATCAGAGCTAACAAGTGTACCCTGGAGATATAATTAGCCCTAAAAAAAACTAATTTTTAGTATAAAAATTGATTAATCAAGTATTTGCAAAACAACGATGGTTCGTTAAGGATTATGTATAGTACGTAAGCCCTAGGGTAATGTTATTAAGGGAATTAGAGGTGGCTGTAAAATATATATATATAACTCTGACTTCCAGCATTACTTTTCTATTGAAACTTAAATTTATGCACAACCCAACCTTACTTTCTGTAACGACATCTTCGATCGTGAGGTAAGAAGGTAAGGATCCTCAGCCAACTGAGGGAGCTTGGCCTTCCTGTCGGTGATGCGAACCGAACGCTGTTTCTCAAGCAGTGGCCTACTTGAGATGCTGCCAATGTACCAATTTCAGTTGACTACATTGGGAGTATATGGTTCGGCGCAGGGTATGGCGATCGCTGTTCATACCCCCGCATTTTGCGGTACCCCCGTGAATACGTTATCCAATAACGTATGTTAACGTTGTCTGTACGGCGGTAATTGTACAGATGCTGTTTCTATAGTGAACAGTAATGAATGGGGACGCTTTCATGACATGCTGGCATGAAAGGTTCATTGGATATATATGCATTGTGGTTTTCTGCAGGTACACTAACCACGATTCCGAAACTAGGACGAATAGGATTTATCGACTAGTTAATAGTGAGAGACGTATTGCATTATGCCACCGTAACTAACCACGTAAGACCAAGATTACTTGGCAGTTATTTTTAGTTGTGAGATCGCTTAGTACGTGCATACATAAGCTTTTAATCAACTAAATCGAATGTTTACATTGATGCTTCCTAAGAAATAGACAACATGTTGGTATTTCTTAAATTTGGGTAAGTAAGAATCTTAGTTGGGTATCTTAGGCATCCATCTGATTTCCGGCCTTTGCTGTTATCAGAATCAGCTATCTTAATCCAATTTTACCTTGTAAATTTTCTCAACAGGGTAAAAATATCTTACCATTTGCATTGTTGTCGCAGATGGCTGCTCCTGCTAATACCTTTTGGGATCAGGAGGGGCACTTTCACACCAATGGTTTACATTGGGAAGGGTTTCCTCGTCTTTTGTGGGAATCCTTGAGTATGTTCCATTATACAGAGCCTCCTCTGTATGATGGGGTAGAGTATCGGGAAGAAGGAGTTCCCCGCTGCAGGGTTAAAATGATAATTCCTCAACACCCTTTCCGCTCCTTATGGCCCCCCATAGAAGTGGAAGTGGTTGGATATCGTCTAGTGGATACTCTTGAAACTGCTGCTTTAGAAGCTATCAAACTCTTTTGCAATCAGCATCCAATAGAAGTTGCCGCATATCCTATTGGGTTATTTCCTACCATAGACCCGGGTAATTCGGACTGGGATTTTCGGACAGACCATCATGGTCATCTGCTAGGAGATCTGGCTGAAGAAACCGTCCGTATGGTTACCAGGTTCATGGATGTGCAATATCATTATCAAATGCTACTGCGTCATGGGGTGGGTCAGATAACTGGTGTGGCTCAAAGCCACTATCGGAACGCTGACCATCAAGTAACCCAAATAGAAGAATTACAAGCTTTGGTGACTCAGAAGGATGAAATTATTGCAGCAAGAGATGAGACAATCCTCCATCGTGAAGATCAGATCAATGAGAGTGATCATATTATCACTCAACGTGACACTGTTATTGAGTTCCTACAGGCACAAATTCATGATCTGATACTGGTGGCTGATGATGCCCAAGCTCACATTGAGGAATTGCAGCAGCAACCGATACTTCCCGCTATACCCATAGTACCTGAAGAAGAAGAAGAAGACCCAGAGGAAATTGAGGGTATTTCAGAGATTGACTCTGAGCATGGGGACCCAGTTCTTAGTCCCTATCACTCTTCTTCTGGCAGTCAATCTTCTGTAGGCAACTTCGACGATTTTTAGTTTAGTAAATCGTCGATTATCTAGATATAACCTATGGGGAGTGTAATAACTTAAGGAGTGTGTAATTTAGCTAGATCTCATGCCAATTGTTGTAACATAGATGGCCTGCGTAGAGATCTTTCGGATGTACGATGCGGAAAACAAAAGAACCAATATTGTAATATAAGTTTCCTGTTTTATCATCTTGTTCATTATCCTTATGATTCTGAAATGAGATGATTGAATGGAGTATGTGATTTGTTTATATTTTCTGAAATCGGGAGTAAGGCTATATGGTTAATGATGGACATCTCCTTTGTTTCAGATGGTTGGAGCCACACGTGGAACCCCGGAAGGTTTCCGGGCTGATCAGGCCAGCGGTTCTCAGCAACCGCCACCACCTCCTCCCAACCTTGCCGAAGTCATGGCTCGGCAAACGGAATTGCTTAATTTGCTGGTTCAAGCACAGCAGAATCAGCAGCATCAATTCCGAGGAGGCCGGGATGATCGTAATCCTCCTGTGGCTAGCTACCAAGATTTCCTCAGTACCCAACCGCCTTTCTTCAGTAAGGCCGAGGAACCATTGGATGCCGATGCCTGGCTCCACATCATTGAATCGAAGTTCGCTCTTCTGACCATACCTTGTGCGGATTCTAGCAAGGCTTCTTTTGCTGCTCAACAACTTCGTGGTGCTGCTAGAATCTGGTGGGACAATTTCTACGCCATGCAACCTGCAGGGCATGTCATCACATGGGATGAATTCCGGGTTGCCTTTCGAGCGCATTACATACCCGCAGGACTATTGGAGCGAAAACTTAATGAGTTCCTGGCTCTTACTCAAGGTGCCAATACAGTTCTGCAATACGCACAGAATTTCAATCATTTGTGCCAGTATGCCGGGTATCATGCAGATAATGATACCAAGAAACAAGATCGCTTCCGTCGGGGCCTGAACACCAAACTCAAAGAGCGCCTGAACCTTGTGAAGGCAAATACTTTCAGTGAGTTGGTTAACATGGCCCTAACTCAAGAAGACTGCATTGTGGCGCATTATGCCGAGAAGAAGCGAAAGAACCCTGCTGGACCCTCGAGTGCTCAACCACCGAGGTATCGGGTTGTTTCCAATACGCCGCCCAGGGCACCACAACGCAATGCTCCTACGGGAAGATTGGTTTTTAGGCCGCCTCAACAGCAAGGAAGGTTTAGACCTCCTGTGCCCCCGCAACAAGCACAACAATCTGGCCAACGGCCAAATATTCAGCAAGTGCCACAGAAAGGCAGCAACTATCGCTGCTACAATTGCGGAAGTGCGGACCATTTCATCCGAGATTGCCCGCGGCCTAAGAAACCTAATCAAGGGCAGAGCTCCACCCAGGGAAACCAGAATAAGGGCAAGAAGCCGGTGATGCAAGTCCGGCAAGGACGAATCAACTTCACCACTCTTGCAGAACTTCCAGATGGAGCTCCTGTCATGTCGGGTACATTTTCTATTCATCATAAACCAGTTGTTACTTTATTTGACTCTGGAGCAACACATAGTTTTATTAGTAGCAACTGTGGAACCCGACTAGGACTTGAATCCTGTTCTATCCAGGGGTCATATATGATCTCTACCCCTGGAGGAAAAAATCACCTCCAACCAAATGATTAAAAGTGTACCACTTCAGTTAGGAAGCATTGAAGTTAAAACTGATTAGGTTTTATTACAATTGGAGGGTATTGATATTATACTTGGGACCGATTGGATGACTAAACATCGAGTACAGTTAGACATATCTTCCAGAGTTGTTGAAATCGAATCACCATACTATGGGATCACCACCCTTTATTTGCCTCAGCTAGAATGTCTACACCCCTGCACTTATGCTATCACAGATATTAAAGTCAAGGATATTCCTATAGTATGTGAATACCCCGATGTCTTTCCAGACGATTTGCCTGGAATGCCACCAGATAGAGACATCGAGTTCATTATTGAACTTCAACCTGGCACTGCCCCAATTTCAAAAAGGCCGTATCGCATGCCTCCAAATGAATTGGCAGAACTGAAAATTCAGCTCCAAGATCTTCTTGATAAGGGTTATATACGCCCCAGTGCTTCACCTTGGGGTTGTTCTGCTCTCTTTGTCAAGAAGAAAGATGATAGTCTGAGACTGTGTGTCGACTACCGTCCACTCAATGCGGTTACTATCAAAAATAAGTATCCTCTTCCCCGCATTGATATCTTGTTCGATCAACTAGCTGGAGCAAAGGTCTTTTCCAAGATTGACTTACGCTCTGGTTATCATCAGATCAAGATCAGGCCTAGTGATATTCCAAAAACGGCCTTCTCAACCAGATATGGACTTTATGAATATCTGGTCATGTCATTTGGACTTACAAATGCGCCGGCATATTTCATGTATCTCATGAATTCTGTATTTATGCCGGAGCTTGATAAATTCATTGTGGTCTTCATCGATGATATTCTGATATACTCCAGAACCAAAGAAGACCATGCTAATCATTTGCGTGTCGTTCTTCAACGACTACGTGATCATCGCCTTTATGCCAAATTTTCAAAATGTGAATTTTGGCTGGATAGTGTGAAATTTTTGGGGCATACTATCTCTAGTCAAGGCATATCGGTTGATCCAACTAAAGTTCAAGAAGTTATGGACTGGAATCCTCCCACTTCAGTCCATCAAATACGAAGTTTCCTTGGATTGGCAGGATATTATCGCCGATTCATTCCAGACTTCTCCAAGATAGCTAAACCCATGACTGAGCTACTCAAGAAAGAAGTTAAGTTCCGTTGGGACGAGAAGTGTGAGGAAGCATTTCACACTTTAAGAAAACTTCTGACGACTGCTCCAGTACTAGCTCAGCCAGATAGTAACCAGCCTTTTGATGTCTACTGCGACGCTTCTGGAATTGGCCTTGGTTGTGTTCTTATGCAAAACAACCGGGTTATTGCTTATGCATCCCGAGCACTTCGGACTCATGAGCAAAATTATCCAACACATGATCTTGAATTGGCAGCAGTTATTCATGCTCTCAAGATCTGGAGACATCATCTTATGGGCGCTAAGTGTAACATTTACACTGACCATAAGAGCCTCAAGTATATTTTCACTCAGGCTGATTTAAATATGAGGCAAAGGCGTTGGCTAGAGTTAATCAAGGATTATGACCTTAAAGTACATTATCATCCGGGCAAAGCTAATGTGGTTGCGGATGCACTTAGCCGCAAGTCACATTGTCACTGTTTGACCATATCCACTTTTAATGACACTCTTTGCCATCAAATGCGGAGACTCAATCTTGAGATTATTCCCCAAGGTAGTTTAAACTTGATCTCCGTCGAGTCTACTTTGCGGGATAAGATCGTCACGTCGCAGCTACATGATGAGGGTGTCAAAATTATTAAATCCAAGCTATCCCTGGGAGAAGCTAAGTATCAGTGTTTTCACACTGATCGTCAAGGGGTCCTATGGTTCAACGATCGACTTGTTGTGCCAAAGGATCATCAACTTCGGAAGCAAATCCTCGATGAAGCACATTTGTCCAAATTCTCTATTCATCCTGGTAGCACCAAGATGTATCACGATCTTCGACAACATTTTTGGTGGACCAGAATGAAGAGAGAAATTGCCCAATACGTGTCTGAGTGCGATACATGCCAGAGAGTCAAAGCCAGTCATCTCAAGGCTTCTGGTACACTTCAGCCATTACCCATTCCGTCATGGAAATGGGAAGACATTAGTATGGATTTCATTGTTGGTCTTCCCAACACATCTCAAAAACACGACTCCATATGGGTAATCATCGATAGACTCACAAAAAAAGCTCATTTTCTTCCGGTGCATACCACTTACTCTGCTAAGAAGTATGCCGAAGTCTATCTGGAACAAATCGTTCGATTACATGGGGTTCCGAAAACTATCATATCTGATCGTGGGCCCCAATTTATTGCACGGTTCTGGGAGCAGCTACAATCAGCTCTAGGAACCAAATTGATTCGAAGCTCTGCATATCACCCACAGACTGATGGGCAGACTGAGCGAGTTAACCAAATTCTTGAAGACATGCTCCGAGCTTGTATTATTCACTATGGTACAAGTTGGGACAAATGTCTTGCTCTAGCTGAATTTGCCTACAATAACAGTTACCAAGCTAGTCTTCAAATGGCTCCTTTCGAAGCGTTATATGGTCGCCGATGCCGAACTCCTTTGAGTTGGTCAGAGACCGGTGAACGCAAAATCTTCGGACCAGACCTAGTTGTTGAATCCGAAGATAAGGTTAAGGTTATTCAATCTAATCTTAAAACCACTCAGTCCAGACAAAAGAGTTATGCAGATAAGAGGAGAAAACCTCTGCAATTCCAGATAGGAGATTTTGTCTATCTCCGAGTGTCACCTACCAAAGGCGTCCAGCGCTTTGGCATAAAGGGGAAGTTAGCACCTCGATATGTCGGACCCTTTGAAATTCTTAATGTTTGTGGCCCAGTGGCTTACAAACTTCGTCTTCCATCTCAATGGGCAGCTATTCACGATGTCTTTCACATCTCTCAACTTAAGAAGTGTGTCAAAGTACCCACAGAAATCGTTGAGACAAGTACCCTTGAGATTGAACCTGATTTATCGTACATCGAACAACCTCTTCGAATTTTGGATACTAAGGAAAGATTCACCAGAAGAAGGGCAGTTAAGATGTACAAGATCTTATGGGATCATCACACCGAAGAAGAAGCGACTTGGGAGACTGAGTCTTATCTTCAACGGAATTTTCCAGACTTCCTGCAAGCCAATCCCCAAATCTAAATTATCCATTTCTGCTCAGCTTCGGAATCTCGGGACGAGATTCTTTTAAGGGGGGAAGGCTGTGATATCCAGGTAGTAGATAATTAAATGTTAAGTTTGGGTATAATATATGTAAGCAGGATATAGTGTATACAACCTATACAAAGCAGTAAGGGTATATTTGTAAATTATGAAATTTTATAAATTCCTATATGAAAGTGTGTGAAAATGTGCATAAGTGTCAAAATTTCAGTTGGCTATAGAAAAGAAAAGAGCAAAGGTTAAATAAACACTAAGGGAAATAGACTTTATATGAAATTAAGGACCTTTGTGTAATTAATACAAACATATAAGGATTTACATGTGAAATGGTAAAAGATAAAAGTAAAACTTAGTTTTACCTAAGGACTAAAGTGTAAAAAGAATTAGTCATGATTACTGCAGAAAGAATTACAAAAAGGACCCCAAACATTAGGGCATTTTGTTTTAATTAACACATAAAGGTTAAAATTTGAATTGTGTTCAAATTCTCAAAATAAAACTGTACCCTTTAAGATTTCAAACCCAAGCCTTAAAGCAAAGATGTAGAGTTTGAAAAACTCTACAACTTTCATGTTGAGCACTTTTCCATTTGACCTTTGTAGCAGTAGGAAAATTTTAGATTACAGTGGGGTCCCTGAACTCTTTGAAAATTTCGAACAAGTCCTCCTGACATCTCTCTGCTTCGTCTACCTCTGACCACGCCGCTTCCTCCTCTGCTCTGCGTCTGTCGCCGCCGCCCACCGCCGGCACGGCTTCCCGAGCACCACCTCCTGCTCCTGTGCGTGCCCACGCGTCGCCTGAGGACCCTCCCACCGCACTAGCCCTTCCTCGGTGTCGCCCCGTGCACCCGCCACGGGAACCCGACCGCCCATCGGCCGCCACCACATCGCCGCCGTGGAGGACGCCTGCCCAGGCCGTAAAGCCTTTCCCTTTCACGCGCACAAGCACTACCAGAACCTCTACATTCCATTTCCCCATTTTGCCGTGGCGTTTCCTGAACCCTACACCCACATTCCGCGCTGTTCTTCTCTCCCAGCTCCGGCCGCGCTCGGCACCGCCGTGGGCAGCCCATCTCAAGCCACTTCACGCCACCACTGTACTCTAGCTTGCATCACGCCACCCCTACGACGCTCCCTGACCCGCCAATTGGGTTCTTGAGGCCCTACATTGGCTCCCCGACGAGCTCCCCGAGCTTCCTTGCCGCCGCCGTGACCAGTCCACCGTGGGGCTTCACCTTCCGGCCTCCCCTAGCCCCAACTGACCTCGGCCTGAGCTCCAGCACATCCCCAGGCAGCTTCCCGACCTCTCCACCGTCGTCTAAAAGCCCCAGAACGCTGCCCCACCGGACCACTCCGCCGCCGGCCGCAGGTCCTCGTCGCGCCGCCGCTCCGAGCCACCTCTCTCCAATTCCCGGCTCGCACAGGTGCGCATCGAGCCCTGGATGCTCTCCCGCCCCTCTGCTCCCATCCCCAGAGCTCGCCGTCGCCGGAATCAGCCGGTCAACGTCGGGTTGTTACCTTGACCGAGGGGGGGGATTGGAGGAGGGACTGCGGGTTAGAAGAAAAGAAAATCCAGGGGGTTTTGTGCTAAGTTCCAGGGACTGATGTGTAAACCTTGTTTGAGTTATTGCTGTGAACTTTGAAAATTCATAGAAAACAGTAGAAAAATAAGAAAAATGTGAAATTGGTTGGGTTAGAAACCTTATGATAAGCTCTGCAACTTTTATTTTATAACCATGCCATGAAAGTGCAAAGTTTGTTCTGTATTTTAAATACTAGTAAAAGGATGCATTAATTAAATCTTTTGATCCATAGCCTTGTTGCTGTTAGTTTTTGAAGCATGTGTTGTAGGTAATGTAAGTAGCTCTGTATAAATTTTTGAGGCCTAGATCAGCTCTCTAGCTAGAGTAATTGATTACTTTTGTTATAAGTTAATAAAAGCTTGGCAAATTAATTTCAGAAGTATCTATGCATATTTAGGGATGAAATTTTTACTATAGTTTAGTCTTTATGAGAGTGATATAAGATAAAAATTTGAGAAACAGAAACCCAACATAACTTGAGTTGTAAATTTCAAACTTAGATTTCAAGATAAATCATAAACAATAATTAGAATGCATGAAAATTTATGAAACTTTTCTGGAATGTTAGCCTTGATTAGTTTATGATGATATTAAATTTTGAACTCTAATTGTAGTGTAAAACTCTAATTGTAATTACACCTTGAAATTTCAAATCCTGATCATGTTTAAAATTAAGTAAGTTGTTATTTATTGTATAAAATGTCTAGAGTAATGTTATTAAACCCACTTAGGGTAATTTTCATAAGTATTAATCTAATTTTACTAAATTATAATTTGCCTAAGATTAATTCAAGGTTAACCATAATTAAATAATAACCTAAAGTTAATTACAATGTTTAACTAATAAATGGGAATTGCTAAGTATATGTGGTGTTACTTAAAGTAATTAATACACTACCTAATATAGTTAAATTGGATGTTTAGAGTAACCCACCCCGGTTGCCTAACGAGACTAGTTAGTTTAATTAGCACTCGATAAATGACTACCCAGTACAGGGTAATTAGATTATCATCGTAATGTAATTTTTCTTAAGATTAGATTGCAACTTCATCGTGAACTGACCTACCAATGTATGCATCCATTAAACTTCATTTTGCATATCATGTAGACTCGACCACTCTCGCCGACGGGGATTATCAACTGATCCCGGAACAAGAAGGAAGTTATTTTGAAGACCCTGGAACTCTCGTCGCGGATTTATCTGAAGCCCCGAACCAAGGTTCGGAAGAAAATAGTTTGACTAACCCCAACCCTACCAACGAAGGCAAGCCCCGGACATAACCCCTACCCTATTACACTGCAACCTATATTATTATTTATGTATATCTTTATGCATTAGGTTCTTAGGAGTTGTTTGGAAACCTTAGTTGCATTGTTCCAGGAACCAATGTATTGAACACTAGAACTTGAGTCCGAATAGCTGCTCTGCTTATAGGACCGGTAAAAGTCGAGTGATTTCCTGTCACTCGCGCGATATATAGGAGTTGTAATGTTTACATTCCTGCTATCACTATAAGGATGACGGACGGGAGTTTTATGAGGTATCATGGTCAAGATAATACCCCGTCTGTTTTGATGAATTGGATAAGGTCGCAGTGTGTGGTAGCGGTGGTTAAGCGTTTGAAAGTACTAGCCACATGCCGTGAAATATGGTAAGCGGTAAGCCTAGTAACCGATCGGCCCGAGGAGTGGACATACCCCCCACCACATGTATTTGCTTCTTTTGGTTACTCTGTTCGACGTGTAGGCATACGTGTTGCTGGGCAACCAGGAGTACGGGTTTTGTAGTCGCGCTACAGACGTACGTCCTGCACTTTGGATGTGCGTATGACCTGCAGTCGCTTGTGGTGGATCTGATCCACGAGTCGGAATGAAAGGTAAACGGTTGCTTCGGAACTACCCTGTGGTGTTCCAAGCGTGTGTGTTAGGTTTACCTTGCAAGGGTTGAATCTCGATTCAGAATCGTCCGCCTCTCACGATGTATGAGACTGCTTATTCCCTTTACCACATAGAGTAACAAGAGAAACTTTACGATTATCAAAGATGGTGCTTGATTAAAGATTTCACCATGCTTGATTAGTTATAGGTGCTTACCTAGAATGGTTAATCAACTAGAACCTGAAAGCTAAAAATTGGAAATAAGGATCTACTCTTTGTTGCTTTTCAGCTGAAAACTCTATCTAAAGCTAAAAAGCCTTCATGAGTCTAGTTATGGGCTAAGGTATACCCAATTCCGGGTAAGTCTTGCTGAGTATTAGTATACTCAGCCTTGCTTTTGTTGATTTAATCCAGGTAATCCTTCTGATGAGCCAGCATTCATTACTCCGTGGCCCTACCCTTTGCCTGATGGTTGGTCCGTGGAATGGGATCCGTCCCCGGCCAACACCGATTCCACCGAGTGATATTATGCCAGGGCTAGCATAATATCTGTAATGACGACGTGTATAATGGCTACGCTTTTCAAATTCCGCTGCTTTGACTAAAAACTAAAACCTGTCTTGTAATAATCTCTCCTCTGTGGGAGCTAATGATGTTTTGTACATTGTTGTAAGGTAACTGCCTGTGGTGTAAGATATTTTGGCATTGTATCTCTGGACTCACCTTCGTGTGAGGTACCTTGTTGGATCCTGAGTTCGGTGGTTTATCGGGACGTTACCCGACAGACCAATGGTTTTATACCGTTTGAAGTGCGAGGTAGCCCTTCGGTGAGGACTCGCGTACTTGAGTCGGTATAATTCAGGTTGGTTCTGCCACAGAGACACCGTTCTTTACTTCACAGAAATGCTGCACGTTTGACCAGCTCAAGTCGGCCGCATACTGGCTTGCACAGATCCGCCTTGCTGAATCTGATGGGAAGCACTAGGTTGCTGCAGAATTCTTTCGCCTTGCACTTGAGTGCCAAACTGCGGTAAGATCCCATCAAAGGCCAAAGGGCATCGTTATTATTTTCAAAGTCATGATAAACTATGCAATTGTCAGAATTACAACTGCATATACATGTTAAGGCCCTGTTTAGATCCCCTCCAATGAAAGTTTAGCTTGCTAAAGTTTGGATCTCCTTTAGCTAGCTAAAGCTTAGGTTGCTAAACTTTAGCAGGGGTTGTTTGTGTTAGACTTGATCTCCCTGGACCATCAGATCCCAACGGGTCCGATGGGCCACCTCACCCCTGCGCCCTGATCAGGGGCGCCCCAGCTGATCCCTAGCTGGTGGGCCCCCGTCGTGCCGCACTATAAAGATAGGTGGGGGCCAGCAACTCGGATCACGAGGTTCACCGGCCGCCGCCACCCCACCCACAGTTAACCCTAGCCGATCTAAGTCGTGCGCGGTCAGCGGCGGGAAGCTCCTCCAGCCATCATCGGCGCCCCTGCCTCGACCCCGAGCTCGTGGACGTGCCTGGACCTCTGCCACCGCGACCGTGAACACCTACGGCCGGACCACCCCGATCCCCGCACTACACCGCCATGGCGGGCACGTCTGCATCTTCCGCTGCCCTAGGGCACAAAGGTATTCTTGTGCCTCTCCTCTGTCTATCTCTCTATCCCTCTCTGTTACCCGTTTAGGCCAATCAAACAGAACATCTTCTAATCTATTAGCGCACTAGCTGATCCAGAGATTTAACAATGGTATCAGTCGCCTTAGCTAATTGTGTTGATTAGTAATAGAAGATTAAGAGGAAACAGAACCCCAGAAAAGAACCCAGAGAATCCCAGATCAGATCACCGCGACGCCCTAACCCTAACCCTAACCCTAGCACACACACAGAAGAGGGGCGACGGTCAAAGAAGAACTTACCTGGTTCTTCTTGCGCCGCCCACCGTCGGCGTGCACGGGACGCCGGTGCGCTGACCAGATCCCGCGAGGCCCTTGGGCCCCGCGCGGACAG
Source organism: Panicum hallii (assembly GCF_002211085.1). Classification (NCBI taxonomy): domain Eukaryota; kingdom Viridiplantae; phylum Streptophyta; class Magnoliopsida; order Poales; family Poaceae; genus Panicum; species Panicum hallii. The sequence continues at coordinate 20,076,184 of NC_038046.1, read as the reverse complement.
AGCCCGCGCGGGCTGCCTCCGAGCTGCTCGCCGCGCCACGGATCAGGGCACCACGGCGATGCCGCTCGACGGCGGCGCGCTCACCTTGTGGTGAACGCGCGCGCCGGCGAGGGGGCTCGCCATGGCGCCGCTTGCTCGGTCGCCGCTGGTCACTCATTCGCGAGCTCGAGTGGGAAGAAGAGACGCCAGGGGATCGGGGAAAGAATGGAGCTAGGGTTTCGGGGGAGAACGGCGAAGGGGTTTTTTGATCGGCCGAAAACGACGCGCAGCCGTTGATCCTGATCGGGCGGTTGCGGTCACGCCGCGCCTCTTTGGGCTACTTTAGGCCCAGGCGGGGAAGGGAAAGCACGGCCCGGGCCCAGGTTGCCTCGGCCCTGAGCAGAGAACTCGCGGGGGGAGCGCCATGGAGCACAGGCCGGCCCGTGATGGGCCGCTGCCGCGGGCTGCGCGCGTGCGCGCGCGAGGCAGTTGCCGCTGGGCCATCGCAGGTGAATGGGCCGGCTGGGCTGGAGTAAAGAAAATGACAGTGCATTAGCTTTCCATTTTCAGCAGAATTTTTCAAGTGTATTTGAATGAATTTGATGCATTTCAAATTTGAATTTGACGAAGCTTTGATGCACTGCTTATAAAAGACAATATTACACATGTTTTGATAGAATTTAAAGTTTTCCGCTGCACAGATTATAGAGCCATTACTTTTAATGAATTCTTGTCTTGTAATTTAAATTTGAACCAACGGGATAATTTAAATTCTTCAAGGCAAATAGATATTTTTTCTGAGTCGTAATATTGTTATCCTTTTGACCAACGTTATCAAGTGACAATATTGCAATTTTTACTGAATTACCTTAATAGATATTTTTCATGTATTATTTCTATTTATGCCCAACGGTATTCTAGATTTAATACGAAAGAGATTATGCCTTATATTTTCAATAGAGAATTGTCATGTATTAATTCTAATTCTGCCCAACGGTGTTTTAGTTTTAATACACAAGGTTATTGCATATTTTAATTTATGACCAACGTCGTATTTATACATGTGCAATAATTTATTTGACTTTATTTTAATGTTTTCACCACTCATGAATATTTTTTCAGGAGGATTATCAATGATGATTTCCATCAACGATATTCCTATATTAAAAGGAGACAATTACAATGAATGGTACAGAAAGCTGGACCTTTATTTCATCATGGGTGAATTGGATTGGGTTCTAGCTACACCGACTCCCAAAGAGCATGTGCCTCCTGAAAGAGAGGACACAGACACAGATGCTTCTTGGAAGCAAACAGAGCTTGCTTATAAGAAAGCAAGAGCAGATTATGAGAGACTTTATGCAAAATGGTTCGCTGCCAACAAGAAATGCTTGGCAATGGTAAAGAATACGATTGAGCCTGCAATTATGGGCTCAATCCCAGATTGTCCCACCATCATAGAGTATCTTGAAAAATTAAAGAACCAGTACACTGGTTCTTCAAAGACTTATGCAACCTAGCTGATCAAACAACTAGTTTCAGAAAGATACAATGGTGGTGGCATAAGGGAACACATCCATCGCATGGTCAACCAGAATAACAAGCTAAAGTCATTGGACCTTGCCTTCAAGGAGGATCACATTGTCCATCTGGTCTTTGCTTCGTTACCAAAAGAGTTTGACACGTTTGTTGTCAATTACAACACCCAACCAAATACTTGGGACATTGAAAAGACCATTGCGATGTGTGTTCAGGAGGAGGAAAGGATAAGATCCACCACTGGCGGATCTTTAAATTATGTAAACAAGAAGAAAAATACCAATTTCAAAGGTAATTTTTCTTCCTCCTCTAAAGGCAAAAGCTCTCATCAACACAGACCACAGGAAGGACAGGCTCTAGTAGAGAAGGATCAGTGTCTCTACTGCAAAGAAAGGGGTCACTACAAGAAGAATTGTCACCGATATTTAAAGATGATCATGGAGAAGAGAGGTGAGAACGTTATTTCATTTGTAAATAAATCCTTGTATATAGAATATTCAAAAACCACTTGGTGGATTGATTCAGGAGCAACTGTTCATGTTGCAAATTCGTTGCAGGGATTCCATTCGACGAGAACCACTCAAAGAAGCGAAAAGTAAGTTAGAGTGGCAAATGGAGCTCAGGCAGACGTTGAAGCAGTAGGAGACGTTCATTTGGAACTCGACACTGGCTTCATTATTGTTCTTAGAGATGTTTTATTTGTTCCATCTTTACACAGAAACTTAATTAGTGTGTCTCGCCTGGACAAAGATGGTTATTCCTGTCTATTTGGAGATGGCAGGTGTTTGATTGAATGTAATGATACAGTTATTTCCATTGCATTCAGAAAGAATGATCTTTATTTGATATCGTTACGCGACAGTGTGAATTCCGTATGCGATAACAATGCGAATGTATTCTCATCTACACTCGCGAATAGAAAATGAAAGAGAACTCAAGATGCGTCGTCGAAATTATGGCACTGTCGTTTAGGCCATATTTCGAGGGGGAGAATAGAGAGATTAATTAAAAATGAAATTCTTCCTCCATTAGAGTTCTCTGACTTAGAACAATGCATTGAATGCATAAAAGGCAAATTCGTTAAGAAAATAAAGAAAAATGCTAAGAGGAGCACAGGTGTATTAGAAATAATTCACACAGATATCTGTGGTCCGTTTAATGTAAAGAGTGTGGATGGTTATGATTCGTTCATAACATTCACAGACGATTATTCCCATTATGGATACATTTATCCAATTAAAGAAAGATCGGAGGCTTTGGATAAATTTAAAGTATTCAAGGCCGAAGTAGAAAATCAACACGATTTAAAGATTAAAATCGTAAGATCTGATTGTGGAGGGGAATACTACGGTCGACATACCCAATATGGCCAAGTTCCAGGACCTTTTGCGAAGTTCCTGATGGAACAAGGCATAGTAGCCCAGTACTCGATGCCGGGCGAGCCTCAGCAGAACGGAGTGGCTGAAAGACGCAATCGTACCCTGATGGATATGGTGCGAAGCATGATCAGTTACTCTACATTGCTAGTGAGTTTATGGATGGAGGCTCTGAAAACCGCCATTCATATTCTCAACAGAGTTCCAAGTAAATCGGTGCCAAAAACGTCGTATGAGATGTGGACAGGAATAGTACCCTCACTGAATCACCTGCGGGTGTGGGGGAGTCCTGCTGAGGCAAAAGTGTTTAACCCGACCATTGCAAAACTAGATTCCAAAACGGTATCTTGCCATTTTATTGGCTATCCAGAAAGGTCAAAGGGTTTTCGTTTCTACTGCCCAGACATATCTACAAAATTTGTAGAAACGAGACACGCAGCCTTCCTTGAAGATCAAATGATCCGGGGGAGCGGCACAGCAAGGAAAATTGATCTTGACGAGAAGCGGGTGTATACACCCAATCCCGTGATTCAGGAATCTTTTTTCCCGCTGCCCGCTGTGTCTGCACCGCTAGTGCAAGTCACTGTGATGCCAACACCTGCAATGGCTCCTTCTGTGGTGACGATGAATGAGGAAATGGAACCCATTCATCAGGCTCCTGACGAGCCCGTTGCCGCACAAGAAGAGGAGCACCAGTAGCCCCAAATAGATGAGGCACCGCAGGCTCAGGCTCATGGGAGACCTCAAAGAACAAGGAAGCGCGCTATTTCTGACGATTATGAAGTCTATAATAGCGAAGAAATTCAAATGGAGGATGATCCCACTTCATTTGAAGAAGCCATGAGAAGTGAACACTCGTCGAAATGGCTCGATGCCATGGAAGATGAAATAAAATCGATGAGTACCAACAAAGTGTGGGATTTAAAGGAAATACCTAAAGGAGCCAAAACAGTAGGCTGCAAATGGGCCTACAAAACCAAATATGACTCCCAAGGGAATATAGATAAATTTAAAGCACGACTCGTGGCAAAAGGATACACACAAAGAGAAGGAATTGATTACAACGAGACCTTTTCCCCAGTCTCTTGTAAAGATTCTTTCAGAATCATAATGGCTCTTGTAGCTCATTACGATCTAGAATTACATCAGATGGATGTGAAGATAGCATTCCTGAACGGGGATCTAGATGAAACCGTCTACATGGCACAGCCGAAAGGTTTTGTCGTGCAAGGTAAAGAAAAATTGGGATGCCGTCTGAGGAAATCGATTTATGGGCTAAAGCAAGCTTCAAGAGTGGTACTTGAAGTTCGATAAGACAATAAAAGAATTCGGGTTTAAAGAAAATGTCGAGGACAATTGCGTTTACGCAAAGTTCAAAAATGGGAAGTACGTCTTCCTAATCTTGTATGTGGACGATATTCTACTGGCAAGTAGTGATATCAGTCTGCTACTAGAAACGAAAAAGTTTTTATCCTCGCATTTCGAGATGAAAGACCTTGGTGAAGCAAGATTCGTTCTAGGAATCGAGATTCACCGAGATAGATTGAAAGGGGTATTAGGACTGTCGCAAAAGACATATATAGAAAAGGTCATAAAGAAATTCAACATGTATAAATGCAGTGCCTCACCTGCACCTATAGTTAAGGGCGACAGATATGGGGAATTTCAATGTCCCAAGACTCAGTATGAAATCGATCAAATGAAAATGGTACCATATGCTTCTGCTGTGGGAAGCTTACAGTATGCACAAGTGTGCACACGCCCTGATATAGCTTACGTTACCGGGTTGCTTGGCAGATTCCAGAGTAATCCAGGACCAGAACAATGGAAGTTAGTAAAGAAGGTTCTGCGCTATTTGCAAGGAACAAAAGGCCTCATGTTAACATACAGAAAAACAGAATCTCTGCGTATCGTAGGATACTCAGACTCCGATTATGCAGGAGATGACAGAAAATCTATGTCAGGATATGTGTTCACCCTAGCCGGGGGAGCGATATCGTGGAAAAGTTGCAAACAAACCGTCACTACATCGTCCACAATGTATGCCGAGTTTGTTGCATGTTATGAGGCTACAGGGCAGGTGAACTGGCTAAAGAAGTTCGTACCCGGTCTGAGAATGGTTGATGATATATCTAAACTATTACAGTTGAACTGCGATAACGAGCCCGCAGTAATGTATGCTCACAACAACAAGACAAGTGGTGCTGCCAAACACATAGATATAAAGTATTATGTTGTGAAAGATAAAGTCCGAGATCAGATTATAAATCTCGAGCATATAAGCACGGTGAAAATGCTTGCGGATCCGCTAACGAAAGGCTTACCACCCAGCGTGTTCAAGGAACACGTAGCCGGCATGGGGCTAAGGGATAGCCTGTGATCTTCGGACTACAAGGGCCCAAAAGGTTAAAGAATCCGTTTCTGAATGGAAGCGTAAATTGTAGCTGCTAAATCTATCGATAGATAATCATGACGATGAGGCATGCTCTATACACGAATCTATGACGAAACGCGAAAAAGTAAAAGTGAAAGAATAGTACAGGGTGAGATCAAGGGGGAGACTGTTAGACTTGATCTCCCTGGACCATCGGATCCTAACGGGTCCGATGGGCCACCTCACCCCTGCGCCCTGATCGGGGGCGCCCCAGCTGATCCCTAGCTGGTGGGCCACCGTCGCGCCGCGCTATAAAGATAGGTGGGGGCCAGCAACTCGGATCACGAGGTTCACCGGCCGCCGCCACCCCACCCACAGTTAACCCTAGCCGATCTAAGTCGTGCGCGGTCAGCGGTGGGAAGCTCCTCTGGCCATCATCGGCGCCCCTGCCTCGACCCCGAGCTCGTGGACGCGCCTGGACCTCTGCCACCGCGACCGTGAACACCTACGGCCGGATCGCCCCGATCCCCGCACTACACCGCCATGGCGGGCACGTCTGCATCTTCCGCTGCCCTAGGGCACGAAGGTATTCTTGTGCCTCTCCTCTGTCTATCTCTCTATCCCTCTCTGTTACCCGTTTAGGCCAATCAAACAGAACATCTTCTAATCTATTAGCGCACTAGCTGATCCAGAGATTTAACAGTTTGGTCCTTGGGCTAAACCCTTCTAAATAGTCATGCTACCCTTCATTTATTGCTGCCAACTCCCACCACTGGAGTAAATGTGAGGGTATTTTGGACTTTGCTCACTTTTAACAAGTTTAGCAACTCTTGGCTAGCTAATGACTAAAGCTCTTTTTAGGGTCCAACTAAAGTTTAGCAACATTTTAGCTGGACCCGTTTGGATCCAAAGTTGCTAAACTTAGCCAACTAAACTTTAGCAAGGGGATCCAAAAAGGGTCTACATACTACCAATTCAGGTAGTGATTCTCTATCTTAAATATATTCAATAACCAGTGGATTATAATCCTTTAGAACAAGTATTATTTATTATGTGTTTTAATTGACTAGAACTATTCTAGATTTTCATGAAATGTTTTTACCACCTGTAGCCGCGCACGGGCAATCAACTGTAAAAAATAATTCTTGTAACATATTTTTTCACCCGTGGTAATGCACGGGCATTTAACTAGTACAAGAATAAAAATAGCATATCAAGTCTTAAATTCATAATTAAATGCCAAAGTTACATATAAGAAGATTACAAACCTGAAGGCGGAGAAGATGGCATAAGATTCATAATTTTTACCATGGTTGCAGTCGGAGCTGAGAACGAGATGAAGCAGCGGCCTTCTCTGCTTCTTGTTTTCGAAAAAAGAGATGCAATATCACCTTTCCTCTTTATAATTTAATAATTCTACGACGCAAGATGTAGCATTAGTATTATTGACGATTAATTGTCAAAGAATAACATAATATAGGTAGCTGCAGTTTCAAAATTGATGTTACATTTGTGTGAACAAAAGTTTCAAATTAATACAACTGCATATTTAAGGACTATACCTTCTCAGTCTAGATCATGTACGCAGTAAGCGGCCAAGGGTCATGTTATTAGTCTAAATCTCCGAGTACCTAATGGCAAGGCAAAATCCATATCGGTACTAAGCTTTGAGACTCACCAAAAATATGTACGCACATCATTGCCAAACTAATTGGCACCTTTGTGTAATTAGGGTCTAAATTACTAGAGGAATTACTCGCAGGATGACATGAAAGAGGAAAGGCACGGCCGCACGGGCAACAGGCAGGAGGCTACTGTACTGCACAACAATCACATTGCATAGTATGAACTAGTGTGACTGCATGACAAATGTCTGCAATTATCTCTAACTGAGCTTGAATAGGCTGCCAAATCTTAATTTTTAGGGTGCTGTTGCAACGGGCAACGGCTGATGGCGCATGGCTTATCCAATGACACGTCAGGTATTATTTGTTCGGGATTTGGTACTGTTTTATAGTATACTGATCATTATTACTTCATTTTCTATTGTTGGACCAACACAGAAGAGTAGACTTTCATCCTTATTACTTCTGGAGTTTGGCATTTGTCTATTTGCCTTGCGGGTGCCTAAAATCTACAGTTTCCCATTCTACCTACATCAATTCCTGTCGGAACTTTGAGTTAATCTATTTCTGAGACATCGCAACCCGCGGGCACTCGCTAGTAATACTAAAACATCCAAGCATAAGGCACGTACACAGAATGAATATGGAGGACTTCCGTACTAAGAAAGGCGTGACACGCAAGTTCATGTCTAGCACAAACACCACTCCTAATCATGCGAACAGATCTACGTACGTCAATCGATAAAACAAAAGATGGGACATCCGATCATACCTTCACCGTAGCAAACGTGCACACGCCGGATCGTCGCCGCCCGGCCGAGCGCGCTGCATGGAAATTCCCCGACGCTGCGCCCTGCGCGCCTGGAAGATCAGGATCAGCTGCCGTGTTAACTAAATCACACGCAACGCGGCGGCAATGCTCGCATGGAGATCAGAAGATGCGAAGCAGATGCCATGAGAGGGGAGAGGTAGAAGACATAAGAGCCACGTACAAAGATGTCGATCTCCACAACGAACTCACGGAGCCTCCGTCCAGCCAGTCAGATCGGCAGGGGGGGCTCCCGGCCCGTGTCATATTGGTCAAGCACGCCCGTCTTCTAACTAACATTCGAGAGACAGAATCCTCACGCCCAACTCTTCCTATACTTCAGGAATCGCGGATCTCGGAATTTCCAAAGGCCCGAATATTTTCGAAAGGATACTGTAATTGGAAGGGGGACAGGAAGAAACAAACATAGTATGTGCCGATCACGTTGCGTGCTACGCGATGGAGCACGAGCGTGCGCACGGTGTCATACGATCACGGTAAAAATGGGCACAAGGGAACCAAGCGAATTTCTCGGTAAAACGGGCACAAGAAAACCATGCGAGGATATTGCATGTGTGATTTTTTTTCTAAAAGAAAACATAGGAGAAGATATATCCATTTGCGAGCTCAGGAACCGGCAACAAACATTTCCCACGTCGGGACCTCGAGGGGGCACGTGTTGACAGGGTTTTAACCCAAAACAATGTCAATGGCTAGATTTCATTTAAATGTGAAATAAGAAAACACTTTGAGGTAACCAACTTTCAAAACAATGGGAAATTGATATAATTTCCGTAGCGGGTAACAGTTCAGTTTTAACCAACGCCGTATATTCTTTTCCACAGATTAATTGCCCAGTATCTGAGCAGACACATCAAGGATTTTCGATCAAAAAAGCTAGCACAATACTTCATGAGTTTGGCAGTAGTTGTTGCTATTTCGAGTTTCGACAAATAAAGGCAAGCTGAAATTTGGTTAACTGAACAAAATATAATATGGGGGCAGGGAATTCAGGCAGAAGTTTCGGCATCTCAAGAAACAGCTGAATAATCTGAAGGGCCCTTGATGCAGCTGCTTTCTGCACAGGAAATTTCTTTGGTTCCAAGTGTACCTTCTTGTACTCGCAAGCCCAATTTCCCCAAGCCATTGCAGTAATCCAATTTGATTTTATTCTTCGATAGCCCAAACATTAGATGCAGGTATATCGCTTGCATAAAATGGAATGTTTTTCTCCAGCGGTATCTTCTCTTCCTAAAGACGAGCTTTCCCTGTTGTACGCCAAAATGGCATTGGCAAAATCAGTCAATTTCCGTATGGTAGCATATAGGACTGTCCACAGATTATTCCAAAACTCTCTCCCCAGTTGAAAAGACATTCCACACCACTGTTCCCACTATGTACAGTGCCACAGCCACCTTAAACACACTGTCCCAAGAACCTGAAAGTTAAAAGGAAATGAATAAAATATATTTTTTTGAGTGGAAATGAATAACATAGGAGGAACTTAAATAAAGTAATAAACACAAGGTGCTTATATTTTGCTATAGTGAGATGAATTTTCGACCTAATAATCACATTTAAATAATACTTGCCTTGCTTGAAATAACAGAAAGATACAGCTTTTAATGCGTCACTAGAGACCACCCTTGATTTTACTTTTTTCGAGTTTCTTACCTTTCTGAAGAATGTAGCCAGTGGCAGCAGTACCAAAAACTCCTGCAAGCACGCCAGCAGTGTTCGACAGTCCAAGAAGTACCCCCTGCAGTTTTGGTGGAAACATTATCTAGTTACATGCAGCTGTCTATGAAGATAAGCCCAAAGAAAGCAAGGACCACCAGTACTACCAGAATTAACACTAAACCTCTTACGTGAACTAGGAATATTAGACCAGTAACAAACTACATGAGTACAATACCGCATAACGTGGTCCTATGTCTTGGTGGTTTGAATACAGCCCAGATTGTGAAAAGGCATCACTCCCCTGCCAAAGAAAATGGCCAGTTACACATACCGGCAAGCATTTATAGTGGAACAGTTGCCAATTGTTAACGTATAAGAAGCTACATATAGATCCATAATAGTGGTCTTTCTGAAGCACAACAAACCTGACTGCAGGCCATACATAATACAGCCATGGCTGGAGTCTGGACTTTGCTCAGCAGTGTTAAGAACAAGGCTGGCCCAAGAAAACCAATCGATTGCATAATCTGCATCAGCACATTTCCGAAGTATTTCAAGATCAGTAGCCCTTAAGAATAACTGCTCTCAAATTCACACATGAAACAAAAATTATGGAAAAAGAACTTACCTTCCGGACGTTTGTTATAGAGACCCCTCTCTGAACAAGAGTATCAGCGATCCATCCACCAATATTCGCAAAAACAGCCATTGTCAGCCATGGCAAGACACAGAGAAGCCCGGACTCGGTTAAATTGAACTTCAGAACCTGGGTCAAAGAATTTGGGGAGCACAACAAAGAGCAAGATGATGTTATTATATGGTATTAACAATGAGGACTGCCAAACATTTCACAGGATAACTTTGTAACAACCTGATTGTAGTAAGTGGGCATCCATGTTAGAAGAATGAATGTTCCCCAGTTATGGCAAAAGTGTGATATTATGAGAGCCCACACTGGAGCCTTCGAAAGAATCCGCCTCCATGGTATGGAAGTGACAGGCTCCTTGAAGGTACCACCACCCAGTATGTGCCTCTTTTCAGCTTTACTTAGTTCAGGATCATCATCTGGAGAGCTGTGCGCCTAATTAGGATTAGATACTAGCTGTCAGCTAAGGAAAATGTATACCAACAAAAATAATTGCACTTTGCTAAAAACTTCCAGAGTGGTTGATGTGGTTAACAGATAGAACAAAATGGTAGCTAAATCAACCTTCTATGAGGAAAACCTGTCTATTTAGTAACCCGTACGAAACAGAACTATATATGACATAAGAAAATAGGGCAAGACTTGATCTTTCTTACTTTGCTTTGCCACAGTGCAAACCAGACACTTCCAAGGGATCCAAATGCATAGAAGACAGAAGGCCAACCAAATTTGCTGATCAACAGAGGTGACAAACCAAGGCCAGTGACTGACCCAAGGTACATTCCACTGTACACTAAGGCAAGAGATCTGCTTCTCTCTGAAACTGGGATCCATTTGGAAAGGATGTTGTTCATAGCAGGCATGGCAACACCCTGTAAAACCATAGATATAAGAAAAACAATTATATAAAAGCAAAAAGCTATTGCATTGTACTGTTGCAACTAGAAACTTGGGTGGTTAACAAAGCCACGCCACTAATGATATCAACAAACAAAGTTAGATGCCTAGTATAACGCAGTCAAGTTTTACCAAAACTGCTATCGAGCCGGATATATCACTTGTTTTATTTGAAGTAACATATCTGATTATTTAAACCAGTAAAGACTGACATAATATGAAGTTTGTCATCATCACGGCCTTTCATGGATGCTATTCTACCTATGTAACTTGGAGAACTATGTTGTATACACACCCTATTCCAGATAAATAGCAAAGTTATACAGTACAAAATGTAGGGACAAGTATAGCACACAACCTCGCCTATCCCCATGAAGGCACGCATGGTGAGTAAGCACGGAAGTCCAATCTTGGCAGCAAGGGGTGTAAGAATTGTTGCAAGTGACCACCATACAACCCCAAATCCTAGCACTACCTTACCACCAAACCTATCGGCCCAAATACCTCCGAGAATCTGCAGCAGCAAGTTCCATAGTGAAATGTCAGAAAGTACACCAAAATGCTCATGTAAGACAAATGCTTATAAAAAACTCTCAGCGTACAGTAAGCAATAGAAAAGCACCTGTGTAAGAAGGTAACCCCAAAAGAAAGATGATTGGATTAGACCAACTGTTGCTGGATTCCAGCTGAACTCTGAAGACATTGGAAGGATCGCGATGCTCATATTGACCTGGCACAAATGAGAAAATTTTCAGGAAGAAAAGGAAAAGGAGAACTCTGTAACACAACTATTATTATCAGACAAATTAGACAATACACAAGCATTACTGTCTAACTCACACGGTCCATATTGCAAAGAAGGAATGCAAAGAAGCAGAGGAGAACAATCGTCCAGCGCCTAGGAAACTCCTGCCACCAAGGAGAAGTCTCATTCGTATCTCCAATCCTCACAGCCTCGGCAGGAACATCAGAAGGGTTCAAGGGTGACCCCGTGATTTCATATTGCTCAGCTCTACAGTCAGCACGTGTTCTTATTGGTAGTTTGTACTCTGGCTGAACACAAGCACTCTCCAAACTAGTGAAATTCTCCCACCTCCTGGGTTTCAACCAGCCACTATTTATTGGATCTGAAGATAGAAAGCACTCAACTCGCGATAGAACCCTCTTTTTTATGCTTGCATTGTGGCATGCCCGAGTCAAGTAGTCTCTTGAGGACTCCAGCACAGGCTGCTGAAACTGCCCAGACATTTCTAGTCTTGACATTGCAGTGCTCCTGGAATAATTTTGAAGCAGCAAAAGTGTGCTCCTAGTAGCATGTCGACCAAATCTTTCTCCTAGTAGCATACACTTGTTCTGCAGTGACGTGCAATATTTCATCTCATGTTGTTTTCCTGCATAATTAGGGTGAAGAGACCTTGAGTGGAAATCTAGTAATGAGCTGTTCATTTCAACTTGTAAAATGTTCAGGGGAACAGAAACTAATCTTTATGGAACAATTATTAAGGCTGCTCAATCACACCAAACGCATATGATATGGTAAAATTCTTAAACCGCACAATGCAAGCATCAAATGATTACCCCCATATTCTCACACAATCTTATGGAAAGTTAAGCAAATATACTTGTGATTAGTGAACTGGAATTTGAACTAAATGGTGATTGTTTTCTGGTTGAGTTCGTTTAGTGCTCCTGTTACGGTGTTACCTCTCTAGAGGCAGGAGGAATTGAGGAACTTCTAATCTCAACCTCTCTAATTGGTATATTTTAGTTATGTTAGAGTAAATGTCCAAAGGAAGAGGGTTTCAATCTAGAAAAAAAACATTCCAATTGCATGTGGCATGGTCCCATGCAACCAACTTCATCCAAATAGTGTGAACTGAGCGTAGCTTAGCTGGTAAGGTCCCTTGTGGTGGAACCTACCCACCCGGGTTCAAGTCCTCAACTTGGCACGGGTGCTCATATTTTTCTGGATTTATTCCAGGATTTAACCATCGCTACTTTCAGTGGTAGGCGACGTGCCCATCGATAGCGAGGCGCATGTGGTGACTTCGTCGATCTCGAGGATCTACCAGCTCAGTCTCTCAGATGTGCTCATAGGGTAGGGTTGCGTGCGTGTATTCATAGGGGTGAGTGTATATGCGTGTTTGTGAGCGTCCGCACTATGTTTCTCAAAAAAAAAACTTCATCCAAACAGTTATATTTAGACCGTCCCTTATAAATTTTAGGAAGTATATTTATGTCCTACTTGAATTAAATTTCTTGCTACTAAATCTCACAATATGGTTTTATTAGGAATATCTTATGACCATGAGCTACTGTACAGCAATCCATATAAACATATTTAATCTGCATATTGCAATTTTATATCAAGTTCGGATTTGTTGCTAGTAGGAATGTAGGATTCGACACTTTTATTATAGTTTGAATCCAAAATACGAAGCTAAGGGTGTGCAAAGTGGTATATGTAAAACTTTGGGCCATCGTAGCGTACCATGGCTGGCAGTGGTAGGCATCCACAGCCAGGAGGGGCGGCGCTTCCCTTGTGGCAGAGTGGGGCAGGCGGGCGACGGCACCCCCACCCCACCTCTCCCCGTCGCTACACACCCCTGCATCCCTGGTCCCCTATGGAGAGAACAAGTGGCGGCGGCGGCGGCCTTCTGGAGTTGGGGAACAAACTAGAACAGGGACGATGGGGAGAGGTGCGGACCGGCGGAGAGAAACGGTTGCTTAGCAGCAGGCGGTGCGCCGTCGCCGACCACTGACTGGTGCTCGCCGCGGCACCAAGCACACCATGGACGATAGGTGGCAACCGGAAGCGGGCCGGGGAGAAACCAGGGCTCCGCCCGGACCTCCACCGCAGCAGCGGGCAGCGCTCTCGCTCACCTCTCTGTTACCCGCGGGAGACGAAGAAGCGGTAGAGAGCTCGCGGCGAGGAGATAGGATGAGCAAAGCAGAGAACCAGACAGGCTCTGATGCCTCGAAGGCTCGGACAGCAGTGGCCAGGGAGATAACGACTTCAGTGGCCAGTGGGACGGCGATCGGGCTCGGCACCCGAATATTCTGTTAACATTTTCTTATCTTCTTTGGTCACAAATATTTGATGCGTTCAATTAAAATGATAAAAGTCCAATTACATTTGATCCTTGCTCATAAAAGTTAGTAAAATGCACTGGGGTTCCGTAAACTAGTTGGATTGTTCTGTTTAGATCCATAAACTTCGAAAGTGCATATTTAGATCCACGATCGACTTACTGTCTGTCCAAAATGCTTCTAACCTCCGCTGACTATCCACGTGGACCGCCACGTTAGATCCAACATGAATTTGGTTGTACAACATCAACGTACTAAAGCCACATTAAACATTCCGGCCTCCTCCCATCTTCGTGGAATTTCCAAAATGAGCACGTCAACGGTCACCACACATCCATGGGCGGGCACCAGGCGGAGGAGGGTCGGAGCGCCTGCCCTCCCAACAGGGCGCCGCGCGCGAGGCTGGGGCTGAGACAGCATTGGCTCTATTGGTGATGGCAGACGACGTCCTGCTCCAGATCCTAAGGCGGCTCGAGGGCGACCCGTAGGACTGGGCATGGGTGTCGTGCGCGTCGCCGCGCTGCTCCGCGCTGCTCCGCGCCGCCTGCCTCCCGCTGTGCCTGTCGCGGGCGCTCCTCGCGGAGCTGCTCCTGGCGCCGGCCCCTGACGGGGTGCCCGCGGCGTGGATGGCGCTACACAAGCTCTCTATCTGCTGCCCGGGCTCCTCCATGCTGGCGTGCTCCTCGAGCCCACCGAGGCCACGGCTACCTCGCACAACCGCATAGGCAACGTTGCGGCGTTGTGGCCCCAAGCACCGCGCACAGCGCCAGTGACTCCAGCGACGTCACGGGTGACTCGTGGTCGTATGAATATCTGTACCTGGATGCGGCCTACGACAGCTCGTCCGAACGGCAAATCCTGTCTGCGGCTGCGGCCGTGGACCCTGCCCAGCCTCCGGCCGCACCGGCAATCCGTGAGGTGGAGGAGGAGGATGAAGCGACCACCACCAATGCATCCTGCGAAGGCGTTGCCCGGTGCGGCGTGGTGGCTGGGCACGGTGGACGCGCACCTGGCGTCGGACCTCTACGGCTACCATGACGACGGCGAGCCTATCATTCACATGTACTTCTGCTAGAACCAGAAGTTATCCTCTCCTTTGCTTTCGGTGGAAATTTTTTATGTACATCCGTGTCCACGTTGGATTTGATGTGGCGGTCCACATGCACGGTCAAAGACGTTTTGTGCTGGTAGTGACTCACTTAAACAGATCATGGATCAAAAAATGCACTTTCGAAGTTCATGGACTTAAACAGAACAGGCCAACTAGTTTACGGACCGCGGTGCATTTTACTCTAAATGTTATATTTATAGATTTCTAGTAAAGTGATTTTTATAATTTTGTAGAACTGCAAATGCAAATAGTTGAGAACTAAGCAATTATTTGAAGATATGGAACTGGTCAGGTTATTATATTATGGACATAGCCCATAAGTTGTACGGAGCAATCTCCCAGTCCCAGCTGAGCTGGAGCTCGCCCTATAACCCACGACTCCACCAGTTCTAATCTTGCCCTAATGGCCACTACGACGTTGCAACTACAAAGTGGAGGCATAACAAGTCTGCTGGAGCTAGACGACGGGCAGAAGAAAGGGCCAAAGGGGCACAAGGGCTATTGGGCTTGGTGATTATATTGCCTTAATATGGTACCCAAAACCCATGATTCAAGATGCAGGTTTTACTAGGTCAACCCAGTGACCCAATACCCAAAATATAAACTCTGGTGTAAATATCCATTGGATCGACCCATTAAATTTCACTGTTAGG
Source organism: Panicum hallii (assembly GCF_002211085.1). NCBI lineage: Eukaryota > Viridiplantae > Streptophyta > Magnoliopsida > Poales > Poaceae > Panicum > Panicum hallii. Next base: position 20,060,406 of record NC_038046.1, on the reverse strand, counting down.
CTATCTCCACCGGTGTCCTGTAAAAGGCCCGGTTCTGTAAATTGGAGGATTCTGTAGCTTCCGTGAACCTCCAGCGGTACCCGCTAAAAGGATCGCTAAAATGAAGGACTCCCACTGCGTCCGGCACAGATGAAGGGGCGACCGGCGTCCTCCATGCCTGTCGCCCCTTCCGCGCGCACGCGGGAGGAAACGGCCGGCCAGGGGAGGCGGCTCGCGCGGGAGGAGGGGCGGCGGGCCGCGGTCGGCGGGGCGCGGAGGAGGGGGCCGGCGCGGGCGGAGGGGCGGCGCGGGCCGGCGGGGCAGGGGCGGCGCGCGCGCGGGAGGGCGCGGTGGGGCGCGCGAGGCGCGGGAGCGGCGGCAGCGGGGCGCGGAGGGGCGGCGCGGGCGCGGAGGAGCGGCGGCGGCGGGCGCGGAGGGGGCAGCGGGGCGCGGAGGGCGGGCGGGCGCGGAGGAGCGGCGGAGGAGGGGCGGGACGGCGCGGAGGAGCGGCGGGCGGCGCTGCGGGGCGGGGGAGGGCCGGCGCTGCGGGCGGAGGAGGGGCGGGCGGCGGAGGAGGGGGGCGGGCGGCAGAGGAGGGGCCGAGGAGGGGCGGGGGAGGGCGGGACGGCGCGGGGCGGCGCGGGGCGGCGGGAGGGCCGGCGCTGCGGGCGGAGGAGGAGGGGCGCTGCGGGCGGAGGAGGAGGGGCGCTGCGGGCGGAGGAGGAGGAGGGGGCGGGCGGAGGAGGAGGAGGGGGGGCGGGCGGCGGCGGAGGAGGAGGGGGGCGGGCGGAGAAGGAGGAGGAGGAGGAGGAGGAGGAGGGAGGGCGGCGGCGGAGAAGGAGGAGGAGGCGGGCGGCGGCGGCGGAGAAGGAGAAGGAGGCGGAGGAGGAGGCGGGCGGCGGCGGAGGAGGAGGAGGAGGAGGAGGAGGTGGGGCGCTGCGGGGCGGCGCGCGGGGCGGCACGGCGGGGATTGGCGCTCGGGGGAAACGGTTAGGAAGAAATGATAAAAAATAAAATTGTGGGGTATAGAGGATGGAAATAGAGGATGTTGTTGGAGTTAAATTTGGTATAGAGAATGAAATTGATATGGAGAATGGAAATAGGGGATGAGATTTGGAGAATATCGCTGGAGATAGCCTTATTAGTGGCTGCCACTTTGGGTCGTCAGGTAACCCAATTCTCCGATACGAGTATACGACGGTGCCGTGCCTCGCCTGTCGCCGGCCTCACGACGCCCGTCCGCATCGACCGAGTGCCGCCGTCCACAGCGCCTTCGCTCTGCCCGCGTCGCTCCCCAGTCCCGTCGCTCCCTAGGCCCCTCGTCGACCGCGCCTCTACCTTCCCAGTCATCGTCGTCTCCCTCTCGTTGGTTTTTGCTCCGATCCATACACCATCCAGCGGATCCAGGGTAGCTGCTGAGTGCCTGGCCGGGGGAGCGGGTGGAGATCAAGGCAGATTGCCATGCCCCTGACCTGCCTTCTTTCCTTTTGTTCTAGAAAAAGCCTGTAGCTGTGATTGTGCGATATCCAATTCTTCATTCCCCCCGTCTCTCTCTGTTCAGTTGTGGATTTATTTGTTCTGTTGTACTCTGATCCAAATGCTTTTTAGGCCGGCAACCCGGCGCTAGCAGTGACATGAGGATTGGATGATTTAATCTCCTCTTTGTTCAGATAGGTTCAGAGAACCAGACTTTGCAGTTCTTCAGTTTCAGGGAGTCTTTAGAAGATATTGGAACTTCAATCATTTCTGTACTGGTAATTTGGCACGGTCGACTCGTGAGAACTCATGGCTTTGATCTATGGTGCAAAACTTACGCGCATAGTGCAATGTAATCTTGTAAAATTTAGTTGCCCATCTTGTCGTGAAGCAGAACAGTATGTTTTGATGCATTTCAGAAGCAGCAGTGCTTACTTTGATCGTTTTGATACGTTTCAGAAGCAGCGGAGCTCGTTTGATGCGTTTCAGAAGCAGCGGGGCTCGTTTAATGCCTTTCAGAAGCCGCGGAGCTTGTTTTGATGCCTTCTAGAAGCATCAGAGCTCGTTTTGCAGCAAGAACGCACTGGCTAGTGCTTTTTTGGGTAACCCAATGTTTTAGTGGGTAAAGTTGTGCTTGTTTTGGGTCAACCCAATACCTATAATTTTTCCACCGGGTTTAGTGGGTCGGGCACTGGTTGATCCAAAACCAACCCAGTTGCATCGCGACCCACCATGGACCGTGAATTCCCTATTGCCTTCAGTTCACTACTTAATTACACCATCCTTATTCAAGAAACGGTGGTACACTTACTCAAGTGTAAAGTGATCATATAAAAAAGAAGTTTTGCCAGTGCCATGTTTTGTAGAGCTAAACTAACTACATGGAACCATTGGGCAGCTGGCATGTAGAAAGACACCTTACAGATTTGCAGCTCGTCCAATACGTGTGGCAACTAGTGAGCACAGCAAGGCAAAAAGCTCTCTAATTGCAAGTTGCATAGTCCCAGATAGTGTTGAGAAGTACAGAGTGGGCAACAAACGTACTCAACTCAAGCCAAGTATAGGAGCTAAATGTGGAGAAAGATGTGAGCAGTTGTTGCGCATTGCATTAAACATTTGAAGCGACGGAAGTTCAACTGCTTGGACCGAATCAAACCACCTAACCAGTTCAACGTACAGTAATTTATAAAAGCGCAAAGCGTTCACGAACAAAGTATCAGTTGACCAGGAGTTCTTGTTTTGAAAGACAGACCGAAAGATTTTAGTAATACAGCAAACGAGATCCTTGTATTCAGAATAAGGAATTGGACCGAACTAATAATTAGAAGAGATCCATCGGAGTAATAGTAATCAAGGGATAACCGAGAAAAACGGGGCCGAGCATGGACAAAGTACTCGAAATAAGAGATGCTCCATACAGTACGCTTGCAGACTCGAGCTTTCCCTGCATCTATTGTACTTCAATGCCGCACCTCTGCCACCAAGCGGCTCACTCTACCCATCTCAGAGGTCAGGAGGCCATCTTAGGCCCTTATTGGATCCCAGACCTAAACTTTGTTATAAACAGGGGACTAAAAAGGAGTAATCTTCAATGACACCTCAACTAACCATTAGTACTCCAAACCCACCTAATTCAGACTAAAAGCAGCCAAAAGAAACCAACCATCTAAGAAATGAACAGAATACCCTTCACCTTATCCCTTCACGCATATGCAAAAAGGAAGAACAAAACAAACTTCCTAAATCTCTTATCTGCCTTTTAGTCCTTGGAATCCAAACAGGATATGGGCCAATTTTAATCACCTAAGGTTTAGTCCAAACTAAACTTCAATCCGAGGTGATCCAAACAAGGCTTCACTGAGCCATGTATGATGTACACTTGCCTTAGCGCGCCCACCCCCCCCCCCCCCCCCCCGGCACGTCAAAGCACACGGAGGAATGTTACAGGACGGATACAACGAATGCCAAAGTAGGCAGGATGACATACCCAAAGTAAATCAGGCAGGTAACATGGGTCATGCAGCGAACAATCAAAATGTTTGCCAATAACATAGAAAATGTGACAGATGCAAATAAAATCCTAAAAACATGAGCACCAATAGTTTCATGGTCTTTGGACCTAAACTGCCGAATAAGTACAGATGGAACATCTTCAGGAGATACAAGGTTATCTAGTAGTCATCCAAAGATGATGCGTTGAAGCAATCCATCGCTCACCTGGATCCTCAAGATGGCACTGTAGATTAACCAACATAATACAACAGATCAGCACTTGAAGTGGCAACATACCTCAGTACCATGGATGCCAGTTAACGACTATAAGATACAGTACTTACTGTATATTGAAGTGTCAATCTGATCAGGCAGCTCCTTTATGTCAACCTCAAACCTTTCTTGCACCTTTAACATCAGATATATTGTCAGGCTTTGCTATGGCACCAGATAAGTAAAAGAAACGGAGAAAGGGCATCGGCACAAACCTGATTGAGAACATCAGAATCAGATGCAGAAGAAACAAAGGTTATTGCAAGTCCCTTGGTGCCAAAACGTCCAGCCCGACCAACCTGCAATGGCAAATGCATCAAAAAGAGATGATAAAATGATAAAACCATCCCAGCACTTGCAAGAGGGGTGCAACAATTACCCTATGCAAGTACGTATCAGCAGAATCTGGCATATCATAGTTTACAACAATGTTGACCCGCTCAATATCAATTCCCCTACCGACCAAATCGGTAGCCACAAGAATCCTCTTGTGTCCTTCCTTGAAGTTCTTGTATCGGGTCAACCTATCAAAGCCACTGTTAGATCGGAAGAGCAATTGAAAAGAGAGCACAAAGTGCAAATGTCTTGGACCTTCACACACAGATGCATTGACATCAATCCGGTGAAAAAAATCAACTACAGCCAATGGTTACACTGGATATGCCAACACATTGTAATGCTAAGAGCTCGCAATGAACTGGAGACAAAATAAAGGTGTTCTTCCATTTTACGCTTTAAAATAGATTTGGTGGTACTGGTCAGCACTGGCATCAGTCTACACCTAGTTCTAAACATTATAATAATATAAAACATATATAATTAACTCTGGTGCCATCCATACCAATTTACATCCAAATCACTAGCATGATTATGTCACTACTTCCTGCAATCATTATATTCCTTTTAAGAAAATAATGGGGATTGCCCCATTGCCATGCACAAAAAGAAAAGTAAATCATCTACAGCATGTGGAAGTTCAGCGATATGTAAGACCTCAAATCTGTTCAGTGAACCTCATCTGCAGCACAAGCTTATATCACAAAACTGATTAATTAGAATCATCTACAGCACAAGCTCATAAATCACGGAGCTGATCATTAATCACACAAAAGCATGAAAAACTAAGCGCAGCATAATCAAGCCAACATAACAGTGGCATAAATAGAGGGCCAGACAGCAAATGGCACAAACCTCTCTTCTTGCGTCATTCCAGAATGTATGCAGATTGAGGGGAAATTGCATTCGCCGAGCAACTTGTTCAGCTCTGCAGCTCTACTAACACTTTTGACAAATATCACAACTTGGTTGAAGTCGAGCGCATCTAAGAGATCATTCAACTTCCGATTCTTCTCTGCCTCACTCAATTTGATGTAGTGCTGAAATCAGAACTGAAAAGTTAACCAAGATGAACACAAAGTTAAAAGGCGGTTCAACTTTCTAATGGATAATTCATGTTACCTGAACTAGACCATGAAGGGTCAGTTTAGCCTCATCATCAACATAAATTTCCATAGGCTGTAAGGCAACAAATGATAGATAAAGATATTAGTGCTGGGACCAATGCAACTCGAGCCATTCCAGAAGGTATATCAATAGATCTCATGTCAGAATTTTCTGCCTCCTGTAGCTTCAGTTATGCACTGAGTACTGGGATTTGACCATGCCAGCTGTGCTTGGTATAAGAATTCCAGCCAAAAGAAAAGCAGATTTGTCGCACTGATCATGACATGGTAGCACCAGAGGCGGTTTGCACTGATGCAGTGGAATCCCAGTACAATAAAAATGCGGGTAGACAACTGATAAAATCAAAAGTGGCCTTGCACGATCTACCATATAATCACCCTCCCAAACCCAAACCCCACATTCTCCCCTGAACAGTTCACATTGACAACTGAAGATTCCACTTCATCAGAGACACTCAGAATGTGCACAGGTACTAATTGATAAACCAAAGCCAAGACTGAAGTGTCCAAATAACTTCGCTATCCACCAAGGTTGTTGCTTAAAGGTAATGACAGGTGGTCAGGAAAGCAACAAGCAATCCCTTCGACCTACTGATAATAGAACCACCATCTCTCATATCGACATACGTGCATAACTGCCGGAAGCAAGGAGGGACACAGACAGGAGGAAGTGCAATTGAAATGAGTTGGGCCACAGGACATTACATCTTGCATGAATTTCTTGCAAACTGGGCGAATTTCCTTGCTGAGGGTTGCTGAAAACATCATCACTTGCTTATCATGGGGAGTCATTTTGAAGATCTCCTGGACATCTCTACGCATGTCTGGAGAATATGTATACAAGTTAATTAGAGAACTAACAACTATGATACAATGCAAATGGTCAAGATGAACTACTAAACATAGAAATATGCCAGGAAAGGGCAGCTTACCAAGTGATTCAAGCATCTTATCACATTCGTCAAGAATGAAATGCCGCACGTTCTTCAAGGGAAGGTCCTTATCTCTAGCTAGAGCAAGTATCCTTCCAGGCGTGCCAACCACAATATGGGGGCATTCATTCTTCAACAGATCCTTATGATTTTTTATGTGAACACCACCATAGAAGACAGCGACTCTTAATTCAGGCAGGTATTTACTAAATCTCTCAAATTCATGGCAAATCTACAGGATGTGAAGTAAATAGACAATCAGCATATGCAGATATATTTAAGAGTAGAAGTGGAGAACTGTAAAACAATAACAAACCTGGTAAGCTAACTCTCTTGTGTGGCACAACACAAGCGCAGCTACTTGGCCAGCAACAGGATCAATCTGCTGAAGAGTTGAGAGGACGAAAACCGCAGTCTTACCCATCCCAGATTTTGCTTGACAGATAACATCCATTCCAAGAATGGCTTGAGGGATGCATTCATGTTGCACTGATGTGGAACCAAACAAAGTTGGAGCAGCACCCCAGTAAGAAAAAAATCAACCTTCTGTGTCCGTTAATGAAAAGTGATACCATATTCTCCTCCAGAAGGAAATGTCACAAGAATTTGTACCTGCACACCAACAAGTGGAAATTTAACAACCATACTATTACAGGAATAGATCAACAGACAATATATGCAAGGATAGATACTTGACTGTTATTCCATCTGATTCAACTTCAAAGAAAAGGAAAAGTGTGACAAGTTTTGTACATGCACAATTAATGTTGGTTGAATTTTCTTTTTACCTTCTTTGCACTATCATGATTTGGTAATTTGTATTGTTACATATATATACAGACTTTGTCCAAGACTATCGACGCCAAGGTTGCACTCAAAAACATATGCCAATATCACCTAATAGACCAACACAGCAACAACATTCCAGAGGGGTTTATAAACCTATTAAACAACTGGTACTTGACTTAATTGTTCATTGATGTGAGACATATCAAGGTATTCTTGTACGGTTGTACTCACTCAGTCCAAAAATACATTGATTTTTAGTTTTGTCCTAAGTCAAGCTATCTTAATTGGACCAAATTTTATTGAGGATTACCACCATCTACGACACCAAATAAGGACACCTCGAAAATGTATTTCATGATTGATCTAATGATACTATTTGGTGTAATAAATAACTAAATATCAGTACTATTTTCTATTTGGTTAAACTTAAAATAGTTTGACTTGGGACAAAACTACAAATTAGCTTATTTGGGGACGGAAACTCAGGTCATCATATTACTTAGAGAAACTCTCTTTATTCATCATTCAGTTTCAACTTCATATGGAAAAAGTTACAGCTCCAAAAGCTAAGTAGCTAAAATGTGATGCTATAGATGTACTATTTTAGGTGTTACAGAAAATGAACAAAAATATTTCTTTGACGCTACTGGCAAGAGTAGACGAACAGGCAACAATACTGAAACAGATGACATTTCTCTTTGATGCTTAATCAAAATTGTCATGATTTATCTATTGCAGTTTATGAAAGTCAGTGCTGAACAGTAGGACCCAATATTAGATTGCTGTACCATATCCAGTTACGACTCCAGCTATCAACTATATGAGATTCAAACAAAAGTGCTCAGACCCGCAAAGCCTAAAGCAACAAGCTGCCAAACCATAGCCTAGCGGCCTGAACAAAACTCACAATCAGATTATTCAATTGCACTTCAACACAGGCTGTCAGGCTAGAGGGGTCAAATAGCTCGATTTCGAGCCCAAGGAACATACTCCAAAGAGCCACAAACTTGCAATTTAAGTGCAATAGCACATAGTCCACATATATTGATTCTGAGGCATCTAATGCTAATATGACACAGAAGGCCATCATAAGCAGCAACACAGTGAAGTAAGCTTGCCTTCGGAAGGATGCTCGAATCCGCAGTCCTCGATGGCACGGAGCAGCTCCGGCTTGAGCAGGAAGTCTCTGAACCCCGAGCTGTGGATCCCCACGTACCCCCTGTCCACACACCGCGAAATCCCAATCCGTCAGATCAGACTTCCCAAACACGAACCCTAGCAAGCGGAAACCGCCCCGTAGCACGTACTTCTTGACGACATCGGCGGAGCCGTTGGTTGGGGCGCCGTCGGCGACATTCTCCACCTCCTCCTCGTAGTCGACGAGATCCTCCTCGTACACCTCGTTGTCCTTCGCCTCCACCATCCTGCCTGCGGCGGCAAAATCACGAACGCACGCGTATAAGGATCACGAAGCACAGACCACGTGAACCTGACGAAGCAGTTCCAGCAGCATCAAAACGCTCACCTCGAGATCTCGGGGACGGAGGGAAAGAGAAACGAGCGGATCGGGGTAGAATTGACTGCAAAGAGAAGCGTCAGATACGGCGATCAGGAGATGACGGGTGGTGGATTTGGGATCTAGGGTTCGTGGAGGATGGGGAGAAGCTAGGGTTTGGAACCTCGGGGCGGCAGATTCGAGCGCAAGTCGAAGCAGAAGAGGGGGGACAACTTTGTGCGTTTTTATTAGGGGAAGGCCGGGAGGGGTGGCGGGGCGGGCTGCGGGCGAGAGGAACCGAGGCCCGTGGATGCGAGGAGAGGTGTGCGGCATCCATCGTCCATTTCCATGAGAGCTGAGCAATTAGATAAGTTGGAATTTCGGGACCCCAGATTCGTCACGATGGTGACGAGGACGATGAAACGGATTTGTCTGAAAAGAGATGATAAGGGATGTAATCTGGATCCGCTCATGGGGATTAATCCGTATTTGAATCCGGATATTCAATATCGAGCTGTATTTGAATCCGGATATTTAAAATTAGATTTATATAATGTCGATAATCACTCATATCTTATCCGACACATCTATCTAACATTATTTGTACCTAACCTAAATCCAAGGAAAAAAACAATTCTCTATATTTGTATCCGTGGATATCCATATTATTCAATCTGTTTACACTGTATAATCATTTAGATATGAACATGTTAGACTTGTCACATGACTCACAACTAGATATAAAAAAGTTAGACATTTATCCATCTCATCCACAAAATGATCGGAACTACACGCAACAATCAAAAGTGATATCATTATTAGCATTTTTCGTTGCAGCTTTCTAATCAAGCCATTGACACGAAGTACATAAAAAATTAATCTCAAGTGAATAATCCAGGTTAAAGTACTACGGTACCTACCCTTGCCAAGTGAAAATAGATATTTGTGGCGTGTGGAAGAGCGAGATTTCCTGCGTGCTTGCTATCATCATAGGTCTTGTTTGGGACGGATTGTGATGCAGCTTATGAGCAATTTTAAGCCGCTTTCCAGCCAAACGCTTCGCTTCTTGAAGCGCTTCCCCCGCCAGCGCTTCCCCCGCCAGTTCACAAACGCGCGTAACCGAGCAGCGGGAGCGGACCAGCTTCTCTGCCGCTTCTCGCGCCGCTCCCCCGTGCCGCCCCCACGCCGGCCCCCAGCGCCGCCCAGCGCCGGCCCCCTCGCCCCCCGCCGGCCCCCAGCGCCGCCTAGCACCGCCCCCCGCCGGCCCCCGCGGCGCCGCCCCCCGCCGGCCCCCGCGCCCCGCACCGGCCCCTGCGGCGCCGCGCCCCCCGCCGGCCCCCGCGGCGCCGCCCCTGCGCCGGCGGCCCCCGCGCTGCCCCTGCGCCCCGCACCCCACCGGCCCCAGCACCGCCCCCCGCCGGCCCCCGCGCCCCGCACCGGCCCCCGCGGCGCCGCCCCTGCGCCGGCGGCCCCCGCGCTGCCCCCGCGCCGGCCCCCAGCGCCGCCCAGCACCGCCCCCCGCCGGCCCCCGCGGCGCCGCCCAGCGCCGCCCCCCGCCATTGCCGGACCCTTCCACTCCTCACCGTCGAAGTCCCACGTCCGGCTATCGTTCTCGTCATCCAACCACAAAAATCGATTTCTGGTGAGCCTCCGATGCTCATGCTCTCGTTATTTTGCGACGTTCGCCGTCGGTTTCCCCGGAACGCGGCCATGCCGCTCGTCCGCGCCGCCGTGGGCGCCGCTGCTCGTCGCCGGCCATCGCCGGCCAGTCTTTTGGCCGTCACGGGTGGCGTTGTAGGTGTCCCCGGCTGCAGCAAAACCGATGGTGCCGAACCTCGCCACCGGTTGGCCTCGCCGTCGCCGGGAACGGCCTGTCATGGTCCGGCCATGGCTGACCTTGACTGGTCCCGGTCTGGTTGACCGTGGGCCTAGGTTGTCAGTGACTAAAGGGGTTTCTACGTAGAGTTAGGGCTGGTAGAAAAAGTTTGGTTTGGGTTTCAGACAGGATTTCAGCCCATTCAATAAGCAGTCTACCAAACATTTAACTTCTGTGACCAGCTGCTTCTTTGGTAAGCTGCTTCTCTGGCCAGCTAGCCACCAGCTGGCTTCAGAACAAGTTTCAGCTGTGCCAAACAGGGCCATAGAGTATTAGAGTGATTCTCAATTTCCTTAGCGCGCGTGCGATGCTAGCAGATGGCAGCGAACAGTTTGCAGCGTCTAGTAATTTCACGTCACGTAATCCTGCAAATAAGATTATCTACTCTGAACAACACTCTCCTCATGCGTCATATTAATTGCGTATTCCTTAGTTTCAATATTGTGTAAATACGATATGTTTTTATACAGTACAGATGTAGACGCTCGCATAGACGTACGTACACTTACTCATGTGAATATACAACGCTACTCTACCTCTTTGAGTCCGAGAGACTGAGCCGAATGATCTCGAGATTGACGAAGTTATAACAGATGTCTCGCTATCGACAGGTACATCGCCTACCACTAAAATAAAGTCTCGCTAAATCTTCGAATAATCTAAACATACGAGTAGCAATCCTACCAAGACGAGTACTCAAACCCGGGTGAACACTTTACGCCATAAGCAACCTTACCAGCTGATCTATGCCTACTTCACACGGATATAAAATTTTTGCATGCTCAAAGTTCTTTTTATATATAGTTAAAGGTTTTAGGATTCCTTCTTAAAAGCTCTCTAACATAGATGTCTAAAGATTCGTCCATTGTATGTTATCTAGGTCTTTTAAGTGTTCACTTAAAGTTTTAGGCTTCATGTTTGAAAGTTTTCAACAAATGGATCCAAAGTTTTATCTGATATTGTTATTCAAGTACTTTTTGTTGTGTAGCATTAAAAGTTTTTCTATTGGTAGATTTTTAGTTATTTTCTATATGGCTTCATCTATGACCTATTTTGTATCTACAACATTCCTGTAGATACATAGAAAATATTAGCCATGAATATAAATTAGGAGTGTAGAACCTTTTGTGTACATGGTTGTGAGTACTTCAAATTAGAGTATTAGGTCTTCGAATATGTGAATTAAACGCTAGGGATATACAAAAGTTTTATAAAACACGCTTATAACCATCTCAGATCTAACTTTCAATGGCAAAAAGGTTTAGTTAATGAAGCTCCCTGCTTGCAATCGTTAAGAGATAGAGTGATGAGCATGACGTGTAAAAAATCGACATCCTCTTGTTAAATAGTCCAACATGAAAAAATAAAATTATTTTTTCAGCCTCAATAAAGTCATAGTGTTAAACTACTTCCACAATATCACCATCTAAGTGTGGTGAGTATAGATTGCCAAACGTATAGGAACCATATGCACATCTACCATGGTGTGTGTTTCTTATCGGACACCTCTAGATAAGACTGTGAAAACTCTCACGCATAAAAGTTACGGATCACTACTGGAAAATAGCTTATTTTCGTCGGCCAGAAACCGTCGAAAATAGCCAGAAAGCTGTCGAATATATATATATTCGTTGGTCGCCCGACGGAATAATATCAACGAAAATACATATCTTTTCGTCAGCCAACGAAGCCGACGAAAAAGGTATGTATTTTCGTCGGTCTCAACAACCGACGAAAATAGTGTAGTTAGTTTTGTTGGCTTCACTAGCCGACAAAAATATTGGATACGCTCCAGTATTTTCGTCAGCCACCTGGCCGACGAAAATACTGGGCGCCTCCTAAAAAAACAGCTGCTGTATTTTTCATAGTTTTCCAGAATTACAGATAACAGTTAATTAACATAAAAATAGCCATCCATAAGCATAATCATGAAACAATCATGAAATACATCCAATACGTGCAATTATGAAATCCATACTCTAAATGACATATATATATATATATATATGTCAACGAAACGCAAAAGCACAAATCAATGAGGGGTAATATTATGTCCGCTGCCGCTGTCACCTCTAGAAATGTTACGCGTTGTCGATGGTGGCGTGGACGGGCTGCTAGAAACTCCTCGAGGATGACTACTCGTCGAACCCTGATTATAGATAAAGTTAAATGTATATAGTCCTTATATATAAGAAAATTTGAGCATTGCTAGTTATACGAAAGAATTACCACTCGTGGAGATGGTAGATGCATGTATGGTACAAAGTCGGCGGTGGTGGAGGAGGCGAAGGAAGAGGTGGCAAATTAAATTGTGATCCAAGGGTAGCCGCTAACATTTTCTAAAAACCGATAATAGATTAAGTATCTTATCGCAATGAAAAGTGCACAGCAACTTGAAAAATATCAAACTTGCATAGTACCTGAAGCTGTCGATGCTGAGTGAAAAAACCTTGCATGTACTCGTGTTGTTGCCTTGCCCACTCCTCTTGCCTCTGCATCGCCTCTCTATGCTGTCTTATCTCCTCCTGCAGTTGACTTTCCCTTTCGTAGCATCGAGAACTCCGAGAGGACTGAGAAGATCTTGCCTCACTCAAAGCACCACTTGTATCAATAACGTCATTCACACCGACATCCACATCACTTCTCCTCCAATCGTACTCCTCCCCATGACATGCCACCATTTCATTTCAATATCTCACCTACCATTCAAGCAAGCAATATTAAGATAATATTCAAATCATCGCTTAATTGAAATAAAATTATTTTACTAACCAGTGTCTGTGTGGCATTCTCCCTGCAAAGCAACTCTAACTGTGTAGAATCTGCGCCGTGGTGGTCTCGAATGTATATCTCAATATAGCTTGGGGCCACCCCACTTTGTGCCTCCTGGCAAAGAAGAAATTGTGGTATTGCAAACAAGTACATAATAATCAAATTGAACTAATAATCACATACCATTCAACGAGCCAAACGAAAGTGTCCATCGGCCCCATATCTTTGTGTAACCCGTGGTCCTGCTTGACGATTACCTCTCTTCATTTTGGATTATTCCACAAAGCTGGGTGAAGCCCAATAAGCACAAAGTGCTCGCCAAGCATCTGGACACTTTCTCAACCAAGGCAAACCGCTAATATCAACTTGAAGATACTCATCCTCTCGGAGATATATCTCAGAAGCGTTCAATTTCTTGTTCATGTCTTGCAGCTTTATTTTCTTGTAGTACAAGAAAACACACTGTATACGAGCATTGAACATCATGTCCCTAACCACTTTCATCGCTGCCTTGTCAAACACAAAACGAGCCCTAACTTGTAGGCACTGCTCCTCCCCTCCGGCAAACGATACCTCTCCTAAAAAGGAAAATAAATTAGTTAGACAACTTATAAATAAATCAAATAGATAATAGTTATACAAGTTATACAAGTTATGACAAAAATTACCCAGAACTCATTCCAAACCCTCGCTGCAGTCGTTGTCAGACCCGGGGCCACCGGGCTGGGCACATTACGTAGTCTAAGAGATTAAGCCCGTCTTATCTCTTATTTATTTCCTTTATCTCTTGTTTATCCCGTTTAAATAGGAGATAGAGCTAACCAACATGGAGAGGATCTGCTCGAGATATGCTCTGGTATGATCCCCTGACGGAGGTTGGTTAGTATCTTTGTAACTCTGACCTCTCGGATATATAAGGGAGGTCAGGGACACCCTCAAAACAGAAGATCATTAGGTCATTTTGCACCAAAGGGAATACAAACCACCATACAGGACGTAGGGTGTTACGCTCCGTGCGGCCCGAACCTGTCTAAGTCTTGTGTTCCCTGCACCTTCGAGTTCCTGATCTCGGCGTCCCCTCACCCAAAACTTACCACCTTGGGCATATCCCTCGGTGGGCAGCCGGTTAAACACCGACAGCTGGCGCGCCAGGTAGGGGAGCGCGTCGAAGATCCACCGGCGAGCTCAATGGCGTCTTTCAACTTCATCAAGTCAGTTCCTTCTCAGGGCACGACGTTCGTTTTTTGCTCGTGGGTCTACATCGCAGATGGCGCGGGCAACTTTCGGCGATTCCTCGTCGACATGACGCCAAAAACCTTCGCTGCGGATCCCCGCAACGGCCTCGACAAGTTCGTCGACGAACTCGACAACTTGCCGCTCCATACTTCTGCAGCACGTGTCGAGGAGGCCAACGTATCTGGATCCCTCTCCATGTTAGAGAAGGATCTGGACTTGCTGCTCCAGGACGGAAATCCTGAAGCCACCGCGCATCGGGGGGCTTCGGGTTGTTCCGGTCCCGGTGATTTGGTGATCATCTCTTTGCCGAAGGGGTGCATTGTGCATTGGAGGGGCATGATGCTCTCCGATCTACCCGAGGCAGAGGGCCGGCTTGTGGCTCACCTCGAGCTATTGCCCTTCCAAGAAGGCAGGCCATTGGCTGCGATGGCGGAGGGGTCGACTGAACTAGTCGACGAAAGCTCTCATGACCTTTCCTCCCGCCAGGTGCTGATGGCCGCAGAAGGCGAGGACGGTGGGGACTTTCCCATCGATAACTTTGAAGTGATCTCCGAAGATGAGATCACGGCCAACGTCGGTGACGAGAATGACACCGATCGTGAGGCGCGGAGGGCCAGGAACAGGGCCCGCACAATCCGGCGGAGGAGGGCCAATGAGCGCAGGCGATCTATGCATCGCGAGCTTGACCCTGAGTTTGCCGCTGTCACCGAACGGGGTTTCCGGACTCCGGTAGCCAACATCACCAGGGTGACGGCCATCCTCGAGCGCAGCCACGATCCGGAGGTACGTCAAGCCCTCCTCTACGCGCAGAGGGCTTGGATCCAGTTGGATCAACACAACCCGGCGCCTACCATCAGGGAGGAGCGCGTGGGCGAGAGTCGAAGTCAGGCTCACAGCCGAACGTCTGGTGGCCGTCCTCGACACCAGATCAGCAACGACAGTGCGCGTGGGAGCCCGGCCCCTGGCGGGAGGCAACAGCCACCGCAAGGGGGTCACCCGCGACAGGTCAATCTTCGACCTCCTTCGGGGGACCTGCACCAGCACATCAATGAGGGTCGCGACGCGCGGACCGTGATCTCCTCCAGGCGCAAGACCCGCGAAGAAGTCGAAGCTGAAGGTACTGACTGTAGCTATCGATTTCTTGCTTTTTCTGCTCGTTTCAGCAGCTACAAGTACCCAGAGGGCTTCAAGCCGATCGGCATCACCAAGTACGACGGCAAGCAAGCTCCTCAGCAGTGGCTCCGTTGCTACTCCACGGCCATTGAGGTCGCAGGGGGTTCAAACGTCACCAAAGTCGTCTACTTCCCGATAGCTTTGGACCCTGCACCGCTCACTTGGCTGGAGAGCCTTGGCAGCAGCTCCATCGACTCCTGGGAACGACTTAAGAAGGTCTTCATCGACAATTTCCAGGGAGCGATTACCCGTGCAGGTACTCGACACGATCTGGCCCAGTGCAAGCAAGAGCGTAACAAACTTCTGCGGTCCTACACGCGTCTCTTCTTCAACGTCCGCGCCACCATCGCGAACATCTCGGAGGACGACATCATCGACTGCTTCTACAACGGCATCACCGACCCGGGCATATACAGGGATTTCGGGCGGAACAGGCCAAAAACTGTTGCGGGCCTTCGTGATATGATGCACGATTGGTCCGTGTAGGAGGAGAAGATGCGGGAACGGTTCCCACGGCGCCAAGATAGCAATCTGCGGCGCCCAAACAACAACCGCAGCGACAAAGGCCAGCGGGACTTTTCGGGGCCACCCCGGAAACGAAAGCCAGATGAGGTCATCGCGGCTATCGACCGTCCTCCGCGGGGCAAGAAATCGATGACGCAGGAGGAGTTTGAAAAGCTCCTGCAAAAGAAGTGCCCATGGCATCCGAACGCCAGCCATGCCGCCATCGACTGCTATCACCTTCGGAGGACGTTCAGCAACTCCGGTGGCGGAAAGAAGAACAAGAAGCCTGCTGACAAAGAACCCGAGGATGATGATCAAGAGGATCACGGGCGCAACCCGAAGTTTCAAGACGCGTCAAAGGTTGTCAACGTCATCTTCGGGGGAGACGAGGATTTTTGTTCCAGGCGGGATCAGAAACTGCTCCTCCGGGAGATTTTGTCCATCGAGCCGGCAGTACCACGACCACTTCGTTGGTCGGAGGTCCCCATCTCGTTTTCTCGTGATGACCAGTGGACGAGCTTTTCCGAGCCCGGCAATTTCCTCTTGGTCCTGGATCCTGTGGTGGCGGAGGTCAAGCTTACTAAGGTCCTCATCGATGGCGGGAGCGGGCTCAATCTCATCTTCGTCAGTACTTTGAGGAAAATGGGTTTGGATTTCAAGGATATGCTGATTCCCAGCAAGTCTCCCTTTTACGGCATCGTCCCAGGTAATGCGGCGCACCCGCTTGGTACGGTGGTCCTCCCAGTCACCTTCGGCCCGCGGGAGAATTATCGTACTGAGTTCATCAAATTCGAAGTGGCTACTTTCGACTCTTCTTACCATGCAATACTGGGTCATCCGGCACTTGCCAAGTTCATGGCAGTGCCGCATTATGTCTATCTGCTTCTTAAGATGCTAGGACTCGGTGGAGTGCTCACCCTTCGCAGCGACTTGAAGAAGTCATACGACTGCAATCAGGAGGCAATCCAATACGCTTCGACTACTCGCATGCCAGATGCTTCGGGAGAAGTACTCGCGGCCGCACAGCAGCTCTCCCAGACCGGGCTGGAGATTCCTTCTAAGAAGGCCAACAAGTCGAGCATCCAGTCGACTGATGATGTGGCCCTCAAGACGATCCAGCTTCAGGAGGGAGATTCATCTAAGACTGCCGTCATCGGTGCGGGCTTGGGTGACAAATAGGAACTCGCGCTCGTCAACTTCCTTCGGGCTAACCGAGACATATTCGCATGGAAACCAGCGGATATGCCAGGGGTGCCCAGGGAGTTGATCGAGCATGCCTGCGACAAGTGTGAGGCCATTAAACGGGAGATTGCTAAACTTCTCGCGGCTGGATTCATTAAAGAAGTAATCCATCCAGAGTGGGTAGCAAATCCTGTTCTTGTAAAGAAAAAGAACAATGAATGGAGAATGTGTGTCGACTACACTGATCTCAACAAGCATTGCCCAAAAGATCATTTTGGGCTGCCACGCAATGACCAAGTTGTCGATTCGACGGCTGGTTGTGTCCTTCTTTGTTTTCTTGATTGTTACTCAGGATATCATCAGATTGCGCTCAAGGAGGAGGATCAAATCAAGACTGCTTTCATCACCCCGTACGGGACTGATGCCTACAAAACAATGTCCTTCGGGTTGAAAAACGCAGGTGCAACATACTAGCGAGCGATGCAGATGTGTTTCGCGGATCAGCTGCACCGGAATGTTGAGGCCTACGTGGACGACGTGGTCATCAAGACCAGGGATTCCGATAACTTGATTGCAGATTTGGAAGAAACATTTAGCAGCCTGCGCAGATTTTGGTGGAAACTCAATCCCATCAAGTGCGTCTTTGGAGTACCTTCAGAGAAATTGCTCGGTTTCATTGTCAGCATTCCGGGCATTGAAGCCAACCCCGTAAAGATCATGGCCATCACTGATATGGAGGCTCCGGCCACAATCAAGGATGTGCAAAAGTTAACAGGTTGTATGGCGGCTCTGAACAGGTTCATCTCCCGGCTCGGGGAGAGAGGACTACCTTTTTTCAAGCTTCTAAAACGCCAAGATAAGTTCCAATGGACGGAGGAGGCCGAGCGGGCACTGCAGGATTTGAAACATCATCTTCAGTCACCTCCGATCCTCTCGGCACCATTGCCCGGGGAGGATCTACTACTTTACATCGCGGCAACGACTCATGTTGTCAGCAGTGCTATTGTAGTCGAGCGAGGCGAAGAAAGCCATGCGTTTGGAGTGCAGAGGCCTGTCTACTTCGTCAGCGAAGTCCTCTCCGAATCCAAGGTACGGTATCCAGCTGTCCAAAAGCTCTTGTATGCAATCTTAATCACATCAAGAAAGCTACGCCATTACTTTGACGTGTACAAGATCACTGTGATTATGGACTTCCCGCTGGCGGATATTCTTCATAATCAAGATGCCACGGGTCGCATATCCAAGTGGGCAGTGGAACTAGGGGCTTTGTCAATTGACTTCAAGCCACGCACTGCAATCAAGTCACAGGCTCTAGTCGTGATGTGTCCCTCCCATTAGGGAAGACTTAAAAGTGATGCTTTATCAGTCCCAGGAGGCTGATAACACTTTTATTACATCAGATGGTACATTACCGTACAACTCTACGCGGTAATGGGCAGTGAAGCGCCACTATCGCGAGGATTACAACTAAAACCCACACTACTACACTAGCTACGAAAAGAGGGTCATCAGAGTCTTGCGCCATGCGGAGTTCCAGCGGTGGCCTTGACCACAGGCAAGACTGGGTGCAGGACGAAACCCTACTCGATGTCTTCGGGGATGTAGTCTGGATCTTCCACTGTAAAAGTAAAAATGGGGTGAGTACAAACGTACTCAGCATGTCCAATCACACCCACGGAGGGGGGGTATAACAGAAATTAGTGCACAGGACAATCCAAGGATAAGGTTATGGTTCATTTGCGGAAAACTCGGTTGTATGCAAAGGTTCATTTAAAAAAAACATTTCCAAAAATGAGTTTTCTAGTACCAAGAAGCACACGATGTTGATCCACACAGAATCCAAGTTTTAAACTGCTACCGGACTCCCCGTCCGCCGTAGCACACGGCACAACTGCCGGACACTTTTCAAACTACTCACACCAGCCCAACCATTCCCGGAGAGAAACACTAGTTGTGTGACCACACCATAACTTGCCCAATACCGTGGGCACGGCTATTCGAATAGATTTAAACTCTGCAGAGGTGTGCAACTTTACCCATAGGTGGGGTACCACAGCATGATCACCTTAGTGTCGGTGAAGATCCCAACAAAGCCATTACCCACCTTAGCTAGACCTGACTAGCCACCACGGGATCCATCAAGGGGTCATTCGACCTATCTCCGAGGTTTAACCGGGGCATAAGTCACACCGAGCTTATCCCTTCTCCTTGATCACCCGTTGCTCTCAGCTCTCCTGATGGCTACCAGACTAACTAGTGGGATTTATGCTAAGCCGTTGCCCATACAACGGTCAAGTGGTATGCACGACAGGAAGCTAGGTGAGATGACACATCAACTCGGTCCTTAGGGGTGACAAGATGGATATCTCCCTTCCTCGCTCAACCACACAGGTACGAGCACACCAACGGCAATTCACACAGAAATGCCATCCATCCCGTCTAACTCGTCTTTCAAAACCACATTTTATCCCTTCCCACACACACACATTTTCTTTATAAAACCAGGTGGTCAAGGTATGGCTATCACAAATAAGGGTGGCTATCCTACCGTGTTTTCAGCAAGCAAAACCATGCAATTTTATAAAACAGGCCACTGGGTTGTGTTTATAAAAACTAGGACAGAAACATGCATCAAAGGGCGGAATTGAACTTGCCATCATCAAACCCTTGCGGGAGGTCCTGATCGAAGTACTGTCCCTCGGGTTCGTGGTCGCAGAACTGGTCCTCGGTTGCTTGGTCGCAGTCGGGAACTTCTTCATTCACTCCGTGTCCTACGACGCAAACAAACAGACATACAATCAAGCGAAAGAACTAAAAGCTTTTATCGTTGGGCTTGAATCGGAAATAATTTAGTTACGGAGTTAGGGGTGATATCTTTGGGTGGTTTCTTAATGGCATGGCTAAAACTATACTAGAAAGGGCGTGGTAAAGTTTCGGGTCGATCGGAGGTCGTTTCGCACATAAAATGACGAGTCAAAGACGGTTTCAGGGATTAAACGGGGTCCAGGGGCTTGTTCGTAATTAACCGGAAGGAGTAAGGACCTATTTACAAATTTTAGAAATACCCTGGGTATGTCAAAATGTGTCGGGTGTAACTAGATTTATGTATCGAGGGGTTTGGTTTGAAATATCGGAAAGAGCAGGGCTTCTTTTGCAAAAGGGGGTAGTTAGGGGGGTATTCCTTTGGGGAAAACAGGAGAAGGGAGGGGGTTTTGGGCAAAAAGCCCCTTTCTTCCTCCTTCCTCCCGCACAGAGCAGAGGAGGGGTAGGGGGGCGCCGGCGGTGGCCGTGCCGGCCGGCCGGGGCTTGGTGGCGGCTCGGGGGTGGGGGAAAAGGGAGAGGGAGGCGCGGGGGTCCCATCCCCGGTCTCACCTTGGCCCGAGGTGGGGCGAGGCGGCGTGCCCACGGGAGCAGGGGCGGTGGCGTTAGGCGGCTCGGCGGGACGGCGCTGGAGCAAGGGAGGCAGGGGTCTGGGCGAGCGGCGGCGGTGGTGGGGTGCCGGGGATGCCCCTCGGCCCTATTTATAGGCGGCCGAGGCGGTGTGGAGGCGGGACCGCGCGGCGGCCGGGCTCCGGCTCGGCAGGCGCCATTGATGGCGTCTTGGCCGCTTGCGGCCGTCGGGACACGGTGGCGAGGATCGAGGGGCTGCACGTGGGAGAGCGCTGTGCGGCCCCAGTGGCGGGGAAGCGACGGCGCTCGCGGCGAGGCAGGACGCGGCAACGGCGGGCGGCGCGGCGGCGCGGGCAGCAGTGCCACGCGTGGGTGCGCACAGGGGAGCGGCAGAGGCGGGCGGCGCGGCCACGCGCAGGGGGAAGCGCGCGCGTGTGCATGCGGTGCGGCGAGGCGCGGGCCAGGGCAGGGTCGCGGCAGCGGCGGGCGGCGCGATGTCGTGGTCCGGCCGTGCGCGTGCAAGCAACGGGTGGCGCGGCGGGCAGCGCGGCACGTGGTGCACGCGCGGGCGCGTACGGGGCACGGGCGGCCAGGCACAGGGGCGTGCGCGCGCGCGAGGGAAGAAGGGGGGGCCGTGGCTCGGGGGCCAAGCAGGAGGGGGTGGCGCGGGCCGAGCGGCACTCGGGAGCAGGGGAGAGGAGAAGGAAGGAGAAGGGAGGGGGGAAAAGAAGAAAGGAAGGAAAAACAAAGAGAGGGAAAAAGGGAAAAAGAAAAGGAATAGGAGAGAGAGAGAAAAGGAGAAAAGATAAAGGGGAAAGAGAGGGAGGGAGGGGCGCGTCGGCGCCGATTGCGGCGGCGACCGCGGTCGGTCGGCCACGCGCGTGCGTCGTTCGCGTGCGGCGCGAGGGAAACGAATCGCGCCGGCGCTAATCGCGGAAGGCGGTCGCGCGCGAGTGGTGCGGGATGGGACGGCGGTCAAGCCTGCTGTCGGTCAGAAAGGGTTAGGGTTAGGGTTTTGACGACGAATGACTTACGAAGCACTCCAGCGCGTGATTTATTTTGGCAAATTTTCAGGGCGTCACAAGTCGACTTCGTGGCTGAATGGAGGGAGAATCAAGTCCCAACCCCAGTGGACAAGCCAGAGCATTGGACCATGTATTTCGATGGGTCTCTCAAGCTCGACGGCAGCGGCGCTGGGGTTTTGCTTATTTCTCCACGAGGTGAGCAGTTGAAATACGTCCTTCAGATCCTGTGGGCGGTATCCAACAATGAAGCCGAGTATGAAGCTTTGCTTCACGGGCTTCGTTTGGCGATATCACTTGGGATCAAGCGACTACTTGTATATGGCGACTCTCTTCTTGTCGTCCAACAGGTCAACAAGGAATGGGACTGCAACAAGGAGACAATGGAGGCTTATGTACAGGAAGTGCGCAAATTGGAAAGCAAATTCTCCGGCCTGGAGGTTCACCATGTATTGCGGGAGCGCAATGTTGGCAGGGACGCCCTGTCCAAACTGGGGTCCACGCGTGCCCAGGTCCCGTCGGGAGTCTTCGTCCAGGAGCTCAAACAGCCATCCATCAAGTCTTCTCCGCAGGTAGCCATCGACGTGGGTCCTCAACAACCCGATCGAGAGGTTATGGTGCTGGAAGAGGACTGGCGTGGGGCTTTTATCGACTTCATTCGAGATTAACGACTACCAGCGGGAATCAACGCCAGGAGTGCAGAGGCAGCTCGCATCTTGCGAAGAAGCAAGGGTTTCGCCCTGGTCGACGGCAAGCTCTATCGGCGAGGCGCTCGGTCAGGAGTTCTCATGAAGTGCGTCACAAAGGACGATGGTTACGACATACTGCGGGAGATGCACGACGGCGTCTGCGGCAACCACGCGGCTTCAAGAACACTGGTGGGGAAAGCATACAGGGCCGGTTTCTGGTGGCCTACTGCAGTGACCGACGCGGAGGAACTCGTGCGCAGGTGCCAAAATTGTCAATTCTTCGGCAAACAGACGCATGTTCCAGCTCACAGCCTCATCACCATACCACCATCCTGGCCTTTTGCCTGCTGGAGTCTCGACATGATTGGGCCCTTCACGACGGCGCTAGGCGGTTTCACCCATGTTCTGGTGGCCATCGACAAGTTTACTAAATGGATCGAGTACAAGCCGATAGCCAAGCTCACGCCGGATTGGGTCGTCGACTTCATCTCCGATATTCTACATCGTTTCGGCTTCCCCAACTCCATTATCACATACTTGGGGTCAAACTTCACGGCGAACCAGTTCTGGGAGTTCTGTGAGAATGCTTGCATCGAAGTTAAGTATGTCTCGGTTGCACACCCAAGGGCCAACGGACAAGTCGAAAGGGCGAACGGCTTGATCATTGACGGCCTCAAGAAGAGACTTTATGATGAAAATAGCAAGAAGGGAGGCAAATGGGTGCATGAGCTGCCACATGTCGTCTGGGGGCTTCGGACTCAGCCGTCCAAAGCCACAGGACAAACACCTTTCTTCCTTGTATATGGATCTGAAGCTATTCTACCAGCCGATATCATGTGGAAGTCTCCAAGGGTCGAAATGTACAATGAAGGCGAGGCGGACGAGGCGCGGCAGTTAGAGCTCGATTCTGTGGAAGAAGCTCGCTGCGCCGCTCTTGTTCAGTCAGCTCGGTACCTGCAGGGGATCCGGCGATATCATGATCGCAATGTCAGGGAGCGGTCATTCAGTGTTGGCGATTTGGTCTTGCGTCGTATTCAGGACGAATCTGGCCTACAAAAGCTCAATTCAAGGTGGGAGGGCCCGTTCGTCGTCAAGCAGGTTACACGGCTCGGTTCTTATCGACTACAATATCCGGAGGGTAAGGATGTCCCGAACTCCTGGAATATTCAGAACCTGCGCAAGTTCTACCCTTAAGCCGAGGCCCGGTGATCGCTAAATCCCCGGGGGCTCAGAAGGTCTTTTCTCCCCGTGTCAACTTGGAGGCTATGAGCCACACGACTCGTTTTGTACCTGCCTTTTTACTTACACGATGGCCAGGGTCACGTGCAAACACATATATACATAAATCGACTTCTTGTCGTGAATGATGCGGGGGCTATGGCCACGATCATCTCCCTTCGACTCCCGTTCCTGACGGAACCCTCGGCTCCGGCTAACTCCTCTGCACATCGAGTTCCGCCGCAACCTCGGATGGTCGCACGCGACAGCAGTCGCATTTTTTCCAACGCAGTCGATCCGCTCGACTAGCTTAACAGAAGCACGCTGGAAAGGCTCGCATAAAGAGCTCTCTCGACTACATCCTGAGTGGCTGCACTCAGAGTCTTGTTTCTGCCAAAAGAATGGCAAGCTCGCGGCACCGCCCGCACCTGCTCCTTGCAAGCTTGATCCGTCCGTCCGGGTCTTACCTAACTTACGGAGCACGCTCACAGCAGGAGCGACTTTCGACTACACCCCGAGTCGCTGCGCTCGGGGGAGTCCCCTTTCTGCCCTATGCACGGCAACCCCACGACGATGCTCGCGCTCTTTCCTAACAGGTTTAGACCCGCTCGATCGAGTCGTGGCTAATCCGCTAGACAAGCATTAGCCGCCCTTCGGGTCGTTGCACCCAGGGAAGCGTCTACTACTTGAGCCTTGTAAGCCTGGATCCCAATTCAGCTAAGGCATGCAAAACAAGTAGAGATATCGAGTGAAGAATTTACATAAGCGAATGATTACTTGTTTTTTCATATCCTAATCCTGCAGTACACTGTGTACAATTTGTTCTGCTACAGGTTGGGCCTCTCGTAGGTATTCTTCGAAGCGCTCGTCCGTGCAGTCCGCCGCCATCCCTTGCGCAAAAATGCTCAGCTGCGCATTTGGCACGAAGGACTTCACATACGCGAGGGCATTGCTCACGCATGCGACTGGGGCCTCAGATAAGAATTTGAGCAATTTCTTCGGGGCTTCGCGGAGTCGCTCCAGCAGGGGCCGCGGGCCCGCTTCGCCTTCTTCTGGGGGATCCACCATGTCCACCAGCTCTTGGGCGGCCCCCCGGAGGTCCTCCAGCTCCTTGCGCAGCTGCTCATCCTTCTCGCCTAGCGTTTTGACTTGCTGAAGGCAGTCGACGAACTGACGTTCAGTATCGCCAATCACCTTCTACAGCCTTTCGACATCATCTGTACGACGATACAGCATATTCTTCACGTCAGTAAGCAGCTCCTCTTTGTGTTTCGTTATTTTCCTAAGCTCTGTGGCAAGGGCACTTCAGCATCTAAGGGGAGTTACTAAGGAAAAGTATTCGAGGGAAGCGGGGGCCTACCTTGGTGCGCCTTCTTCTCCGCCTTGAGCTGCTCCTGGTACTCCGCTTGCTGCTCCTTGAGCTGTTGTTGGAGCTCGGAGTTGGCCTTCTCGAGGTTTTTCAGGTCATTCTTGAGCAGCCAAGTCTCTCGAGTTCTTTCTTGCTTCAGTATGTCCAGTTCACGCTACAGATAGAAATTCTTCGTGATCTCCTCGGAGACGCGCTTGTCCAGGGCAGCTAACTCCCGCGCATCACTCACAACTGCGCGGAGTTTCTCCGACTTCTTCTGGGATTTGGTGATTACATGCTGCGCAAAAGGCGGAGATTGAGTTATAAACAACTCACCAATGCGCACATCTGGAACATTACCCAAGCACTACCATGGAGAAGTCGTATAACTCCTTGAAGGTGCTCTTGAAGGTCTTCAGATTTTCTGCCGTCAGCAGGAGGTCGTCCACCAGGTCGGTGGTGATGACGTTCTCGTGCCCCGGCCCGGCCCTCAGCACCTCACGGGGATTCCCCGAGGACCCGGCGACATCTCCAGGCGGTGGCTGCTGGACATCTGCAAGTACACAATGTAGTCAACACATCATGCCTAGACCTCGGTAACCAGTCGCGGGCAGATAAGTGCGTACCTGTGCCATCGGTAGGAGCGGCATCAGGGGTCACGACTTGTTTTCCGCCACCAGGTCCGGCTCCTTCTTGCCGGGGCTCGGGAGGCGGCAAGTCGGGAAGCGCCGCGTCTGCCTCAGGGGCCGCCTCCGTGGGCACTGGCCCCCCAGGCGCCGCAGGCTCGGAGGCTGCAGCAGTCGGGGCAGGCTCTGCACCGGAGGAATCAGCTTGGGTTAATGGCTCCGGGGCCGCGGTAGTCGTGCCTGGGTCCATCTGAAGTTGTACGGCGCTTGCAGCCCTGATGATACCAAAGACATTGTTATCCAAGTGGGCAAGAGCAAGATCTTCAAGCGGCAGGGGGAAAACTCACAGTGTCGACTTCTTTTTGGCGGCCTTCTTCACCCGCCAGGCCCGTCGAGGAATACCTGTTGCCGGCGGCGAGGCTTGGTCGGCCGATGGAGGGGTCCCCGCCACGGCAATAGTCACCGCAGCGGCGGCGGAAGGGCCTGCTTCCACCCTGTCGGGTTCGATCACGGGTGGCAGAGCAGGGAGACTACAAGCGGATACTGTCAGTATGCAGCATCATTGATACTTAGCAACTCGCCAAAACACCAACTCAGTACCTGGAGGACTCGACTTCTTGCGCCTTGCGTTTGTGCACTTGTCGTTGACCCTTCGGCACCGGTGGTAGGGCGCCGGCCAACTCCACGCTCTGGTCGGAGGAGTTGTCCCGGCGCAGTTCTCCCTCGGCTCCTTCACTCGCCTGCGAGTCCACGCATTCGGTGGACTCACTGCTGCCTTGAGCTGCAGCAAGTCGAGCCTTCTTGGCGGCAGTGGCAGCAGAGGGGAGGAGATGATACGCTCGGGGGAGGTCAGGTTGCGGCGGGTAGCTGCAGTACAGCTCCGTGTGACCCTGCAGAAAGTTCTTCAGTTAAGTAACTGTACAATAGCCAATTTCTGCAGCGAAAAGAAGTCGAATACTTACCGGCTTGGGCGGATTTCGTGCGGAGAACAATGTGGGCACGTACGGCACGGCGTCCACGTCTAGCAGCACCCGCTGAACTCGCTGGAGCGCGACTTCATCTGGCACCTCCTCTGTGCACATGCGAGAAGGGTCAGCGGGGCCTTTGTACTCGAAGCCTAGGCAACAGCGCTGCTGGATGGGTTGGACGCGGCGTTTGTAAAATGAGAACATAACGGAGGCTCCGGTCACTCCTTTCTTCTTCTGTGCCTCGATATCCTCCAGCAGCTCTCTGACTTGGATCATCTCCATGCCGGAGGGTTCAAGGTTCCATTCCCCCCTCACCACTGGCGGTCTGTTCGACTTCGTCGGGAGATGGGGAGCATGGTTTTCGATGTAAAACCACTGGTTTTTCCACCCAGGAAGGTTTGAGGGGAATTTGTACGAAAGGTATTTTTCGTCGGCCTGCTGTCGCAGTTGGATGCCGGCGCCCCCTACCACGGCAAGTTTCTTCGTGGTAGGCTGGGGTTTGACGCGGAAGAGGAAGCGGAACAGATCCCAGTGGGGCTCGATTCCGAGAAATGCTTCGCAGAAGTGGATGAAAATGGAAATATGGCAAATGGAATTAGGGTTGAGGTGATGGAGCTCAAGCCCGTAATAATAAAGAAGGCCAAGAAAGAAGGAACAAGTGGGGAGGGCCAACCCCCGTTCGGCAAAATGGAAGAATGTGACGATTTCGTCGACATTCTCCATGGGGAAAGGTTCACGGAAAGAGGGGCGCCAGTTGACAAGGTTCTTTTCCTGGAGCAACCCCTCAGAAACTAGTTTGTTCAGATTGTTGAGGGAGCACTTACTGTGTGACCACTCCGCGGTCGATGGCTCCGCATCTTTCTTCATTCCCTCGATCTCTGACTTCTTGGACGCCATCTCCGATGTGCTGGCCACGAGATGCTCGGGGGCTGCGGGGAGAGGGGCGGGGAGGTCGGAGCGGGAGAATCTACTTGGGGGGATGGCGGCGGTGATTGGCTTGGATTGGGGAATTCGGTGGCTTTTGATGGAATGCAGATTGAAAGCGTGGTTTTTTCCTACCGTTATCGCGGGGTTAAATAACCAGCGGGGTGGGGAAAAGTTACTGTTCTGAAGTTCAGGAGTCACGTCCGAGAATATTCCGAATATGAGGGGTCGTTTGATGGATTATTTGGATTGGATATTCGTTTAATCATTTTTTCAGGGTTTGTTCGCCTGAAAAAAGCGTTTTTTCGAATTACTAATCTAATACCCTTCATCTGTACCATCATTTTGGTAATTTTGCAATGTTGTCATTTTTCGCCTGCATGCCACGGTTATTGGATCCTTATCTCCAAATTTTGTGGGATTTGGATTCAAGGCTTGGGGGCTGCGGGATACGTGGCATCGACTACTTATTTTTTCAAATCTTTTGAAGGATAAGTAGGGTCACAGACAAATGGGACCCTCAGCCTGATTCTCCGATTCAACCTAAGGCTCGGGGGCTACTCCATATGGAGTGCGATTTTTAAATCGCACGCCATAACAAAAATTCAGGGCATGAGCACCTCATAGCTTCGATGCAGCCAAACAAGTACTCGAAGAAGGACTTCAAGACGAAGTTTCAGAAGAAGTCGAAGACTGCTTCGAAAGTACTCGATGAGCCTGCAGTACTCAGCTACGAAGAGCTCGGGGGCTTGTCAGACCCGGGGCCACCGGGCTGGGCACGTTACGTAGTCTAAGAGATTAAGCCCGTCTTATCTCTTATTTATTTCCTTTATCTCTCGTTTATCCGGTTTAAATGGAAGATAGAGCTAACCAACACGGAGAGGATCTGCTCGAGATATGCTCTGGTATGATCCCCTGACGGAGGTTGGTTAGCATCTTTGTAACTCTGACCTCTCGGATATATAAGGGAGGTCAGGGACCCCCCTCAAAACAGAAGATCATTAGGTCATTCTGCACAAAAGGGAATACAAACCACCATACAGGACGTAGGGTGTTACGCTCCGAGCGGCCCGAACCTGTCTAAGTCTTGTATTCCTTGCACCTTCGAGTTCCTGATCTCGGCGTCCCCTCACCCAAAACTTACCACCTTGGGCATATCCCTCGGTGGGCAGCCGGTTAAACACCGACAGTCGTGACTCCCTGATCATCCGATTGCAGCTTATAGTGCTCCCACTTCAATGCAGGCCGCCTCCCCCTTCAAAAGGCATCATGCGGATCCAGCCCAGCACCGAGAAGTTGACCCCAAGCGGAAACGGTCTTCTGACGCTGTTGCCCCCCGAGCCCACACTAAGGCGAGGAAGATGCTTGTCAGGAAAATTCAGAAAGAAGCTGGGCCATCTTCTACCATTCAAGAAGCTCCGATTGCTGGCCAGGTTTGGATCACCCCTCTCATAGTTGATCCTCTGCACATGTACATTTCAACTTGATTATGCTTCCTTTCCTCTTGCAGTCCGTTGTTGTGGATGTTTCTAGTGGGGAGGAACCCGCATGCCAAAAGGACTCAGCTCCAGAAGCTCCGGAAGATTTTCTAGCATCGGTCAGCGCCCTGGTTACCCTTCAGGATCCCATCCAAAAAGCTATGGAAGACCCTGCAACACCGGTTGATGCAACAGTCACCCTTCAAGATCTGCAGGAGCCGGTCGCCGCGTTGGATGTTGGTCCCTCTCTGGGGGGGCATGCTATCACCTCGTCGACTGTCAGCCTTCCTCCGAAAGGGGCACGCCTATAAGAGCCGACTGCTGCTTCATCGGCTGTCACTTCTCCTTCTGAAAGGGTAAGTCCCCAAGAGCCGATCATCGCTTCACCCGCTATCATCGCTCCTCCAGAAAGGATGCATCCTCAGGAGCCGATCATTACTTCATCGGCTGTCGTTACTCCTTCTCCAGAACAGGTATGTTTTATCACCAGATTGTTTACATCTTTCCTTGTGCTGTCCTACTCACACGCCTTCTTTCAGGGCCTAAACCTCTCGGAGTTGCTTGTATTTGATCCTGCATCTGTCGGCTCGGCCATACTAGAAGCTGACGATCCTCAACCGGATTCGACCAATGTCGCCAGTCAACTTCTCTGTGTGAAGGACCTTCTATCAGATCCGATCGACGCCTTGGTCCAGGACTCCAGTGCAATAAGGCAGATTCTCGAGGAGATCAACTCTCAACTTCCTGTAGTTCTTCAGATCAAGCTCTGGCCGACCGGGCACCTCCCCTTCTTTCGGGCAAGAGTAAAACAGGCTCGTCATAGAATTGAGACCCATCGCTCTCAAGCTCCCTTGAAGGCCAACATCGCCGAGAGGTGCCGGTCACTTAACGAGAAGAAGGCGGTCCTGGATGCCAAGGCTGATACGTCCGTGCATTCTCAACGGCTTCATCTTCTGGAGAAGGAATTATAAGACCTCGAGGCTAAGGTCCGGGCCACCAAGCAGCGCATCCAAGAAGAAAAAGACCTTATTGCCAGCTCCAAACGAGAAGCAGAAGTCCTGACTGTCGGTGTTTAACCGGCTGCCCACCGAGGGATATACCCAAGGTGGTAAGTTTTGGGTGAGGAGACGCCGAGATCAGGAACTCGAAGGTGCAAGGAACACAAAGCTTAGACAGGTTCAGGCCGCAAGATGCGTAACACCCTACGTCCTGTGTGGTGGTTTGTATTGCCTTTGGTGTAGAATGACCTAATGATCTTCTGTTTTGAGAGGGGTCCCTGTCCTCCCTTATATATCCGAGAGGCCAGGGTTACAAAGATACTAACCAACACCAGCTGGGGAATCGTACCAGAACATATCTCGAGTAGATTCCATCTGTATCGGTTAGCTCTATCTCCTATTTAAATGGGATAAATAAGAGATAAATGAGATGAATAAGAGATAAGCGAATTTAACCTCTTAGACCTCCTTAAACTACATTACGTACCCAGCCCGGTGGCCCCGGGTCTGACAAGCCCCCGAGCTCTTCATAGCTGAGTACTGCAAGCTTATCGAGTACTTTTGAAGCAATCTTCGACTTCTTCTGAAGCTTCGCCTTAAAATCCTTCTTCGAGTACTTGCTTGGCTGCATCGAAGTTATGAGGTGCTCATGCCCCGAATTTTATTTTTAATCATGGTGTGCGATTTGAAAAATCGCACTCCATATGGAGTAACCCCCGAGCCTTAGGTTGAATCGGAGAATCAGGCTGATGGTCCCATTAGTCTATAATCCACCTTATCCTTCAAAGAAATTTGAAAAATAAGTAGTCGATGCCACGTATCCCGCAGCCCCCGAGCCTTGGATCCAAAATCCCACAAGTTTGGAGATAAGGATACGAGAACCGTGGCATGCAGGCTAAAAAATGACAACTTGAGAAATTACCGCAAGGATGATACAAATGATGGAAATTAGATCATGAATTCGGAAAACCTCTTTTTTCGGGCTAATGAGCCCTGAAAAATGATTAAACGAATATTTAATCTAAACGATCCACCAAATGACCCCTCATCTTCAGAATATTCCCTAAAAATGACTCTTGAACTTCGGAGCAGTAACTTTTCCCCACCCCGCTGGTTATTTAATCCCGCAACAACAGTGGGAAAAAAAACTGTGCTTTTAGTCTGCATTTTGCCAAGAACCGCCAAAATCCCCAATCGGGACCAAGCGCCGCCGCCATCCCCCAAAGAGATCCTCCCACTCCGACTTCGTCGCCCCTCTCCCCGCAGCCCCCGAGAATCTTGTGGCCAGCGAATCGGAGATGGCGCCCAAGAAGTCAGAGATCGAAGGGAAAAAAAAAGAGGCGCAGCCATCGACCGCGGAGTGGACACACAGTAAGTGCTCCCTCAACGATCTAAACAAACTAGTTTCCGAGGGGTTGCTGCAAGAAAAGAACCTTGTCAACTGGCGCCCCTCTTACCGTGAACCTTTCCCCATGTAAAATGTTGACGAAATCATCACATTTCTCCATTTTGCCGAACGGGGATTGGCCCTCCCCACTTGTTCCTTCTTTCGTGGCCTGCTTTATTATTACGGGCTTGAGCTCCATCACCTCAACCCAAATTCCATCTGCCATATTTCCATTTTCATCCATTTCTGTGAAGCCTTTCTCGGAATCGAACCCCACTGGGATCTATTCCGCTTCCTCTTCCGCGTCAAACCCCAGCCTACCACGAAGAAACTTTCCGTTGTAGGGGGCGCTGGCATTCAACTGCGTCAGCAGGCCGGCGAAAGATACCTTTCATACAAATTCCCCTCCAACCTCCCCGGTTGGAAGAACCATTGGTTTTACATTGAAAATCATGCCCCCAGCTCCCTGGGAAAACGAATAAACCACCTGTAGTGAGGCCAGAGTGGAATCTTGAACTGACCAGAGGAGACCTGGATCAAGTCGAGGAGCTTTTAGAAGTCATAGAAGCACTCAAGATGATGGGAGTGACTGGCGCGTCCGTTATGTTCTCCTTCTTCAAACGACGAGTCCAACCAATCCAACAGCGCCACAAACTTGGATTTGAGTACTCGAGCGCTGAAGATTCATCTCGTATGTGCGCAGAGGAACTGACAGATGAAGCCGCACTCCATCGAGTCGGACGAGTACTTCTGGATGTGGATGCAGTCCCATACGTCCCACAGCTTTACACTGCTCAGAAGCCTCCAAAGCCGGTAAATGTTCGACTACTTTATAATAGGAATAAGTTCCGTTTCGCCCATGCTAACTGAACACCTTCTGCAGGGACACACGGAGTTGTACCGCAGCTACCCGCCATAGCCAGACATCCCTCAGCTAGACCACCTTCTTCCCAGCGCCACTGCTGAAGCCAAGAGAACTCGGTTGGCTGCGGGACAGCACAGCAGCGAGTCCACGGAGGGTGGGAGCCCCCTAGCGGGGACGGTCACCGAAGGGGAGGTGAGAGGGGACAACTCCCCCGGACCAGCCGTGGAGTTAGCCGCGGCTCTCCCTCTGGTGCCCCAGGGTCGTCGGGTAGTGCGCAAACGAAAGGCGCTAGAAGTCGAATCTCCCAGGTACTGGTTTGCTGTTTTGTTGATTTGCCAAATATCCATAATGTTGTGTACTGACGGTGTCCACGTGTTGTAACACCCTAAGGTAAAATTTTGAGATTTATAATGAATTTAATTGGGCTCCAGAAATTTTCTAAGAATTTATTTTGCCTAGCTTGCATTTATTTATAATTTAATTCACAAGGAATTAAAATTTATTTTAGCTCAACATGTTTGTGCATTCATGCTGGTGCATAAGTTTTATTTGGCGGAGTGCATAGGAGTTGAATTCAAATTTGTGTTGAATTCAAATGGATTTGAGTTAGTTCGAAAAAAAAGGAAGGAAACAGGAAAGTAGGTCAGTCATTCCTTCTATTCTCAGTCATTCCTTTTATTCTCAGTCATTCCTTCTTTTCTTAGTCATTCCTTCTATTCTCAGTCATTCCTTCTATTCTCAGTCATTCCTTCTTTTCTCAGTCATTTCCTTCTTTCTCAGTCATTTCCGCAGCCCCCTTCTTTCTCAGTCATTCCCTCAGCCCGACCCCACCTGTCGGTGACCATCTCCTTCCTTTCCTTCTTCTTCCCCGTGCCGGTTCTCTCTGTTCCGCCCCGTCGTGCCGTCGCTGCACGTGGCCTCGCTCCACCCCGTATCCAAGCATGAGCCCATCGGCCAGTCTCCCGTGCGCGCCCTCCTTCCAGAAGCTTCTTTCCCCGAGCCAGGATCGCGCCGAGCGGTTGCACGATCCGCTTTTCCCGTGCGGATCACGGCCGCAATCCTCACCGGGGCACGCACGCCCAAACCACCGGCCTCTTCCTTAATTGGCCTCTGTAACCCTTCCCTTAAACCCTCCTTGTGCCTTACCGCCGCGCTGTAGCCGCCACCGAAGCCCTAGCGCCACCGCCCGCTTGCTCCGCCGTGCAGCACCTCTGCTCCGTCGTAGGCCGGTCGCTCCGGTGCATCCCAGCTCCGGCCAAGGCTCGCAACAGCTTCGCCGTCCCGCCAGGAAGCTCCCCGAGGCTTCCACCCTCGACCCCGAGTCCTGCCTGCGCTGGAATCGTGCCCGAGGACCACTGCCGGTATCCTGCTCCGCTCTTGCGATTCCTCACCGTCGGTGATCCTCGGACCTTCCTAACCCCCGTAGGACCTTCGCAGGATCTCCACGAGTTGACCCACGGTGACCACAAGCACGGAGGCCCCTGCATCGTCTTCCTCCGCGAGCGCCGCCCGTCCCCGCCGCTCGGCCCTCGCCGCCGACCGCCCTACGCTGTTTCTCCGGCCAGTTCGAGCCCTTGGTGAGCATTAACACGTTCCCCTCTCCCTCTTACGCTAGCTATCATGGACCGTAGGCCGCACCCAAGGTCGGAACGCCATTGCCGGCGTGCACCGCCGTGCAGACCCGCCGTCCCCGCGAGCCCAACCAGATCGGACCGGTCCGATCCAGATCGGACCGTCCGAACCCCGCCGTGCAGATCGGACCGTCCGAACTAGATCGGGTCCGAACCGTTCGATCCAGATCCGACGGCCCAGATTAGAAGATACCCCTTTCAGCCATGGCAGTTTTGTTAAAGAGCCCCTGAGCTTCCTTGGAATCAACCCGCAGTCCACCTCCGTTCAAGGATAATTCCAGTTGAGCCCTAGTTTTTACGCCAAAGCCCCTGAGCTTTCCAGAAATAGGGTCCGCCGTCCCTGGAGCGCAGTTCTACATGTTAGACCCTGCATCTAACCTTTAATTATGTTTAGGTCCCTGGTTTTTTCCCAGAACCCCTTAGAATCTCCTATTTTCTTACAGAAAAGCCCCTGGACCTTGTTTTAGCCCTAGATTCCGCGTCTTAGCTCCGATTTAGGTGGTTTTCGCGCTCACGCGATCGTTGTAATGCGTAGAACAGTTCTATCATAGTTTTGTGTGCTATTTTATTGTAATGTTGTACTATTTCTTATCTTTTATCTTTGTTATCATGTATGTGTATGTGCTGGACCATGTTTTGGCGTTGCGATCGTGAGTAGACGCTGAGCCTTTGGACGAGTACCAGGAGCCCCTTTCTGCAGAGCAGTTTGAGAAGCAGTAGGAGAACTTTGAGGAAGGCAAGTATAACATGAACATCCTATCACTTTTAAATACAATTTCATACTGCATTTTAATTTTGTATGCATATAAGGACTTCCTAGCCACTTTTATCCTTTATATAAATACCTTGGGTTGCA
The DNA here is from genome assembly GCF_002211085.1 of Panicum hallii. Taxonomy (NCBI): domain Eukaryota; kingdom Viridiplantae; phylum Streptophyta; class Magnoliopsida; order Poales; family Poaceae; genus Panicum; species Panicum hallii. The sequence goes on along the minus strand of NC_038046.1, from coordinate 20,025,864 downwards.
TTTTGGTTAGTTGTGCTAGGTGCTGCGCTCTCACATATAATAGTCCTTTTTAATTAAATTTGATTAATGGTATATGCAACTTGATTCTGAGAGTGGCCCTCTGTGCTGTGTGCTTGAGTGGCTCACGTCTCCTTAAAATATGTTTTTGTTAGAAACATGGTTTAGGGGGCCAGCACGGTGCTTAGTGCTTGGTTGGCCACTCTCCATAAGGATCGGTTCATAAAGCGACAACCTAGGACAACCGCGCAACCACAAGACTGGAATGGGACGGTCTTGATTTACTAATTAGGTCATTTTGGATTGGGAGTAACTTACCTGCGGGGCAAGAGGGGTGGTAAGCTTCAATGGTCCCTCCTCCTCCGGCTTGGTCTGTGCTGTGTGTCTTGTACCCCCGGAGGTGGGCCCCATCATCGCTGATTCAGAAACCTTAGCGGTTACACCTTACTAACGTGATCCTTTGTAACGGTCTCGTAGTGCGCTTGCTAGTCATCTCACCTAAGGAAGTGTGATGAACAACTAGCGTAGCTCATGACTTGTGGGTAAAGTTGTGCAACCTCTCGAGAGTGTAAAACTGGTATACTAGCCGTGCTCACGGTCATGAGAGGCCCAGATCCTCCGTCTGATTAGTGGGGTTTACCTTTGGTGGATTGTTTTGGTTTGGTTCTCAGTAGACTCATGGTTAATCTTGATTAATTATTCTGCAATTTTGGGTTATGGTAATTTATCCACTTGTAGTAAATAGTTTTAATAAAATTTGCCAAAATTAAAAGCTAATGAAGTTGAGTCAACTAACCTTAAAGCCTCATAACTCGTGTTATACTTGTTGAGTACAAGTTGTGTACTCACACTTGCCTTCTCTACTCTTCTGTTCTCTTTGGGATATCTTCGACTGCTGCTCAGTACCAGGCGACGTGGAGAACTGCATCAGCGGACTCGACGACTTCTAGGCGTTGTCTCCCAGCCGACGTCCCTGTGGCGCCCTACCCTTCATGTATTTATTTTACGCTTCCACATTCCGTGAACTGATTCTTGATTCAGTTGTAATAAAGATACTCATTTATAATTTATACGCTTTTATTTCGAGATACGTGTTGTGAAATCTTGATGATTCTGTTGTATATATGCGTGACTTGATCCTGGCGCATATACGATTGCTTGATTTATGGTCTTATAAATCGGGTGTGACAGGATTGGTATCAGAGCCGTGTTGACTGTAGGACGAAGCCTAGATAGAAATGGTCGAGTTTAGGGTTTTCCTTTCGCTTGCTTCGCTTCCGCAAAACTCACACACTCATTTCTGGTTCTATTCCTTGAGCTCTAAACCTCGATTTTGCTAATCCTCTTTGCATTTTCCGAGAATTAGTCTGATAGTTTCAGTAGACGTGGCCTGCAATTTTCTGACTGTCCTTATAAGTCTAGGATACCTTTGCAAAATACGCTAGAGCGCCTGTTTGTTTTAGTCGGGTGGAGTGATAAACCCGACTAACGTTTGAATATTGAATGTTTGTGGTTGTGCAAAATGTTTGATTTGGATTTTTGGTTGATTGCATAGTTTAGAAGTTAAACTTACTCGTGCAAATCAACTTTAATACAAACCTGAATTTAGTAATAAATAAAATAAAAAAATTCTAGTTAGAACGATGGGAGTAAAACCGTACATCCTTCCTCTCTATTTTATCCTGTCAGAGTTTTCTTCTCGGAAGTTGTACAATATCTATCTCTTATAAATTTCGTTCTGCTGCGAACAGATGGTTAACACGAGGAGCACTGGCACCGGTTCTGGCCAGCAGGGGCAGAACAACCAGAGTACCGACCAGTCGCTGCCGATGCCTCCACCTCTGACTCCGAAGCAGTTCTTCCAGCTCTAGATGCAGATGATGGCCACTCTGAACAACACTGTTCAGGCTCTGTAGCAGATCCATGCTCAGCCGTCACCTCCTCCACTGCAGCAGCCCCGCGACAGGCGCGCGGACTTTCTGAGGGGCCACCCGCCGACGTTCTCCCATGCGGCTGATCCACTCCAGGCTGACGACTGGCTTCATTCAGTGGAGCGCCAGTTGGATGTCGCTCAGTGCGACGACAGGGAGCGAGTCATATATGCGGCAGGGCAGCTGCGAGGCTCAACTCTCGATTGGTGGGAGTCCTACCCAGCTCGGGACCGTGACGCTTTCACTTGGGTCCAGTTCCGGGAGCGTTTCAGGAACCACCACATTCCTGCTGGAGTGATTAAGATGAAGCACAAGTAGTTCCTTGCGCTTAAGCAGGTAAATTAGATTAAATTCTTTCCGCAATTCCCTTTTGAGCTCAAGCCCACCCTTGTTTATCTTCGTGAAATTGGAAATGCTGAGTATTTCCATCTTCTTTTCCGGTGATTATCATTTCAGGGAGCTATGACGGTGACCGAGTACCGTGATCGTTTCCTCCGGCTCGCTCGCTACGCCCCCGCCGAGGTCGCCAATGATGGCGATAAGCAGGAACGCTTCAGGGAGGGACTGGATGACCACCTGGAGTATGCGCTTATGAACCACCGCTTCGACAACTTCAACCAGCTGGTTGATGCTACCCTCAACACCGAGCGCAAGCGCCGGGAAATTGAGGACAAGAAGAGGAAGATGGCTCCTACTGCGTCGGGTAGCAACACTCGACCTCGGTACCAGTACCAGCAGCAGCAGCCGCAGCAGCAGCAGAGGCAGATCCAGTCGTACCAGCAGTGACAGCAGCAGTACCCACCTCGTCCTCAGCAGCAGCAGCAGACGGGACAGGGTCAGAGGCTTCCACCGCCTTCGGCCCGCTCTGCTCCACCAGCTCCACCAGCTCCGCGGCAGGGAGTGCCTACTCCTCCTGCCGGGCAGCAGGCTCCAGCACTCCCACGGGTGTGTTTTCACTGCGGTGAGCCGGGGCACTACGCCAACGTTTGTCCCCGGAAGGCGCAGTCTGGACAGCAGGGGTGCCCAGCTCAGCCCAAGGCGCCATCCCAGGGCAGGGTGAACCACGTGACGGTCGAGTCAGCGGTCGAGGCTCCCAACGTGGTTATTGGTACGTTCATGCTGTGTGTCTTGTACCCCCGGAGGTGGGCCCATCGTCGCTGATCCAGAAACCTTAGCGGTTACACCTTACTAACGTGATCCTTTGTAACGGTCTCGTAGTGCGCTTGCTAGTCATCTCACCTAAGGAAGTGTGATGAACAACTAGCATAGCTCACGACTTGTGGGTAAAGTTGTGCAACCTCTCGAGAGTGTAAAATTGGTATACTAGCCGTGCTCACGGTCATGAGCGGCCCAGATCCTCCGTCTGATTAGTGGGGTTTACCTTTGGTGGATTGGTTTGGTTTGGTTCTCAGTAGACTCATGGTTAATCTTGATTAATTATTCTGCAATTTTGGGTTATGGTAATTTATCCACTTGTAGTAAATAGCTTTAATAAAATTTGCCAAGATTAAAAGCTAATGCAGTTGAGTCAGCTAACCTTAAAGCCTCATAACTCGTGTTATACTTGTTGAGTACAAGTTGTGTACTCACACTTGCCTTCTCTACTCTTCTATTCTCTTTGGGATATTTTCGACTGCTGCTCAGTACCAGGCGACGTGGAGAACTACATCAGTGGACTCGACGACTTCTAGGCATTGTCTCCCAGCCGACGTCCCTGTGGCACCCTACCCTTCATGTATTTATTTTACGCTTCCACATTCCTTGAACTGATTCTTGATTCAGTTGTAATAAAGATACTCATTTATAATTTATACGCTTTTATTTCGAGATACGTGTTGTGATATCTTGATGATTATGTTGTATATATGCGTGACTTGATCCTGGCGCATATATGATTGCTCGATTTATGGTCTTATAAATCGGGTGTGACACGTGTAGTCTTCCTGCTCTACCACCCGGAGCCGGACCCGAAGAGGTGGAAACGGGTCCGTCCGCCACTGCGGCTGTAACCATTGCCGTGGCGGGGGCCGCCCAGTTGGCTGATCAAACCCCGCCGCCAGCAACGGGAACTCCGCGACGGGCCTTGCGGGTGAAAAAGTCCGTCAAAAAGAAGTCTAAACTGTGAGTTTACCTCTGGTCACATAAATATCTCGCTCTTTTCGACTTGTGTAACGATGACTTCGACATCATCAGGGCTGCAAGCGTGGTGCAGCTCCAGCTGGATCCGGACACGGCTAGCGTAGCCCAAGAGTCATCAACCCGAACTAAACCTTCTGGCGCGGAGCCGGCCCCAGCCGCTGCAGCCTCTGAGCCGTCGGCGCCTGGAGAACCAGCACCCACGGAGCTGGCCCCTAAAGAGGATGCGACGCTCCCCGACTTGCCGCCTCCCGAGCTCTGACAGGATGAAGCCGAAGCTGGTGGCGGAGAACAAGTCGAAGCCCTTGATGCCCGCTCCTACTGATGGCACAGGTAAGCGTTTATCCGCCCGCGGCTGGCTACCGGGATCTAGGCGCAATATATTGACAACATTTGTACTTGCAGGTGTCCGGCAACCACCTCACGAAGACATCGCAGGGTCCTCGAGGGATCCCCATGAGATACTAAGGGCCTGTTTGGGACTGCTCTGCTTCACAAATCGCAGCTCAGCTTCATGAACTTCACAGCAGAGCAGCTCAGCTTTGAAGTTGCAGAGTTTATGAAAGTGTTTGGCTACCAGACCAACTTCAACTTCAGAAAAAAGAGATTCGGATTGGAAAAGTCCCTTATGCCCTTGAACGATGTATGAGAAGATTTCATTTATGATTTTCCATCTAAACGCCTAATTAACAAATAACAGTACATTATTAGCGGATGATTACTGTAGCATCACTGTGGCAAATTATGGATTAATTAGACTCATTAAATTTGTCTCGCGAATTAGCACCCATCTGTGCAAAAAGTTTTATAATTAGACTTTATTTAATACTTCTAAATAACAAGATTTTCTTTGATGTGATGGATCTAAAATTTAGAGGGTAGGAACACACCCTAGGCAGATCGAGGCTGGAAAGAAAAAGGAGAAAAACTTAGCGTGCTGCTAGCTCCATCTTTGCGAGTCCATGGTGCCAAAAGTGTGAACCTTCTCTTTCTGTTCAAAATGGCCTCTCGTAGGTTTACACACACACACATACTTCGTCGATCTCAGTCCGCCACAGGCCTCACCTTCAGGTTCCCGTCCAGGGAAACTCGATCTGAGTGTCAAGAGTCTGCGTGAGATCACCTCAGTCGCCGGCGCCACCTAGCCCTCGACAGAATCCCGGCGGGGGCATTACATGCACCGCGCACACATGCTGAGCGTGAGCGTGCAGCGGTCGAGGCTGCTGGCGGCGGGCCGCGCGGCGCCCGACGATGACGACGTCCGCGTCTGCTCCGTGATCCTGGCCTCCGTGGTGTCGCTGATGCTCCTCTGCGCCGTGCGCTGGCGGCCGCGCCAGGCCCCGCGCTGGCGCCCGCGGAGTGGACCGCGCTGGCCGCCGCGCCCGGGCCCGCGCCCGCGCCGTGGAGCGCGCCGGCCGCGCCAGCCACGCCGCTCGCGCCGGACTGAGGGATGGGAGGAAACAGAGGGATGGGAGCCGGACTGAGGGAGGAAGAGGAGGGGGGGGTGGCGCGGGTGGATAGAAAAAAAACGTTTCAGATGTGTAATCAGTGGCAGTGGTGGGTAATTTTCCCCTAACTTCATGAGGAAGTTCAAAACGACTACTCGTGAAGTACCCTTTTGGCTGCTTCATAGATTTCGTGAAGTTAGGGCTAACTTCACGTTTTTTGGTGAAGCTGAGCTGGTGAAGCTGAGAGTGTTTGGCTACAGATTCGTGAAGTGAAGTTGAATTTCGTGAAGCGAAGCAGTCCCAAACAGGGCCTAAAGGCCGGGCCGGGGTACAAAAACGTCATCAACACCGACCTGGTGGACGACCCCCTGCTGACAGCCGAAAATTTAAAGACCTTCAAGAGCACCTTCAAGGAGTTGTACGATTTTTCCATGGTATGACTTGAGTAATGTTCCGGTTGTGCATATTGATGAGCTGTTTTGACCCAATTTCCGCCTTTTGCGCAGCATGTAATCACTAAATCCCAGAAAAAATCAGAGAAGCTCGGCGCGGTTGTGAGTGGTGCGCAAGAGTTAGCTGCCCTGGACGAGCGCATCTCCGATGAAAAGACGAAAAATTGCTATCTGCAGCGGGAGCTTGACATACTGAAGCAGGAAAGAACTCGAGAGACTTGGCTACTCAAGAATGACCTGAAAAACCTCGAGAAGGCCAACTCCGAGCTCCAAAAACAGCTCAAGGAGCAAAAAGCGGAGTACCAGGAGCAGCTCAAGGAAGAGAGGAAAGCGCACCAAGGTAGGCCCTCGCTTCCCTCGAGTGCTTTTCCTTAGTAATTTCCCTAGGTTGCTGAAATATCTTCACCGCAGAGCTTAGGAAAATAATAAAGTACAAAGAGGAGCTGCTTACTGACGTGAAGAATATGCTGTATCGCCGTACAGATGATGTCGAAAGGCTGCAGAAGGTGATCGGTGATACTGAACAACAGTTCGTCGACTGCCTTCAGCAAATCAAAACATTGGGCGAAAAGGAAGAGCGGCAGCGGAAGGAGCTGGAGGACCTCAGGGGGGCTGCCCAGGAGCTGGTGGACATGGTGGATCCCCCAGAAGAAGGCAAAGCGAGCCCGCAGCCCCTGCTGGAGCAACTCTGCGAAGCCCCGAAGAAAGTGCTTAAATTCCTATCTGAGGCTCCGGTCGCATGCGTTAGCAACGCCCTCGCGTATGTGAAATCCTTCTTGCTTGCCGAATGCGCAGCTAGGCATATTTGCGCAGGGAATGGCAGCGGACTGCATGGATGAACGATTTGACGAGTATCTGCGAGAGGCCCAACATATAGCAGAACAAATTGTACACAGTGTACTGCAGGATTAGGGTGTGAGAGACAAGTAATCATTCCCTTATGTAAATACTGCATTTGATATCTCTACTTGTTTGCGTGCCTTAGCTGAATTGGGATCCAGGCTTACAAGGCTCAAGTAGTAGATGCTTTCCTGGGTGCAACGACCCGAAGGGTAGATGATATTCATCTAACATATTAGCCACAACTCGATCGAGCAGGTCTAAACTTGTTAGGAAAGAACGCGAGCATCGTCGCGGGACTGCCGTGCGTAGGGCAGAAAAACAAGACTACCCCGAGTGCGACGACTCTGAGTGTAGTCGAAAATCGCTCCTGCTGTGAGCGTGCTCTGTACGCTAGGTAGGACCCGGACGGACGGATCGAGCTTGTTAGGAGCAGGTGCGGGCGTTGCCGCGGGTCTGCCGTGCTTTTGGCAGAAACGAGACTGTTCTAAGTGCAACCACTCAGGATGTAGTCGAGGTAGCTCCTCATGCGAGCCTTTCCAACATACTGGGTGTAAGCCAGTCGAACGGATCGATTTTGTTGGAGTAGATGCGATGGCGAGCGACCATCTAAGATCGCGGCGGAAATCGAGTCGTGGAGAGTAAGAGCGAAGCCGAGGCCTCCGTCAAGACATGGAGTCGAGGGAATATGAACGTGGCCGTAACCTCCGTAACATTCACGATGAGAAGTCGATTTATATGAGCACTGCTCAAGACAGTAGCCTCCTTGTGTTCGTAAAGGGATGTACCACCCGAATCCTGTGGCACATAGCCTCCAAATTGATTCGGGGTAAAGAAGTCTTCCAAGCCCCCGCAGATTCAACTATCACCGGGCATCTTCTTAAGGGTAGAACTTGCGCAGGTTCTGGATGTTCCAAGAGTTCGGGATGTCTTGGCCTTCGGGATATTGTAGTCGATACGACCCTGGTCTTGTGACTTGTTTAACGACGAACGGGCCCTCCCACCTTGAGTTGAGCTTGTGTAGGCCGGATTTGTCCTGAATACGACGCAAGACCAGGTCACCGATACTGAATGACCGCTCCTTTACGTTGCGATTATGATATCGCCGGATCCCTTGCAGGTATCGGGCTGACTGAACAAGAGCGGTGCAGCGAGCCTCTTCAACGGAGTCGAGCTCTAACTGCCTCGCCTCGTCTGCCTTGCCATCGTTGTACATTTCAACCCTTGGAGACTTCCACATGATATCGGCCGGCAAAATAGCTTCCGATCCATATACAAGGAAGAAAGGCGTTTGTCCTGTGGCTTTGGACGGCTGAGTCCGGAGCCCCCAGACGACGTGTGGCAGCTCGTGCACCCATTTGCCTCCCTTCTTGTTGTTTTCATCATAAAGTCTCTTCTTGAGGCCATCGATTATCAAGCTGTTCGCCCTTTCGACTTGTCCATTGGCCCTTGGGTGTGCGACCGAGACATATTTAACTTCAATGCAAGCGTTCTCGCAGAACTCCCAGCACTGGTTGGCCGTGAAATTTGATCCCAAGTCCGTGATGATGGTGTTGGGGAAGCCGAAACGGTGCAAAATATCCGAGATGAAGTTGACAACCCGATCTGGTGTGGGCTTGGCTATCGGCTTGTACTCAATCCACTTGGTAAACTTATCGATAGCCACCAGAACATGGGTGAAACCGCCAGGCGCGGTCGTGAAGGGCCCAACCATGTCGAGGCTCCAACAAGCAAAAGGCCAGGATGGCGGTATGGTGATGAGGCTGTGGGCTGGAACATGAGTCTATTTGCTGAAGAATTGACAATTTTGGCACCTGCGCATGAGATCCTCCGCGTCGGTCACTGCGGTGGGCCACCAGAAACCGGCCCTGTATGCTTTCCCCACCAGCGTTCTTGAAGCCGCATGGTTTCCGCAGACGCCCTCGTGGATTCCCGCAGTATGTCGTAGCCATCTTCTTTTGTGACGCACTTCATGAGTACTCCTGACCGAGCGCCGCGCCGGTAGAGCTTGCCGTCGACCAGGACGAATCCCTTACTTTTGCGCAGGACGCGTGCCGCCTCCACGCTTCTGGCGTCAATTCCCGCTGGTAGCTTTTGATCTCGGATGAAGTCAATAAAAGTCTCTCGCCAATCCCCCAGCACCATAACCTCTCGATCGGGTTGTTGGGAACCCGCGTCGATGGTTATCTGCGGAGAAGGCTTGATGGATAGCTGCTTGAGCTCCTGGACGAAAACTCCCGGCGGGACCTGAGCACGTGTTGACCCCAGTTTGGACAGGATATCCGCACCAACATTGTGCTCCCGTAACATATGGTGAACCTCCAAGCCAGAAAATTTGCTTTCCAACTTGCGCACTTCCTGTACATAAGCATCCATCGTCTCCTTGTTGCAGTCCCATTCTTTGTTGACTTGTTGAACGACAAGAAGAGAATTGCCATACACAAGTAAACGCTTGATCCCTAGTGATATCGCCAAACAAAGCCCGTGAAGCAAGGCTTCATACTCGGCATTATTGGATACCGCTCACAGGATCTGAAGGACATATTTCAATTGTTCACCTCGTGGAGAAATAAGCAGAACACCGGCGCCGCCGCCGTCGAGCTTGAGAGAACCATCGAAGTACATGGTCCAGTGCTCTGGCTTGCCTACCGGAGTTGGGACTTGATTCTCCATCTATTTAGCCATGAAGTTGACTAGAGCCTGTGACTTGATTGCAGTGCGTGGCTTGAAGTCAATTGACAAAGCCCCCAGTTCCACTGCCCATTTGGATATGCGCCCCGTGGCATCTTGATTATAAAGAATATCCGCCAACGGGAAATCCGTGATCACAGTGATCTTGTTGACCTGCTGAACGACAAGGAGAGAGTCGCCATATACAAGTAGTCGCTTGATCCCTAGTGATATCGCCAAACGGAGCCCGTGAAGCAAAGCTTCATACTCGGCTTTGTTGTTGGATACCGCCCACAGGATCTGAAGGACATATTTCAACTATTCACCTCGTGGAGAAATAAGCAGAACACCAGCGCCGCCGCCGTCGAGCTTGAGGGACCCATCAAAATACATGGTCCAGTGCTCTGGCTTGTCCACTGGGCTTGGGACTTGATTCTCCCTCCATTCAGCCATGAAGTCGACTAGAGCCTGTGACTTGATTGCAGTGCATGGCTTGAAGTTGATTGACAAAGCCCCCAGTTCCACTGCCCACTTGGATTTGCGCCCCGTGGCATCTTGATTATGAAGAATATCCGCCAGCAGGAAGTCCGTGATCACAGTGATCTTGTACTCGTCGAAGTAATGGCGTAGCTTTCTGGATGTGACTAAGATTACATACAAGAGCTTTTGAACAGCTGGATACCGTACCTTGGATTCGGAGAGGACTTCGCTAACGAAGTAGACAGGCCTCTGCACTCCAAACGCATGGCCCTCCTCGCCTCGTTCGACTACAATAGCACTGCTGACGACATGAGTTGTTGCCACGATGTATAGTAGTAGATCCTCCCCTGGCAACGGTGCTGTAAGGATCGGAGGTGTCTGAAGGTGATGTTTCAGATCCTGCAGGGCCCGCTCAGCCTCTTCCGTCCATTGGAACTTATCTTGGCATTTTAGAAGCTTGAAGAAGGGTAGTCCTCTCTCTTTGAGTCGGGAGATGAACCTGTTCAGGGCCGCCATACAACCTGTTAACTTCTGCACATCCTTGATTGTGGCCAGAACCCCCATATCAGTGATGGCCATAATCTTTACAGGGTTGGCTTCGATGCCCCGGTTGGTGACGATGAACCCGAGCAGTTTCCCTGAAGGTACTCCAAAAATGCATTTGGTAGGATTGAGTTTCCACTGAAATCTGTGCAGACTGCTAAATGTTTCCTCCAGATCTGCAATCAAGTCGCTGGACTCCCTGGTTTTGATGACCACGTCGTCCACATAAGCTTCAACATTCCGGTGCAACTGATCCGCGAAGCATATCTGGATCGCACGCTGATAGGTCGCTCCTGCATTCTTCAACCCGAAGGATATGGTTTTGTAGGCATATGTCCCGTACGGGGTGATGAATGCGGTCTTGATTTGGTCCTCCTCCTTGAGCGCGATCTGATGATAACCTGAGTAACAATCAAGAAAACAAAGAAGGATGCAACCAGCCATCAAATCGACAACTTGGTCAATGCGTGGCAGCCCAAAATGATCCTTTGGGCAGTGCTTGTTGAGATCAGTGTCGTCAACACACATTCTCCATTCATTGTTCTTTTTCTTTACAAGAATGGGATTTGCTACCCACTCTGGATGGATTACTTCTTTAATGAATCCAGCCGCGAGAAGTTTAGCAATCTCCCGTTTAATGGCCTCACGCTTATCGTGGGCAAACCTTCGCAGGCATTGCTTTTTAGGCGTAGCCTTCGGGTGTACATTCAAAGCATGCTCGATCAACTCCCTGGGCACCCCTGGCATATCCGCTGGTTTTCACGCGAATATGTCTCGGTTAGCCTGAAGGAAGCTGACGAGCGCGAGTTCCTATTTGACACCTAAGCCCGCACCGATGATAGCGGTCTTAGATGAATCTCCCTCCTGAAGCTGGATCGTCTTGAGGGCCACATCATCAGTTGATTGGATGCTCAACTTGCTGGCCTTCTTGGAGGGAATCTCCAGCCTGGACTGGGAAAGCTGCTGCGCGACCGTGAGTACTTCTCCCGAAGCATCTGGCACGCGAGTAGTCGAAGCATATTGGATCGCCTCCTGATTGTAGTCGTACGACTTCTTCAAGTCACCTCGGAGAGTGAGTACTCCACTGAGACCTGGCATCTTGAGAAGTAGATAAACGTAATGCGGCACTGCCATGAACTTGGCGAGTGCCGGACGACCCAATATTGCATGGTAAGAAGATTCGAAGTTAGCCACTTCGAATTTGATGAACTCAGTATGATAGTTCTCCCGCGTGCCGAAGGTGACTGGGAGGACCACCGTACCAAGCGGGTGTGCCGCGTTACGTGGGATGATGCCGTAAAAGGGGGATTTGCTGGGAACCAGCATGTCCTTGAAATCCAGGCCCATTTTCTTCAGAGTACTAATGAAGATGAGATTGAGCCCGCTCCCGCCATCGATGAGGACCTTGGTGAGCTTGACCTCCGCCACTACAGGATCCAGGACCAAGGGGAACTTACCGGGCTCTGAAAAGCTCGTCCACTGGTCGTCGCGAGAAAATGAGATGGGGACCTCCGACCAATGGAGTGGTCGTGGTACCGCCGGCTCAACGGACAAAATCTCCCGGAGAAGCAGCTTCTGGTCCCGCCTAGAACCAAAATCCTTATCTCCCCCGAAGATAACGTTGATGACCTTCAAGGCGTCTTGAAACTTCAGGTTGCGCCCGTGGTCCTCTTGATCGTCGTCCTCGGGTTCTTTGTCCGCAGGCTTCTTGTTCTTCTTTCCACCACCGGAGTTGCTGAACACCCTCCGAAGGTGGTAGCAGTCAATGGCGGCATGATTGGCACCTGGGTGCCATGGGCACTTCTTCTGCAGGAGCTTCTCATACTCCTCCTGCGTTGTCGACTTCTTGCCTCGCAAGGGACGATCCATAAACGCGATGATATCATCTGGCTTACATTTCCGGGGTGGACCCGAAAAGTCCCGCTGGCTTTTGTCGTTGCGGCTGTCGTTTGGGCACCTCAGATTACTATCTTGGCACCGCGGGAACCACTCCCACATCTTCTCCTCCTATTCAGACCAATCGTGCATCATATCACGAAGGCCCGCAACAGTCTTCGGCCTGTTCCGCCTGAAATTTCTGTAGATGCCTGGGTCGGTGATGCTGTTGTAGAAGCAGTCGATGATGTCGTCCTCCGAGATGTTCGCGATGGTAGCGTGAACGTCGAAGAAGCGATGCGTGTAGGACCGCAGGAGCTCGTTACGCTCCTGCTTATACTGAGCAAGATCGTGACGAGTACCTGCGCGAGCGATCGCTCCCTGGAAGTTGTCGATGAAGACCTTCTTAAGTCGTTCCCAGGAGTTAATGGAGTTGCTGCCGAGGCTCTCCAGCCACGTGAGCGGCGCAGGGTCCAAAGCCATCAGGAAGTAGACGACATTGGTAATGTTCGAACCCCCTGCGACCTCGATAGTGAAAGTGCATCTAGGCCTAATGACCTATTTTGGTGATTAATAATAACCTAAATGAGTATCTAATGTTTCAATTGAGTATAATGAGCAGGGGTTAAAGAAACCAAAAAGGAGAAAAGAAAAGGAGTGAATCTTGACGATTATTCAAAGTTGGAGAACGGTACCGGATCAAGAAAAGAGTTGCAAGCGGAGAAATTTATTTGTTTTATGTTTTCTTGAGTTTAGGTATACCGTATTATCAAGGGGGATGTGGAATGTGTGTGGAAGATCACCAATAAATCAAATCCGGAGTGTAAGCCTTATAGAAACTTATGCAAATCTGAGAGCTCCTGGCGGACAGTCCGCCAGACCTGGCGGATAGTCCGCCAGGTCACTAAAACAGCCCAAACCCGAGAGCTCCTGGCAGACAGTCCGCCAGGTCACTAGAAAACTGCCTAACGGCTAGTTTCCAGTGAGACCAAATAAATATCCCACGACCCCCAAACGCAAAACACTCTTGCCTAACTTGTGAAACCGAGTCTCAAGCATATTCTAAGCACTCCAAAGATCCCCAAAGTGAAACCCTAGCTCTCCAAATCTTTGGTCTAGGGTTGGGTTTGAGCAAGATCCAAGCAAGATTCAAGTTCTTCCCAAGAGATTCACCTCTCTTGGGCATCTCTTGGCACTCTCCATCACTTTCCACATCTATTACTCTTGGAGCTTGGCTCCTAGACGGTTAGAGGTGCTCAAGAACAACCAACTCGTGGTGTGGTTGGATTGAGAAGTTTGTATTACCCTTGTTGCTAGTGAAGAGCTCAAGTTTGACCTTTGTGGTTGCTTGACAGAGGAAAGGGTTGAGAGGAACCCAGTCCTTTGTGGACTCCTCAACGGGGACGTAGAATCCTTGAGTGGATTCGAACCTCGGGTGAAAATCTTGTGTCTCTTGTGCTTGATTATCTTACTTCATTCTTGTATTTTTTTTGTTATTCTTACCAACATCTAGTATTCTTGCCCGATCTACTTGTGCACTTACTTTGGGCTAGATTGCTTTCGCATTTAGTGTTTCTCACTTGTATTAGAGTCTTTCTATTCAAGTGGATTTTTGTATACAAGTTTTATTCTTCGAAAGATTGCATTCCATTCCCGAGACCTCCCAGCGGATGTTGGAAGTGCCCAGCGGACACTCCCGGCAGACAGTCCTCCAGGCAGCCTCGGGCTGAGATTTTTGTGTGCAGGTTTCAAGCGACGATCGTCTATTCACCCCCCTCTAGGCGTACTTTCAAGTGGTATCAGAGCTAGGTTCCTCAAATTTGAGTCTAACAACTCGAGGAGATCATGGCCGGAGAAGATTCACACAAGAGTCTTGAGAAGAACAAGGGCAAAGAAGGTGAGATGCACAAGGAAGATGACAACGCCAAGTTCGATGTATCCGATTGTTCCAAGAAGAGTGGAGATCACAAGAAAAAGAGTAAGAGCAAGAGCAAAAGTAAGAGAATTGTGATTGAGTCATCCTCATCCTCAACATCAAGTAGTGATGAGGGGTCCATCTATATCAAGAGAAGAAAGAAGAAGAAATCGGTTACTTCTAACTACTCTCACACTCCTTTCAACTACGATAACATGAGTTCCAACAACAATTTTCTTTCCATTTCTCTTGGAAAACCCCCACACTTTGATGGAACTAACTACTCTCAATGGAGGACTAACATGAGATGGCATTTGTTTTGTCTTCACCCTAGTCTTTGGGAGATTGTTTGTGTAGGTATTGAGCAGCCGGATAGTGATGATGAAAGCTTTGGACCAACTATGCAAAAATTATTCCACCGCAATGCTCAAGCCGCAACCATCCTCCTTTCATCCTTGAGTAGAGAGGAATTTGATAAAGTGGATGGATTGCAAAGTGCAAAGGAGATATGGGATACTCTCAAAGTGGCACATGAAGGCACCAAGACCATTCGAAAAGCAAGAATTGAGATGATTGAAGGAGAACTTGGGTGGTTTGCCATGTTGGATGATGAAACCCCCCAAGAGATGTATACAAGGCTCAAGAAGATGATCAATCAAGTGAGGAGTCTTGGAAGCAAGAAGTGGACCGACCATGAAGTGGTCAAGAGGATGATTAGGGCTTTTTCAGTAAGGAACACAACCTTATGTACCTTGATAAGGGAGAGTCCCAACTACAAGAAGATGACACCGGAAGAAGTACTTGGCAAGATTATCAACCATGAGATGATGGAAAGTGAAGCCAAGTATGTGAAGAGTTTGTCCAAGGGAACCTCAACCTCAAAAGGGCAAGACATTGCCCTCGAGGCAAACAAGAAGGAGAAGAGCAAGAAAGTAGTGCAAGAATCCTCATCAAGTGACAATAATAGCGATAGTTCAAGTCTTGATGATGAAGACATGGCTTTTCTCAAGAAGAACTTCAGCAAATTGATGAGAAACCGCAACTACAAGGGCAACAAGAGGCATGAGAGCTCCAAAAGAAGGACAAAAAGAAATTGCTATAATTGTGGCAAGAGTGGGCACTTCATTGCAAATTGCCCATATGAGAAGAGAGAGGACAAGAAAGAGAAGAGGAAGGACAACAAGGAGAAGAAGTACTTCACCAAGGACAAGAAATTCTTCAAGAAGAAACAAAGTGGTGAAGCACATCTTGGCAAGGAATGGTACTCCGATGATGAGAGCTCCAACTCGGATGAAGAAGAAGTGGCCACACTCGCCTTTAACAAGACTTCTCTCTTCCCCAACCTCAAGGATGGGAAAAATATCACTCACACTTATCTTATGGCAAGGGGAGGTAAAAGAAAGGTAAAAGCCATCCCATGTTCTTCTCCTAAATACACTACTAGTGATGATGAAAGTACATCAAGTCGCCCTAGTGAAAATGATAATGATGTTGATATGATTGCCATGTTCAAGAATCTAGATAAAAATACTATTGCTAAGTTTAACGAACTCATAGAAGAGTTAAATGAGAAGAATGATATCCTGGAGAAACAAGAGAACTTGCTCATTCTTGAAAAGAAGAGAAACCTTGAACTCAAGGACCTCATAACTAAGCAAGAAGAAAAATGTAAGGCCTTGGACAAGGAACTTGTGGAAAGTAAGGAGACTAACACTAGTCTCAAGAGTGCAAATGTTACACTTCAAGATGAACTTATTTGCTTAAACAAAAGCCTTGAATTGCAATTTGACACTCTCTTGTCCAATGCCTCAACATCTCAACATGACTCATCAATTAGTCTCTCCATAGCACAATCATGCATTAGATGCAAAGATATTGATGTTGATGCTTTTGCTACTAATGTAAAATTGATTGAAAGCTTGAAAGTTAAGAACACATCCTTAGAAGGTGAGGCACAACAAAAGAAGAAGGATCTTGAGGAGGAAAAACTCAAATATGCAAGAGGTGCATACTTGAACTCAAGATGCCCCAACATCAAGGATGGTATTGGTTTTCAATATTTTGAAAAGCATAATGCAAGAGTCAAGATCAATGGGCATGAGTTCCCTAAGTTTGTAAGGGAAGCAACAAGTGGGAAAATTGCTTCCGGTACTGGGCACCCGAGAGTGACTGACGGATAGTCCGCCAGGAACCCTCGGGTGGCAGATTTCCAGCCTCCCGCCCCACTTTCTCTACTGCATCACAACTTCCTATTATGCATTTCCATGAGTTTAATGCATCATATGTAATTATGAGGAACAAGTTTGGTAGAGTATTTGCTAAATATGTTGGGACACACCGCAAGAGTCCAAAGACTTGTGTGTGGGTGCCCAAATCACTTGTGACTAATGTGAGAGGATCCAAGCAAATTTGGGTACCTAAAAACAAAGCCTAAATTTGTTTTGCAGGGCTATGCCTCCGGTGGATCGAAGTGGATCATTGATAGTGGATGCACTAACCACATGACCGGAGAGAGAAACATGTTCTCAACTTATGAAGGGAATGACGATCCAACCGACTTAATCTCTTTTGGCGACAACAGTCAAGGAAGAGTATTGGGTATCGGTAACATTGCTATATCTTCTGAACACTATATTTCAAAAGTTTTTCTTGTTGAAACCTTGGACTACAACTTATTATCCGTATCACAACTTTGCAACATGGGCTATAATTGTATTTTTAATGATGAGGGTGTGGTCGTCTCTAGGAGAAGTGATGGTTCAATTGCGTTTAAGGGTGTATTAAAGGGAAAGCTTTATGTAGTGGACTTCACTAAAGATAAAGCTCAACTTGATACATGCTTAATCACAAAGTCCAACATGGGTTGGTTGTGGCACCGCCACCTAGCCCATGTTGGTATGAAAAATCTTCACAAGCTCCTATAAGGTGATCATGTCATTGGACTAACCAACGTTGTGTTTGAGAAAGATAGGCCTTGTGGAGCATGTCAAGCGGGAAAGCAAGTTGGGTCAAGCCATCCCGCCAAGAACATCATGAGAATGAGTAGACCATTGGAACTACTTCATATGGACTTGTTTGGTCCTATTGCCTACATAAGCATCGGCGGTAACAAATATGGCTTGGTCATTGTTGATGATTATACACGTTTCACTTGGGTATTCTTTTTGCATGATAAAAGTGAAACTCAAGGGGTTCTCAAGAAGTTCTTAAGGAGAGCTCAAAATGAGTTCAACTTAAGAATCAAGAAAATTAGAAGCGACAACGGGAGCGAGTTCAAGAACACTCAAGTAGATGACTACTTGATGAAGAAGGAATCAAGCATGAGTTCTCCGCTCCCTATGCACCTCAACAAAATGGGGTGGCGGAGAGGAAGAACCGCACGCTCATTGAGATGGCAAGGACAATGCTTGATGAGTACAAGACTTCCGACCGGTTTTGGGCGGAAGCGGTCAACACCGCTTGTCACGTCATAAACCGGCTATATCTTCATCGTCTACTAAAGAAAACTCCCTATGAGCTTCTCACCGGTAACAAACCTAATGTTTCATACTTTAGGATTTTTGGAAGCAAATGTTATATTCTTAACAAGAAAGCTAAGAGTTCTAAGTTTGCTCCTAAAGCTATGGAAGGTTTTTTACTTGGTTATGATTCAAACTCACGTGCATATCGAATGTTCAACAAAATCTCCGGATGTGTTGAAATCTCATGTGATGTGGTGTTTGATGAGACTAATGGCTCTCAAGGAGAGCAAGTTGATCTTGATGAATTAGATGATGAAGAAGCTCCAAGTGCAGCCTTAAGGAACATGTCAATTGGAGATGTACGTCCTCAAGAATCAAGCAATGATCAAGGTCAACAATCTTCAAACAAGGCATCTCCTCCAACTCAAGATAGCGATCATCAAGAAGATGGCAATGATCAAGGGGGAGGTATTGAACAAGATGAAGAAGAAAAGGATGACGAACAAGAGGAGTCAAGAAATCAAGTGCCACATCCAAGGGTGCACCAAAGTGTTCAACGGGATCACCCCATGGACAACATCCTTGGTGACATTGCAAAGGAAGTAACAACTCGTTCTCGTGTTGCTACTTTTTGTGAACATTACTCTTTTGTTTCTTTTCTTGAACCTCTTAAGGTGGAAGATGCTTTACAAGATGCGGATTGGGTAATGGCCATGCAAGAGGAACTCAACAACTTCAAAAGAAATGAAGTGTGGTCATTGGTGGAGCGACCCAAGCAAAATGTTGTTGGAACCAAGTGGGTGTTCCGCAACAAACAAGATGAACATGGTGTGGTGACAAGAAACAAAGCACGGCTTGTGGCAAAAGGTTATTCACAAGTCGAAGGATTTCAAGTCAAGCAACTCAAGAAAGGGACATTCCTATGCCAAACCAAGTACACACATGACATACTCAAGAAGTTTAACATGGAGCATGCAAAGCCAATCAAGACCCCCAAGGGAACAAATGGACACCTTGATCTTGACATTGGAGGTAAATCCGTGGATCAAAAGGTATATCGATCCATGATTGGCACACTGCTTTACCTTTGTGCATCTAGGCCCGATATTATGCTTAGCGTTTGTTTATGTGCAAGATTTCAATCAAACCCTAAGGAATGCCATTTAAGAGCTGTTAAAAGAATCATGAGATATTTAGTTCATACATCCCATCTAGGTCTTTGGTATCCAAAAGGTTCAAATTTCAAACTAGTTGGCTACTCCGATGCGGATTATGCCGGATGTAAAATTGATAGGAAAAGCACATCCGGGACTTGCCAATTTTTGGGTAAGTCCCTTGTATCATGGGCATCCAAGAAACAAAATTCCGTAGCTCTTTCCACGGCCGAAGCGGAGTATGTTGCAGCCGCACATTGTTGTGCTCAACTCTTGTGGATGCGACAAACTCTAAAGGATTACGGTTATACTTTTAACAGTGTTCCTCTCCTATGTGACAATGAGAGCGCCATTAAAATAGCTGAAAATCCATGTGAGAATTCCAAAACCAAACACATAGATATCCGGCATCATTTCTTGAGAGATCATAATCTTAAAGGAGACATAGAGATCTCTCATGTGAGAACAAACGACCAAGTTGCCGATATCTTCACCAAACCCTTAGATGAGAAAAGATTTTGTGCATTAAGAAATGAGCTAAACATCATTGATTCTAGAAATTTGGAATGAAGTGTTGCACACCTGCTTGTCTAATGGTAAACCTTTTAACAACAAAATGATTTTCAAAATATTGTATGCCTTGTTTGTGAAAATATTGGATTCTCTTGATCGTTTGGATCAAATTGGTTAACATGGTCATTTTTATATGATGTTCTCTTGAAAAACCATGTATTATATCCCAAATGTCCTACATCATATACATCCAATATACTCTCTAAGTTATTTGAATAATTGGATAGGTTACGTGAGAGAGAAATGTTGCTGGCTGAGGGCTCCTGGCAGACAGTCCGCCAGGCCTGGCGGACAGTCCGCCAGGAGGCTTCGGGTCCAGTCAACTGAGTTGACCAATTTCTTGTATCTCTCGTGATTCTCTTGTGGGCCCATTATCTCTTATCCGGGGTAAGGTGCTGAGAGGTCATTTTCTTGGGTGTGGCTCCTCATTCACTCTTCACCACCTTCTTCTTCCCCACAGACACCACCTTCCTCTCCCTCGCTCCCTCTTCCTCCCCACGGACACCACCTCCATTGTCCGTGGAACCAAGGCCTCAACCCCTCCATGGCAAGGGAAGATCATCTTCGTGCTGCAAGGACCTTCCCCCCTTTGGATTTCCATCCATTGGAATCTCTCTCTCGTTCAACCTAGGGCAAGAACAAGGTATATACAATTTTCCATCGATCTCTCTACTCGATGCATATCTTGAGGAATGCTTTTAGCTATGGATTCCTGCTAAGTAGAGCATGCTATTCCTTGAAAATCTTGAAGAATGGATGGCTAGGTTTAAAGTTCACTTGTTCATGCTCATTTCATGCCTAAAACTTTGATTCAACCCGATCTCCAAATCTATTCATCCCAAGTTGTTCAAAATTTATTTCTAGCCTTCCACTATCATCTAGAACATGCCTCCAAAGTTTGAGCCTCAACAAACTGGTGCTTAACATCGCGTGATTTCGCGGGAAGGTTCAAAACCGAACCCTCCTGGCGGACAGTCCGCCAGGCCTGGCGGATAGTCCGCCAGGACGGGTCTGTTCTGTTTTTTCCCGCCTACTCCCGTGTTTGTTAACATTCATTCTTTCATTTCTTCTAATCAAGCACTATACTTCCTATACATGTCCAGATGGTGCAAGAGAGGCGGATCAAATTCATGCATGATCCCGCTTCTGACTCAAATTCGGATGAAATTGAAGAAGTGGAAGTCGTTCCTCCACCCAAGCGCCCCAAGAAGCCAACTCGCAAATTTCCACTTAGTCGTGCTAGCCAAATGGGTGGTTCTAGCCATGGGGCATCAAGCCGTAGAGGTCAAAGGGCTGCTCCTCCACATGAAGCTGGACCTCAAGAATCGGTTCCTCTCTTTGATGACTATCCTCCACTCCAACCCTACCGCAAGTATATCATGCACAGACCGGAATATACTAGGATCAACTTCGGTGAAGTTGGAGTGAAGCGAATTGATTACACCACAAAGCAAGGAGGTGCTGTCTTCAAAGAAAGGAGGGGAAATCCTTATGATTATGAGAAGTACATCACGGATAGGCGATTTTGGAGCAAATTTCAAGCTGATTGGTACATATCCGTCTTTATTGAGAAGAAGAATGCTATCACCGTCTCCAAGTACATCAATTGGGTTGAAATGGGTGAGAAAAATAATCCAACCTTTGACTTGGTCATAAGAGAATGTGAGAAGAAACGCCTCTATGAAATCTTGGCCCCCAATCAAAATTGGAACAATGAGCTAGTTACTCAATTTTGCTCCACTGCTTGGTTTGAAGGTAAGGGCAAGAATTCCTTTATTCACTTCAATCTTCAAGGGCGTGCTTTCTGGGTTTCATACAAGCAATTTGCCACTATCCTTAAGCTTGATGACACTCTAGATGAGATGGAGATTCACGATGAAATCAATCCAACGGATGAAGCTCTTATGACTCTTTATCGGGATGAGGATCCGGATTTAGCGACGACTCATGGACTACGTCCATATATGGAGATCATGAACAGGATATTTCGGGAGACCTTGACTCCCAAGAGGGGTGATCGCACCAAGATTCATGGTACGGTCAAGTTGCTTCTTTTAGCTATGGACTTCGATCACCCGCCCTTTAGTGTCTTTCACTTTTTCTGGACGGAGTTGAGATACATGCTCCATCATGGCAGTAATCCCGTTATCTATGTTCCATATATTCAAAGAATGATAAATGCCGTGACGGGGATGGAGTTTGGATACGACACTGTTGATGCACCATATTGTCCACAGCCTCCCAAGGAGCAAGAGTTTCCACCAGAAGGCGAGTCTCCTCCATCAGCTCATTCTCCACCCCAGCCCACTATGGATATGCCCTCCACTTCAGCGATGCCTTTCTCTTCTAGGACTCGTTCTCGCAAGAAAGGCAATGCCTTTATTTCTGGCTTGAAAGCTCTCTTCAAGGTATGCCGCAACACCAATGATGTTGTTCGCGCTCACGCTCGGGCAAATCAGCAGAGCATCAATAGGATTGAGCGCCACCTTGGCATTGAGGAGACGGATTGGCCCACATTTCCACCTTCTCCTCCTAGGGACTTTCCAGCTGAATGGGAGCATTATGATGTAGGTGATGATGATGATGATGAGGATGATGCGTGATTGCTGCTCCTAGCTTCCATTTGTTTTTTCTCTTTTTGGTGCTTGATGCCAAAGGGGGAGAAAAGATTGTATCCTAGCATGTGTTCTTAGAGTCGGTGTGAGCTTGAGTGTCGTCAAAAACTTATTTGGATATTTGGATGTATGTGAGACTATGTGTTTATTTCTTATCTCGTATTTGAACTAATTTGGTTTGTAATAACTTATTTATGAATGATGCTATACTATGATTGTAAACCTATTGCTTATCTATGTTTATCTAATCTTGGTTATATCTCATCATGGTGCCATAACTTTATTTGGTATGCTCATTATGAAATGGAGTTCATGAATATCTTGTGGATGCATGGATTTAGGGGGAGCTCATCTCATATATATTTCCTCAAGCTCTATTGAATTCATTGTTTTTATTGGTTCATTTGGGTTGTCATCAATCACCAAAAAGGGGGAGATTGAAAGTGCATCTAGGCCTAATGACCTATTTTGGTGATTAATAACAATCTAAATGAGTATCTAATGTTTCAATTGAGTATAATGAGCAGGGGTCAAAGAAACCAAAAAGGAGAAAAGAAAAGGAGTGAATCTCGACGATTATTCAAAGTTGGAGAACGGTACCGGATCAAGAAAAGAGTTGCAAGCGGAGAAATTTATTTGTTTTATGTTTTCTTGAGTTTAGGTATACCGTACTATCAAGGGGGATGTGGAAAGTGTGTGGAAGATCACCAATAAATCAAATCCGGAGTGTAAGCCTTATAGAAACTTATGCAAATCCGAGAGCTCCTGGCGGACAGTCCGTCAGGCCTGGCGGACAGTCCGCCAGGTCACTAAAACAGCCCAAACCCGAGAGCTCCTGGCGGACAGTCCGCCAGGCCTAGCGGACAGTCCGCCAGGTCACTGGAAAACTGCCTAACGGCTAGTTTCCAGTGAGACCAAATAAATACTCCATGACCCCCAAACGCAAAACACTCTTGCCTAACCTGTGAAACCGAGTCTCAAGCACATTCTAAGCACTCCAAAGCTCCCCAAAGCGAAACCCTAGCTTCCCCACTCCAAATCTTTGGTCTAGGGTTGGGTTTGAGCAAGATCCAAGCAAGATTCAAGTTCTTCCCAAGAGATTCACCTCTCTTGGGCATCTCTTGGCACTCTCCATCACTTTCCACATCTATTACTCTTGGAGCTTGGCTCCTAGACGGTTAGAGGTGCTCAAGAACAACCAACTCGTGGTGTGGTTGGATTGAGAAGTTTGTATTACCCTTGTTGCTAGTGAAGAGCTCAAGTTTGACCTTTGTAGTTGCTTGAGAGAGGAAAGGGTTGAGAGGAACCCGGTCCTTTGTGGACTCCTCAACGGGGACGTAGAATCCTTAAGTGGATTCGAACCTCGGGTGAAAATCTTGTGTCTCTTGTGCTTGATTATCTTACTTCATTCTTGTGTTTTTTTTGTTATTCTTACCAACGTCTAGTATTCTTGCCCGATCTACTTGTGCACTTACTTTGGGCTAGATTGCTTCCGCATTTAGTGTTCCTCACTTGTATTAGAGTCTTTCTATTCAAGTGGATTTTTTTATACAAGTTTTATTCTTCGAAAGATTGCATTCCATTCCCGAGACCTCCGAGCGGACGTTGGAAGTGCCCAGCGGACACTCCCAGCGGACACTCCGCCAGGCAGCCTCGGGCTAAGATTTTTGTGTGCAGGTTTTAAGCGACGATCGCCTATTCACCCCCCCCCCCTCTAGGCGTACTTTCAGATAGCCGTGGAGTAGCAACGGAGCCACTGCTGAGGAGCCTGCTTGCCGTCGTACTTGGTAATGCCGACGGGTTTGAAACCCTCTGGGTACTTGTAGCTGCTGAAACGTGCAGAGAAAGCAGGAAATCGATCGCTACAGTCAGTACCTTCGGTTTCGACTTCTTCGCGGGTCTTGCGCCTAGAAGAGATCACGGTCCGCGCGTCGCGGCCTTCATTAATATGCTGGCACAAGTCTTCTGGAGGAAGTTGATGATTGGCCTATCGCGGGTG
Source organism: Panicum hallii (assembly GCF_002211085.1). Taxonomy (NCBI): domain Eukaryota; kingdom Viridiplantae; phylum Streptophyta; class Magnoliopsida; order Poales; family Poaceae; genus Panicum; species Panicum hallii. The sequence continues at coordinate 20,001,775 of NC_038046.1, read as the reverse complement.
ACCCTTTTGCGGTGGCTGCTGCCTCCTGCCAGGGGCCTGGCTCCCGCGGGCGTTGTCGTTGCTGGGCTGGTGTCGAGGGCGACCGCCAGCCGTTTGGCTGTGAGCATGGCTCCTACTCTAACAAACGTGCTCCTCCCTGATGATGGACGCTGGGTTGTATTGATCCAGCTGGATCCAGGCCCTCTGCACGTAAAGGAGTGCTTGACGCACATCTGGATCCTGACTGCGCTCGAGGATGGCCGTCACCCTGGTGATGTTGGCCACCGGGGTCCTGAAACCCCGCTCGCTTACGGCGGCGAACTCAGGGTCAAGCTCACGGTGCGTAGATCGCCTACGCTCGTTGGCCCTCCTCCTCCGGATTGTGCGGGCCCTGTTCCTGGCCCTCCGCGCCTCACGATCGGCGTCGTTCTCGTCCCAGCATTGGCCGTGACCTCATCTTTGGAGATCGCTTCAGAATTGATGATGGGAAGATCCCCGTCGTCCTCGCCCTCTTCCGCCATTAGCACCTGGCGGGAGGAAAGCTCATGAGAGCTTGCGTCGACTAGTTCAGTTGATCCCTCCGCCGCGGTAACCAATGGCCTTCCCTCTTGAAAGGGCAAGGGCTCGAGGTGAGCCACAAGTCGACCCTCTACCTCGAGTAGACCAGAGAGCACCATGCCCTTCCAATGCACAATGCACCCCTCCGGCGTAGAGGTAATCGTCAGATCACCGGCGTCAAAACTACCCGAGGCCTCCCGACTTCCGGTGGCCTCGGGCCCTCCGAGCTGGAGCAGAGAATCCAGGTTCTTCTCTAGCGCGTAGAGAGACCTAGAGATGTTAGCTTCCTGAAGATCAGTGGCTAAGTTGCGTAAACCAAGTTGGGATTGGTTACGCGAATTCTTAGATTGGAACGAGTCCAACCCAAGGGAAATTGCTGCAACGCCGGAAGAAGTCGAGCTTGGAGCAGTCTCCACCTCGATCGTTGTTGCAGAGGCACGGATCAGCAAGTTGTCGAGCCCATCGACGAACTTGTCGAGGTCACTACGGGGATCCGCAGCGGAAGTCTTTGGACTCATGTCGATGAGAAATCGCCGAAAATTGCCCGCACCATCTGCGATGCAGACCCACGAACCAAAGACGAATGTCGTACCCTGGGAGGGAACTGACCTGGTGAATTTGAACGATGCCATCGAGCTCGCCGGTGGATCCTCGACGCGCTCCCCTACCTGGCGCGCCAGCTGTCGGTGTTTAACTGGCTGCCCACCGAGGGATATACCCAAGGTGGTAAGTTTTGGGTGAGGAGACGCCGAGATCAGGAACTCGAAGATGCAAGGAACACAAAGCTTAGACAGGTTCGAGCCGCAAGATGCGTAACACCCTACGTCCTGTGTGGTGGTTTGTATTGCCTTTGGTGTAGAATGACCTAATGATCTTCTGTTTTGAGAGGGGTCCCTGTCCTCCCTTATATATCCGAGAGGCCAGGGTTACAAAGATACTAATCAACACCAGCTGGGGAATCGTACCAGAACATATCTCGAGTAGATTCCATCTGTATCGGTTAGCTCTATCTCCTATTTAAACGGGATAAATAAGAGATAAACGAGATGAATAAGAGATAAGATGGACTTAATCTCTTAGACCTCCTTAAACTACATTACGTACCCAGCCCGGTGGCCCCGGGTCTGACACTGACCGCTCAACTGAAGTAGATCTTGCGGAGCTGAGCGCTCTGTGTAGGTAGGTGTGCCAGGAGTGGACAAGGAAGACGAAGTAGTAATTGCTAAAGCTGATCGTGTCCGTCTTAAGGCCATTGCTGCCATCGACGAGTTCCTTCAGCAGGCTTACTTCTAACAGATAAACCTGCATGTATATATTTAAACTCTAAAGTCGATGGTCATACATCGGCTATTCAATCGACTCAATGTGTTAGGCACTTTAAGACTTTAAAGTTGATGGTCACACATCGGCTATTCGATCGTCTTAATGTGTTACGTACGAAGTACTTCTCTTTTTCTTTTATACGTTGGGCCGACTGCACGCATCGGCCTTCTTTCCTTCTTCCTGACTTGGCACATATCACCAGCTTCGTATGTGCGAGCCATCAGGTTCTGTCAGCTCATACCCTTCCGCACAGTCTCGGCTCTCTCTTATTCGGGCCTGTTGATCATATCGGCTTACAGCCTGATGTATAGCATCGGCTTTACTGCTCACCATCCCACATGCTCGGGAAGTATTTCTTGAGATGTTGACCATTGACCGCCACCGGGAACTTGACGCCATCTAACTCATCAAGCATATATGCATTCCCAGATAGGACTTGGTCAACCCTATAAGGCCTATGCCAGTTTGGAGACCACTTGCCATACGCTGCATCTTTAGTCCCCAATGGTAGCACCGCTTCCCAAACTAGATCTCCCACTCGGAATTCCTTCGGCTTGACTTTCTTATTGTACGCGCGGGCTACTTTAGCCTTATTTTCCTTGATCTTTTCAAGTGACCAAAGCCTGAGCTCCGTGAGGTCCTCCACATTATCATTTATCAGAGTAGCATACTCTTTAGCTGTTAAGTCATTCTGAAACTATACGCGCCTCGAGCCGGCCGTGATTTCCCACGTTAAAACAGCCTCCTGTCCATACACTAGGTGATAAGGAGAAGTTTTTGTTGCTCCATGGCAAGAGATACGGTATGCCCACAATGCCTCTGATAAGACCTCGTGCCAACGCCTAGGATATTCATCAATCTTTCTCTTGATCAACTTGATGAGGCTCTTATTGGATGCTTCAGCTTGTCCGTTTGCTTGGGCATAATATGGAGATGACCTGATCAACTTGATGCCCATGTCAGCGGTGAATTTCTTGAATTCTTCTGAAATAAAGGCCGAGCCTGCATCTGTTGTAATGGTCTGAGGGATCCCGAACCTATGAATGACATGCTCCTTGACAAGATTGATAACATCTTTGGATGCCACCGATTTCATGGAACCGCCTCTACCCACTTGGTAAAGTAGTCCGTGATGGCCAAAATAAACTGGTGGCCTTTGCTGGATGGAGGATTAATTTTGACGATCATGTCCATGCCCCAGCCCCTGAACGACCATGGTTGATAATGGGGTTCATCACTGACGCTGGTACCATCTGAATCTTCCCGAACCTCTGGCACGCTTGACATCCTTTATATTATTTGAAGCAATCTTCAAGCATGGTGGGCTAGTAATACCCTGATCGCCTAATCAGCCACTTCATCTTGTGAGCCGATTGGTAAGTCCCACAGGTTCCTTCGTGGACTTCATATAAGAGCTGATTGGACTCAACCGGCCCTAGGCATTTGAGCAGCAGTCCTTCTAAAGTCCTGTAGAACATGTCATCCCCTATCAGGACATATCTCATAGCTTTGTAGCGTATCCTCTTGGGTGCCCCCCGAGCTGAATCCTTCAAATAATTGAAGATATCGGCTCTCCAATCTCCCTGGTCCAGTAGGTGTACCTGAAGATCAGTTTTGTCTGCTACAGCCTTGTACCCCGAAGCCATCTGTGCCAAATCATTAGCCTCAGAATTTCACGCCCTAGGTATCCAATAGAAATTTATGTACCTGAACAGGGCCATCAGCTCTTGACATTGTACCCATAACTGGAAAAGCAACTCGCTCTCACATCTGTATTCTTCTGTGAGCTGAGAAATTACCAATTTCGAGTCCCCAAAAATTTCCACTGCTTCAGCTCCGGCCTCGAGAAGCAACTCCATACCTTTACGCACCGCTTCATATTCTGCGAGGTTATTGGTGCAAGCGGTAGGCAATCTGATTGAAAAAGAATACGTTGCCCCCCGAGGCGATACAAGCAGGACACCTATGCCACATCCATCTCCGCAAACTGACCCGTCAAAGTACATGGCCCATGCACGTATGGAAAGTGCTGCTATGCTAGTATTGACCCTTTCTACAATAAGATCCGCCAACGCTTGCCCTTTGACCGCCTTCGTGGGTTGATATCTGATGTCGAACTCTGACAATGCAAACATCCATTTTCCCAATCAGCCTTTCAACACAGGAGCCGATAGCATGTGTTTTATGACATCCGATTTGCAGATGATAATTATCTCGGCTGATAGCAGGATATGACGAAGTTTGGTGCATGTAAAGAATAAACAAAGGCATAATTTTTTGATATCAGGATACCTTGTCCCCGCGTCTAGCATCCTTCTGCTGAGGTAGAACACAACCCTCTCTTTGTTGTCATGCACTTGTATCACTACTGACGCGATGGAGGTGTCACCTACTGATAGGTACACGTAAAATGGCCTATCTTGTTGGGGTGGAACAAGCACAGGTGGTTTTGATAGATACTCCTTGATCTCTTCAAATGCCCGTTGCTGCTCTGCCCCCCAGCGAAACTCTTCATTGGCCTTAATTTTTACCAACTCCATAAAAGGCTCAATCCGCCCGGAGAGATTGAAAATAAACTTCTAACAAAATTAATCTTACCAATGAGCTGCTGGAGCTCCCTCTTCGTAGTAGTTGGCACCATGGTGCGCACGGCTTCTCGACTTTTTAAGCCGATCTCAATTCCCCTTTTATGAACCAAAAAACCCAAAAACTGACCGGCCGAGACGCCAAAAGCGCACTTCTTCAGATTCATTCTAAGTCCGAACCTTCTAGTTCATTCCAAAACTTGTCGTAAGTCCTCCAAGTGCCCTTCAATCGACACAGACTTCACCACGACATCGTCAATATAAATTTCCACCAGCTTGCCGATCAAGTCGTGAAAAATGTAGTTCATGGCACACTAATACGCAGCGCCAGCATTCTTCAACCCAAAAGTCATAACCACATATTCGAACAGACCCACTGCCCCAGGCACTCTGAATGCAGTCTTGTTTATATCCTTGGGAGCCATAAAGATCTGGTTATAATCGGCGTTGCCATCCATGAAACTCAAGATCTTATGACCGGCAGCCGCGTTAATTAACGTCTCTGCAACAAGCATCGGATATTCATCCTTTGGAGTAGCCCTGTTGAGGTCTCTGAAGTCCACGCAGACTCACCATCGGTTGTCCTTCTTCTGCATATGTACAACACTTGAAACCCACTCGGCATACCTGCAAGGCCTGATAAATCCTGCTTCTTGCATTTTCTCCACTTCCTTTTTAACTTCAACCAAGACCTCAACCTTCATCTGCCGTGCTTGCTGCTGGAATGGCTGAAATCCATTCTTGAGAGGGAGACGATGCTCGACTATGCTTCTGTCCAACCCAGGCATCTCCGTGTAATCCCAGGCGAAGCAATCTATGTATTCGTTTAGCAAAGCTATCATCGGCTCTCGTAAACATGGGCGTAACTTTTTGCTGACAGATGTTGTCGTGGCTTATCCCCAGGACCAATATCTACTTCTTCAAGCTTGTCAGCCGATGTAAACCCATATCCTAGTTTCCCATCATCTGTTAAATCAACACTGCAGATGGACAAAGAAGATAATAAAAAGAATTTCGGTCGGTTGTCGAGATCGGCTGCTCTACGCCCTTCATTGCTTTTTGAAACTTTACAACAAGAGTATGGCCGGCTGTCAAAGCAGGCCTTCCTGTAACTGCTATGATTATGTATAACACTTGACATCAAAGGCTTGCACTTTATTTTTTGGGGCCGATTGCGGGGATCGGCCTCACTAAGTGCGTCAGAGCAGCTCGTTCTCCGTGACTCATCTACTCTGTAAGGCCAGTGGATAAGACCAGCTCACCCCGTTTTTTGTAGCTTCAATACGATCGCAGCCTTCCAAACTGATCCCTGAGATCGGTTCCTGGTCCTCCGCGTCCCAAATGCTCATAGCAGCATGTGAGATCTCGATCGAGTGATATGCATGAACCACCTCTACCTCATCTCCATCCCACTGGATTAGACATTGATGCATTGTGGAAGGGATGCAATAGTTGGTATGGATCCAATCCCTACCAAGCAAGATGTTGTATGTGCTCTTACTGTTAACGATGAAGAAAGAGGTCGGGACAGTCTTGTTTCCAACGGTCAGATCCACACTAAGTACGCCTTGAGCTTCTGATGTCTACCCATTAAAATCACTTAGCGTGATGTTAGTATTGATCAGATCTCCAGTGGACCGCCCCAAGCGGTGAAGTACTGAATATGGCATTATATTAACTGCCGCTCCTATGTCAACCAACATCTTGATGACGGGTTGGCAGTTTATATAACCCTTGAGATATAAAGCCTTCAAATGCTTGTAGTTCTTTGCTTGCGGCTTCTCAAATATTACCGGCCGCAGCCTCAAGTCAAGCTGGGCTACCGGTAACTCCTTATGGACTCGAGCGTGGAATTCTGCAGGGAGCACAAACACCATATGCGTATCAGCCGATGTCTTCACATCGGCTCTTGTTGACTTCGGCCGCCACTCCTTCCTAGGAGGGCGCGACTCCCTTTTCTGCGCATAGTGGGCTTTATCCGCCAAATCCGGGCGTGCCTTCCTTAGTGACTCAAGATATCTAGCCTCAGCTTCTTCTAGGCTGCACAACCACTGAACCCTGCGTTTCTGAGAACGGTCAAGTCCATCAGGGCACCATCGCGGACGGCGATACTTATCTTCTTCTTCTTCAAAGTCCACCCTCCTTTGCGGTGGTTGAATCTGCTCTTGCTAAGACGGTACAGGTCCCAAACGCCAAAAAACCGAGACCCCTTTTGCGTCTTGCTTCCCAGGTCCGCACTCTGGGCAGCCCTTGGTAGTAGGCAATCGACCCATGCCGAAATCCCAACAATACCTGAAGAACGGGCAATGCCAATGATCACGCGCGTCTTCCTATTTCTTCAAACACTTTCTAGTACGGTGCTCATACTCTTCTTCCTCTAACTCATGTCGGAGACGCTGTTGGTATTGGTATTCGTACTTCCTGAGGAGATCAGAAGAAGCTGGCCGCTGATTCCTGACATGCCTCACTTGTTCCTCTGTGATAAATCCCTTTTCTTCTTTTTCGGGCCGATCACAAGGACCAGCCTCTTCATTCTTGGTTTGGCGGCGTGATGCAAACCTTGCCATATTGATGCCGAGCGCGAAATCCAATTACAGCCTCGCAGACCGGTCATAACCTTCCACCATGTTCACACTTGGGAAGGGCTGGGTATCGACCTTCATGGCGGTTTGGCCCAAGATCAATCGGCCTTGCTCAATAGCCGATTGGATCTGCCGACAAAGTTCCTTGCAATCGCTCGTGTTGTGGGTGAAAGAGTCATGCCACTTACAATATGATCTACCCTTCAGTTCCTGCGCTGTAGGAAGCTTATAACCTTCAGTCAACTTCAACTATTTTTCTTTCAATAACAGATCGAATATCTGTTCAACTTTATTCACGTCGAAGTCAAAACCTTTCACAGGCCCTTTTTGTTTCACCCACTTACAGGATACGGGGTTTGCCCCTCGAGTCCATTCTGCGACTGCCACTTCCTGATCATCCCCAGAGTCCTCAGCTTCCTCTATGTCGACCACTATCACTTGACGCTCGAACTTATCTTGGTATAGCTCTGGGTGGCGCTGCTCATGCATTGTTAGCTTTTGCACCAAATGTGCCAAAGAGGTAAACTCCAATTGGAAAGCCAGATCCCTGATCAGCTTTAGCAATCCCAAAGATGCCAACTCGATGGCCTCCTTCTCCAAAATCCGGGTCGAGTAACACCGGTTCTTCACCTCTCTGAAGCGTCGGATATATTCCGCCACGATTTCCCCATGCTTCTGCCTCACTTGCGCCAAGTCGGCAATTCCTGCTTCTGCAGCCTCTGAGTGATACTGAATATGAAATTGCTCCTCCAGCTGCTTCCAGGTGCGGATCAAATCAGGGCCTAATGATGTATACCATCCAAAGGCTGGCCCTGTAAGAGATTGCAAGAAAAACCTCACTCGCAAGGGATCCGACACTGAAATCATCTCTAATTGCACTAAGTATCGGCTCACATGCTCGATAGAGCTAGACCCTTCTGCTCCACTAAATTTGGTGAATTCAGGAAGCCGATACTTAGGCGGTAGGGGAATTAAATCATAATCACTAAGATATGGCTTAGTATAGCCGATCGCCCTCCTTTTTGGTAGAATGCCAAACTGATCTCTTAGGATGGCACTGATCTATTCTGCCATCTGTGCTCCTGGGGCTGAGTGCGCACTATCGTGACTCGGCCTAGTGGCATAAGCAGCTAGCCACACTTGTTTGTCTGCATCCGTTCCAGGAACTCCTCCAGCGGCCCTCTATACTGAGTGTACCAGATTATTACTTTCCAGTATATAAGCACACATATATCCATGAGGGATCTCCTTGGGCGGCTCGCTGAAGAATTGGTGGTCTACAGGATCACCTCCAATCTTGAAACACCATAGGCCAGAGAGCCATGTGATTCTGCAGCCGCAAGCGCATAAGGCAGTGGTGGCCTAGCCTGGAATGGCAATTCTTCCTTGTAACTCCCCAAGGTAGGTCCCGTTGGAGAGTATTGATGCTTCTGGACCACGCGCAGTGCAACACACTCGAAAGCATTAACCAAGCTCTCGGAATCTCGGTGTAGCGAGTGGGCCACCACGTAGTTTACTTCCTAACGTAGAGCTCTGGTACGATCTTCTGACGGGGTGGACAGATCCACTCCATCAAGGGCGCCTTTGGGTGAAAATCCTTTCCACCTGACGCCGTGGTGGCGGGTCTTCTTGAAGGAGCTGATGAGATCGACTTCGAAGTGGGTTTTAATCTTGTTGTATTTCTGCTTGTGTTCAGCAGGCAGCTCCTCATAGGTGATCGGTTCATCCCTCGTCATCTTGCCAACAGAAGTCGATGGAGTTCATGAAGATGATGTAGTTGATGAAGATGATGAAGACGGTGAAGATTGTGACACTCAGGTACTTGGTTTTGGCACACACTAGATTTTAGTATAAAGTTATGTGCAAAATATTGTGGAAGTGTGTTTAAAGATTTAAATGATAAGGAAAAAGGGGTAGTTATATAATTATAATTTAATAAAGGTCCTTTTGTGTAAATATGCAAGAATGGGAGGTCAAACCATGTTTTGCTTGGATTGTTTTGAAAAAGTGCAAGAACTTACCTTTACATCGTAGATAGAGGTGAAACTACCTCTAGGACTCATTTTGAGTGTGGTAGTTAAAAGAGTTATTTTTTAAAATTTAACTTTTGCCCAACCTTTAAGTTAATTTCAAATCCTTAGCTCTTGTGCAACTGAACTTTAAAGCAAAGTTGTAGCTCCTGCTAAACCTTACACTTTCTCTTTTGGGAACTTTCTCATTTGAGTTATGGTTTAAAAGTTATCTCAGTATTATAGAGGAGTCCCTATACTTTTGGAAAATCACAGATCAGCCCTCGTCTTCCTCCTTCAGCCCCCTTCCTCCTCTGTTTCTCTGCGCCTGACTACTGCCGCCCTCGCCGGCCGCTCTCCGAGGCCCTGTTGCCCCAGCGCCGCTCTCTCTCGTTCGGCGTGTCGCCTGGCTGCCCCTCCCACCGCCCGCGCCGCCTCTGCTGGCTTCCCCTCGCCCTGCCACGTCAGGCCGCCGGTGCCGAGCGGCCGCCACGCATGCCCGAGGCGCACGACGGCGCCGCCCGTCGGCCTGAGCCTGGCCCCGCATCTGCTCTCCCTCTCCCTCTCTTCTACGGCGCGATGTTCCCCTATAAAGCCCGATCCGAGCCCTTCCTTCTTGCTGTTTTTCCCTTTCTTCTTCCTCGCGACCCCCAAGCCGACCATTGTGCCGCTCGCCGAAATTCACCGCGGCCGCTCAACCCCACGCAAATCCCAGCGCCTAGAAGCTTCCTCTCCTTCCCCGCCAGCCTCCCGACCCGCTCTGGTAGAGCCTCTAACTCCCCTTGGCCGGAATCGACGCGACCCCGTGCCACTGCTCGCCGGAGGAGCCTGAGGTCCACCTCACTGTCGACGACCACCTTCTGCCCCGTCTCCGACCAATTTGGGTACGGGAAACGCATCCCCACACTCCCACGATGCTCATGCGCGCCCCCTTTGTCCATGTTCGCCGACCCCTCGCCCGGAACGCTGACGTGCCGCCACGGCCGCCGCCATCTCTCGTCGCCGACCGTGCTCCGCCACTGCTCCTCGAGCACATCACCCACCAACAGACACCCCTTGCTTCGTAGATCATGCTAGGCCTGTTCCTTCCCGCCAAGAACCTCGCCGCCGGCGAGAACATACCGGACACACACGCCGGCCGCCGTCGTGGGCTGTCAAGGACCCAATTGCAAATTCTTTTCCTGTTCTAAGGGCCTTTGTGCATCAACCCGAGGGCCTCTCTGCAAGTTTATTGTTTAGTGTTAGCTGTCAACTTGTAAAATTTATAGGAATGTGTAGAAAAATCCAAAAATTACCAAACCAGTTTTGTTGGAATCCACAAATATAAATCTACAATTTTTGTTAATAAAGTTTGGTTTGAAACTAAATTCCTTTTGATTTATTTTAAACTTAATCCAAAAAGGTATCTTATGCATAACTTTTGCATACAAGCTTAATTTCTTGTGATTTTTGGTATATAGCTTCTTTAGGTCATGAGTAAGATTATGTAAAAATTTCAAGCTTAGTATTGCTCTGTAGTTTAAGTTCTTTTAAACTTTTGCAAATCAAATTTGAAATGGTTTGAATTTAATTAAGCATGTTCCTAAGGCTTCTATGTTTAGATCTTTTTACTATAACCTAATTTGTTAATAATTGGTTTATAATTAAATTTTCAAGACTTTATAGCTCTGTTTACTCAAGATTTAAATTTAAACTTGAAATTTGAATTCAAATTCAAATGCCTTAATTTCTGTGTTCAGAAAATTATGAAAAATTCATAATAAGCTTATTATTAGAAGTAAGCTTATCTACCAAAAATTCAAAGTAAAAACCTTTATAGTTTTCAAAATTAAAAATCTAACTTGATAACCTAATTTAATTAAATGGGATAATTGGATTAGAATGCCCCTATTGAGTCTATATTTAACCCCCCCCCCCCAGTTTCATGAGTTTATGTTTGTTAAATTGTTGGATTGCAACTTTATCGTGAAATAAAATCCCTAACTCAAGAATCATCTCACTTAAATTATTGCATATCATGTAGAGTCAACGACACTTGACGACGGAGATTACGAGCTCGTCTTGGAACAAGAACAAGGGTTTTCTGGAGACCCGGTGAACATCGTCGAGACTCTAACTGAAGCTCCAAACCAAAGTTCGGAAATCTTTGACAGTCCTGCCCCCAACCCCACTCAAGAAGGCAAGCTCCGGTGCATAACCCAGTATTTCAATTACTACATTGTTACAGTTTTATATCATGTATCTTGCATTAAGTCTAGGAGTTGAAATGGAACCCTAGATGCATGAATCCTAAGAACCTATGTATTGTGCCTGAGTCCATATCGAGTAGATGCTCTCCTAATTGGACCGGTAGAAGTTGGATGATTTCCTATCACTCGTGCGATATAGGAGTTGCATGTTTACTGTTTTGCAATCACTATAAGGATAATGGATAGGGTCATGTGCAGTATCATGACTTGGAAATTTACCCTGTCTGTTTTGATAAAAAGTTGATAAGGTCGCAGTGTGTGGTAGTGGTGGCTAAGCATTTGAAAGTACTAGCCACATGCCACGAAATATGGTAAAGCGGTAAGCCTAGTAACCAATCGGCCCAAGGAGTGGACATACCTCCCACCACTCGTAATTTGGTTTTTTTCACGCACTGATGTGCGGGAGTACGTTACGCACAGCGGACAGGAGTACGGACATGTAGTCGCGCTACAGACGTATGTCCTGCACAATTGGTGTGCGTACGGTCCTGTCGGTGTTTAACCGGCTGCCCACCGAGGGATATACCCAAGGTCGTAAGTTTTGGGTGAGGAGACGCCGAGATCAGGAACTCGAAGGTACAAGGAACACAAGACTTAGACAGGTTCGGGCCGCACGGAGCGTAACACCCTACGTCCTGATTGGTTTGTATTGCCTTTGGTGTGGAATGATCTAACGATGTTCTGTTTCGAGGAGGGTCCCTGACCTCCCTTATATATCCGAGAGGTAAGAGTTACAAAGATGCTAACCAACCTCCGCCAAGGGATCATACCAGAGCATATCTCGAGCAGATCCTCTCCGTGTTGGTTAGCTCTATCTCCTATTTAAACGGGATAAACAAGAGATAAAGGAAATGAATAAGAGATAAGACGGAATTATTCTCTTAGACTACATAACGTGACCAGCCCGGTGGCCCCGGGTCTGACAAGCCCCCGAGCTCTTCGTAGCTGAGTACTGCAGGCTCATCGAGTACTTTCGAAGTAGTCTTCGACTTCTTCTGAAACTTCGTCTTGAAGTCCTTCTTCGAGTACTTGTTTGGCTGCATCGAAGCTATGAGGTGCTCATGCCCCAAATCTTTGTTATGGCGTACGATTTAAAAATCGCACTCCATATGGAGTAGCCCCCGAGCCTTAAGTTGAATCGGAGAATCAGGCTGAGGGTCCCATTTGTCTGTGACCCTACTTACCCTTCAAAAGATTTGAAAAAATAAGTAGTCGATGCCACGTATCCCGCAGCCCCCGAGCCTTGAATCCAAATCCCACAAAATTTGGAGATAAGGATCCAATAACCGTGGCATGCAGGCGAAAAATGACAACATTGCAAAATTACCTAGGCACCCCTGGCATATCCGCTGGTTTCCATGCGAATATGTCTCGGTTAGCCCGAAGGAAGGTGACGAGCGCGAGTTCCTATTTATCACCCAAGCCCGCACCGATGACGGCAGTCTTAGATGGATCTCCCTCCTGAAGCTGGATCGTCTTGAGGGCCACATCATCAGTTGACTGGATGCTCGACTTGTTAGCCTTCTTCGAAGGAATCTCCAGCCCGGTCTGGGAGAGCTGCTGCACGGCCGTGAGTACTTCTCTCGAAGCATCTGGCACGTGAGTAGTCGAAGCGTATTGGATCGCCTCCTGATTGCAGTCGTATGACTTTTTCAAGTCGCCGCGGAGGGTGAGCACTCCACCGAGTCCTGGCATCTTAAGAAGCAGATAGACATAATGCGGCACTGCCATAAACTTGGCAAGTGCCGGACGACCCAGTATTGCATGGTAGGAAGAGTCAAAAGTAGCCACTTCGAATTTGATGGACTCAGTACGATAATTCTCCCGCGTGCCGAAGGTGACTGGGAGGACCACCATACCAAGCGGGTGCGCCGTATTACCTGGGACGATGCCATAAAAGGGGGACTTGCTGGGAACCAGCATATCCTTGAACTCCAAACCCATTTTCTTCAAAGTACTGACGAAGATGAGATTGAGCCCGCTCCCGCCATCGATGAGGACCTTGGTAAGCTTGACCTCCGCCACCACAGGATCCAGGACCAAGGGGAACTTGCCGGGCTCGGAAAAGCTCGTCCACTGGTCATCACGAGAAAATGAGATGGGGACCTCCGACCAACGAAGTGGTCGTGGTACCGCCGGCTCGATGGACAAAATCTCCCGGAGGAGCAGTTTCTGATCCCGCCTGGAACAAAAATCCTCGTCTCCCCCGAAGATGACGTTGACAACCTTTGATGCGTCCTGAAACTTCGGGTTGCGCCCGTGATCCTCTTGATCATCATCCTCGGGTTCTTTGTCAGCAGGCTTCTTGTTCTTCTTTCCACCGCCGGAGGTGCTGAACGTCCTCCTGAGGTGAAAGCAGTCGATGGCGGCATGGCTGGCGTTCGGATGCCATGGGCACTTCTTTTGCAGGAGC